>NW_027107501.1:1763196-1769221 GCF_000696795.3 Halyomorpha halys
CATAGGTCCCATTTTGTTTTTGTTTTTTAGTTTAAATTCGCATTAGTCCTACTGAAACAGGAATAAGAAAAATAGTTCAACTATTTTATCTAACACATCATTAAAATAATTTGCAATGTAAAGGAAATATAAACTTCTAATTAGCAGAAAAGTATTAAATATAACACTCGAACTGGTTTGACACAATTATTACCGGCTACAAAGTTGTGTTAATAATTATTCTAATTTCCTTTGACAGTCATAATAGGATTTACAACACATGTGTAGAAACATTAAAAAAAATACAAAAGAAGTGATAAATAAAATCTAGTCTTTGATTACTTGACATCGGTTTA
The DNA here is from genome assembly GCF_000696795.3 of Halyomorpha halys. Taxonomy (NCBI): domain Eukaryota; kingdom Metazoa; phylum Arthropoda; class Insecta; order Hemiptera; family Pentatomidae; genus Halyomorpha; species Halyomorpha halys. Next base: position 1,763,532 of record NW_027107501.1, read on the forward strand.
AGGGTATTGTTGTGGAAAACTAACGACAAAACAAAAACCCCGAATTATACAAACGAACCCAAACGAGATGTTTCCTGTTTAAGAAGCGCTTTGTCTATGTCAGCTCATGCTCTTTGTAATTATTATTTATGTATTAACTATGTAATAGAACAACAAATAAATATTTTTATGTTCAGGGCTTTCTGTATATGGAGATAAGATTTAGAATCATCATCATCATGTTAATTTGAATGTGAATTATGAAAATTACTAATTTTTTATAAGGTAAAAATAGAAGCCAAAAAATTATCTCAGCCATGTAATCACAAATTTGATAACATAAAATGAGACAATATAACTATATAACTTTATGAAATAAAAATTGATAAAAAATAATCAAACTAGTAATCCAAACTCTAAAACAATGTTTAATTTAAATTAAATTGAGATTTATTCTACAAATTTTATTTTGAATTTATCGATAAATCACAAATTACTTCAAACATAAAATCAAGACATATTTATATTTCTTATCTGAAATTTTATCTATATGCGTGTTTATCATTTATATCTATGTTAACGATTATCCGTAAATATTTAAATGTACAATAAGAGAATTTTTATTTATTTGTAGACTACTTTTATGTTAAATTTTATTGAGTAAAGAGATAAAATTATTTCCGGAATTAACACAATCGTAATTAAGTAATAAAATTGTAAGCTATTTTGATTCCCTGGATTAAATTGTAATCTCAAGGTTGATACTAACAGTATCATCCGTTCCGTTCTCGATACGATCCCAATGCAAACAATGACGGGATAGTTAAACTTGCTTGTAGATACTGTAATCTTATAAACTAAAGCATTTGAGGCAGTTTTGGTAAAGATTTTTGTTTTTTATTAAATACTGTTGGTAAATGTTGGAGTCTGATATCGAGTTAGAGTCCGCCCGTTCCCCTGGGATCAAAATTATTCCATAATGGAATTGCATAGCTTAAATGTAAATTTGTAAGAGGGGGGCCCCCAGAAGGGAAGTAGAGGAGAGGGGGGGGATCGATCGGGTGCCTGCTTGTTCTCTCACCTCTATGTCCTCGTAATTCTTGAACGAGAGTATGGCGAATCCGTCGATGACATCCTCCTCGTAGATGGGCTCCTTCTTCTTCCTCCTAGGCGGCTTAGCCCTCTCGCGGGTTGGTGACTCCTCGTCGCAGGAGACGCCGGTGGTACCTCGGCGCCTCTTCTCCGCCAGAGCACGGGCCGCCCTGCGCCTCGATCGTAGCCTGCAATCGTCCATGACACACCACTTATACCTGTCACATCACAACATCACCACATTTAGCGCACACGCGGCTCGGCCAAGGGGAGTCAGCGAACTGGAAAGGCCAAAAGAGGCGAAGCGACCCTCCACAACGACGGCCACTGGGGTACTGACTGTATGGCGGGGTGGGGGGAAGCAGGCTGGCCAACCTTCCCGCGATGGAGTACCCCCACCTCCGCGTCAATACGTCCTCGTATCAAAAGCTTTATGAATCGTAAAGTTCCATGTCACCGGGGGTTAATTGCCTCAGTACTTTTCACTTCAACAGGAAAAATCCATCATCGCCAGCTTATAATTTTATTACGGTTTTTTTTACCTACTTTTCTAATACAAAGTAGCTTTTAGTAATGCTATGTTGGTAGCATGATAATGAGAAAGCTCTTTTAAAACCATTAACCATATAGCTGCGGTGAGCATGTTTTCTGATCGAAAAAAACAAAACACATTAGTTGAAAGACACTAAAAAGGGCACCTTTTTCTTTGAAGTCGATAAAAAGTTGTAATTTTAAACAAATAAAAAATCTATGCATACATTAATATCGCTGGTTTACTTTAATAGTAGCACATCTGAAAAAAAGAAAAGATATTCTTAAATGAACGTATTAGAAAAATATCAACGTAGACAGGGGTTTCTTTCTGTGTAACGTAGACTGTGGTCCCTCTATAGACTCCCAAAACAAGCAGGGTTGTCAAAAGGTGACCACAGTATACGGTGCAATCTACGTTTGTTTGTATTACATTACATTATTTGTTTATTAAAGACTAGCTGAAATATAGATATCTTGAAATTTTTTAGCTTTGGAAATCATTCTTAGAAATTATTATGTTCAGTTACTTAACGTGTTTGAAAAAAACACAATAGTTATATAGGATACAGTAGTATAATTAGCTTTACAATATTTTTATTTTCTAAACACACAACGATATCAATACGATAAATATTTAAAAATACAACCATAGACAAATAGAAAAAATAGACCATAGTATCTATAATTAGTAGAAAAGTTAAAACATTAAACACTTTTTTTACTTGCCTAATTGTCGTATGTGCATTTTACTGTCCATTCGTTTTCCTCAAATATTTAAATTCCTGATTTAATAAAGTGAAGGGACAATGAAATTTAGAGTAAAGTAAACAATGTTGAATCGTTTATTAAAAAAATAAAGGCCTTTGAATAAGATTTAACAGGAACAAACTACCCGCTTTATTAGTTCGCTTTAATGGAACGTGTTCTCTCTTTTTTCATTTACGAGTATTTTTTCCTACGTCAGCCTGTTATGTGATTTTTTTTAAAAATAAAAAATAAAAGTTTTTCAGAGGTAATGGATTACGGATATATATTTTTGAGACCCGAAGATTTTTATATTATAATTGTTCAAGGATCTTTCCACTGAATTCCTAGATCAATACTTTCAGAGAGAATGTAGTATATTAATATAATTAAAACATATTATAAAGTGATCATCGTCGGGTTATTATGTAGAATACGAAACAACTATATTACTTTATTTATCACCTGGATATAGAATAATAATTGGGTAAAATTTTTAACATCCATTTTTCACGGAACCATTCATTTTAGAGACAATAAAAATAATAAACGCATTTAGACTGAGCTATAGAATATATATTGCTTATTCTTATTTTGTTTTGCAGTATTTTCGTACCATCTTTTTGGTTACCAAATCAGGGACCTTGTGTATAGACGAAAATTGTGGTTTTTTTTTTACTGAACTCCAAAACGATTTTGTAGAGATTGGCTAGTAGTCTTCTAATTAAGGTCCTTTAAATTTTGATACATAATATAAATCATCAAGAAAAGAAGACGTGTTAATATTTAAAGGCGAGATAATTTCACTAATTTTTATTTATAAAAAATAAGTTCTACGTTTCAGGTTACATGCCATCTTCAGGAAAAATAATATTATTATTTGTATTTCTATCTAAATTTGTAATACAATTCTAAATAGAGTCCAAACCGAGATTTATTAGATATAAACGTTTTAAAAACGATCAATATCGCAATTTTAATCTTAACGATTTTTACAAAATTTTGTTGAAATATTTACTTTTAGAATACACCTTAAAAACATATTAACTTTTACTTTTTTAAATTTAACACAATTTTAATCTTCATCGTTTTTACATTATTTTATTGAAATATTTACTTTCAGAATATGCACTTAAAACATATATTAATATCACAATTTTAATCTTCGTAATTTTTACAAATTGTATTCATTTAAAAAAGAAATATTTATTGTTATTTACAGCTATATAAAATTATATACAACTAGTAAATTTGCTATTAGATATAAAATGGCATGGTCCAAACATGTGGAGAATCTACCCATCGATAGAACTCCAATCCCATTACTAGAGAAGAAAGATCTCGGGCCCATCTTCATTTCAGACGCCTAGGGGGATTATCAGGTAATGAAGGAGAAGCCAGGTTAGAAACAATAGGTTTTGGGTCGCTAGGAAGTTTATCATGGAACGGTTGGTATCTGGTTCTGGCCAAATCGGCAACAGATGGAACATTAAGGTCCTGATGGATGACTTATATTATTTTTTTTTATTTATCGCTAATTTCCTTCTTCTTATATTTCTGCATTTTTTGAAGATTTTTTTTATTTGAATATTTCAAGGGATTTAAGTAGAAAAATCCGAGTTAGTGTCATAAAAATCATTAGAGCCGTTTATTGTCCAAGGCATGCTGGATTTGGTACTGAGGCATATGGAAATCGAAATCTTTTAAAACCAAAAAAATAGGCCTACCCGTTCAAAATGATGAAGATTAAAATTTTAATATTGATGAGTCTTAAAAAGTTAATTATTTATTTATTTATTGAAATTTACAACTGTATTTATAATTTTATCATATATGATATAACTATGTTTCGCTTGAATTTAATTCGGATTCGATTAACAATTGTATTAGATATTTGGATAGAAATACAAACAATGTGAGTGTTCCTGAAGATGGTATTCAAGCCGAAACGTAGAACATATTTTTTATAAATTAAAATTGATGAAATATTCTTGCCTTTAAATTTAACAAATTTACCTTTGACTTCGATATATTTAATATATCGAAAAAAAAAATTGGTTTGAGCGTAACTAAAAATTATATATTTTATTCTAAACTAGGCATATATTTATTCAAAAGACAATAAAGTTTACTTAGAAACTAAAAAAAACAAAACATTGAAACTGAACCAATATTAGCATTGATACGGTTTTTTGGAGTTATAACTCATGTTTTAAAAGTCTTTTACTCAGTTTTCCAAGGAAAATAGTTTAATTTTGGTTTATTGATTCGAAATGTATACATCACCTACAAAATTCATTGATCCAAACTGATTAAATATTAAAATTCATTAAACAATTGGAATTAAATTAAATTTTGAAATAAGACAACTTAAATATAAATAAATAAAATCTCTATAGAAACAATATTACTGCATATAAAGGAAGGAATTATCCCATAGGTTTTAGCAGGCGATGTGCTAAGAAAAATCGCGTGAGGATAGATATCATTTTTTTTTCTAAACCGGTTCACGCATTATACATAATAATAAATAATTAGCATTAATTGTTACCTCTACCCAGTAATTAAAAAGTTAGATGTAGAAACTGTGACGAAAAAAAAAATTGTAATGCAAATTAATCATGATAAAAATTGGGGGGGAAAAAGCTTTACTAATTATAATAATGTGTTACTACACGGAACATATTTAATTATAATCGTTCTCTTATGATCTACCCCATCAATTAAAAACAACGAAGTTTCGAACTGAAACCAAGACAAAAATAAATATATATACGTAAATAAAAAAATAAATTTCTTTATTATTCAGGATTACAATTCGTTCTCTTATTATAAACCTACTTCCAATAAGTTAAAATAAAATTATAATTATTCGTTATTGTTATTGTCATAACAATCATAAAAGCAAAAAAATTGTATATGTATTTTTACTATATTTTTCAAGACTGGTGGTTTAATTAATATTGACAAAAATTATCCAAACAGTCTCAACCTTCTTTATTAAAACATATAACATGTCCAACGCCATCATCAAGGACCATTTTAATTTTAGTATCACGGATTGATTTATTAAAATTTGTAGGCTATTATACCCAAGTCAATTTAACATGGTTAAAATAAACAAATAAAATAAAAACAATAAAGGAAAGCATAATTCATTACCAATAAATTAGAACAATTCTAAGTTATAATTTATCTATTCGTCACTATGGCATTTATTTTGATTATCTGATTTCTATCACAATTTCTGTATTTTACCATCACTAACAACACTATTATATGACCTACCACAACCATCAGGTTGGGTATATTATTATTTTATTACATATTATATTTTTTTA
>NW_027107501.1:1769496-1772548 GCF_000696795.3 Halyomorpha halys
CGAACTGATCCGCTACCTTGGACTACATCTGGACAAACGACTATCCTGGAATCCTCACACAAGACTGAAAAGACAGGAAACTGCACGTCGATTTCGACTATTACAACACTTACTAGTCAAACGGTCATTCATTGCAAAAGACTGATCTACATGACTGTAATAAGGCCAATCTGGACATACGGAGTTGAGCTTTGGGGCTCCACTAAACCTCAATACTATACAACGAATTCCTCAGGCATCCAAAATCTTTCGTAAAATCCTCAATGCTCCTTACTTTGTCACAAATAAAGTCATTCATAAAGACATTAATGTTCCATATGTAACGGATATAGCCCGAACCAGATATGATTCCTTTCATTATTAACTCCCTAACCACGCAAAAGTTTGAAATGTTCTTTCAAAGGCCAAAGATACAAGTGTCCGATTTCGCGGTTGTATCAAGACTTCCAAATTACAGAAAACTTACAAAATTAACATTGTTACACATTTTACTTTCACAAATCTATATATGGAATCTACATTAAGGGGAAGGTATATCGATCGTGAAAAATTTGTAATTATAGTTTTCAATAGAAATTCTCAGTCCAAATAACTGAGTTTCACAAATTTGTTTGTGTGTCTGTGGTCAGCCTAGCTCAAAAATGAAAAGTCATGGAAAATTGAAATTATATATTTTAGGCGGATATATGCCTGGGAGGTGACAGCCACTTTTTCGCCAAAATAGACTGACCGGAAGAGTCATTTTATAGAATATATGTTTCAGATTTTTTCAATTTTCTCCAAAACGGTTCTAACGATTTTGATTAAGCTCGGCATTTGTCAATGCACAATTACACGTGTTAAATTAAATATCACTAGCTTCTAACTTTGCTTCCTCTTCTATTGCTGACAATCCTTAACGGCGCCTGAAAAGAAGATGACCACGAGACCTGCTAATGTAAAAACGTCATTAGAGTGCTATCAATGGGTAGTTTCTCTACACGCCTGTATCACTCCATAATAACTTGCATCAGATTTACTAAATGTATAATTATGTACAGTTGTAAATTTCAATAAAAAAAAAATTTCTTCTTTCTTTTATTATAAAATTATTTCATATTGAATATTTATCCATTGGTATGTTACTACTGATAATCAGAAAGAATTAATTATTTCAAATGGAAAAATTTTGGAAGAATCTTTTTTTTTTTTTTTAATTCTGCATTTAAGCCGTATTAGACAATTTCAATGAGGATAAGACCTAACTGATATTAAAGACCACTTCAGTGTGCATTGATACAACGGGTTTAATTTTAATCGTTGGAGTAATTTTTGAGAAAATGGCATAACTATGTATAATGTATGAAGTAAAGTGGCACTTCTTATAATAATATTTTAGCTGTTACTTTTAATAAACACCAAGCTTAAGCACATAATTTCAGTTCCTTATATTTTTTCATTTTAATCTAGGTTAATAGATACACACAAAAATTTTGAGATTTGGTTGCTTGGACTCACGGGCCACGGAAACCTCCATTTTCGTAAAAAAAGGAATATATTCCATTAAATAAAAGTAAAAAAAAAATTTCGATATATTACAGTTTGTAACTGTATCGATCTTATCCTTATTTCTAAGAGTACGTGCATATCTCAAAATAACCATTTTTGAGATTTTACACTGTTGGACTGGAATAGCGATATGTCAGGTTGTTTTATCTATTGGTAAAACTTTATAAGTCATTATATAATATTGGGTTATTTAGTCGAGTGTTATTAGTTTGTTTAAGGTCTGGTGTGTTTTGAAGGAGACACAATCCTGAAATGTCAACATATTGTAAAAAAAATATCATTATCAATATAATATGCTTTTTTTTCATTAACCTAATTATTGTTATAAACTTATAATGTAAAAATTATTATAAGGAGTAGATAGTTAACTGTAGATTAATAAATGGAGAGGATGGTCGGGGGTGCGGTCAGTAAATAAACACAAATAAACAAAAGATGATTTATTCTTGCCGACATTTCGACCTGAATTTTAGGTCTTCAGGTAGTTTAACCAGAACCTCTGCCTTTACTCCGGGATAAATACCTGAAATTCAGGTCGAAACCTTGGTACTACTAAATATTTTTTTGTTTATTTGCTGACCGTACCCCCTCCCACACTCCTGACCATCATCTCCACACAATAGTTATTAAATTATCACTATCGCTAACAATGATATTTTCTTTCTTATATTTTTCTTTAGCGATCATTTCTTTTGGATTTTACTTGAATTTTTTTTTTCTCGATTCATGATTTGAGTTGTATCAAATTTGAATTTATATCTAGTTAAAGAAAGTATGGCTAAGAGAACAATAAAGTCGTGAAACATCGCCCTATAGTTATATAATTAATTGAACCTTAAGAACCACAAAAACGCAAATCATTTACATTTAAGCAAAAAGTTGAATATATCCACTCATGTTTTGATAATATTAATAACTATTTGTCCTGAAGTTATTCTTCTTGTCGTTGGTACTATTAAATTGTTCGTTAAATTTACCTAATAATAGAAATAATAAGAGAAAGAGAAATACTTTATTCGTTAGAGAATATTATGAGAAATACTTCTCAATCCGTGATCGAACATATATATATTACATATTTTTATGTGATATAATATAATAGAAAGATAATTTTTTTTTCTCACAGTTTTCTTTTACATTTAATACCAGTCTACAAACTAAATACAAGTTTTTCAATTTATTCCTTTTTTTCTTTCCCTTCCATTTCACAACCCTTATTTCATTTGATCAACGAATTCCCCTATATAACAAATATTAAAATATTAAAAATAATAAAGTAATAAATAAAACAACTAACAAGTAAATAGTAAGTAACAAATAAAACGATCTGTAAAACCATGGTCAACATCCTACCGCAACAGCCGTAGGGAGGAAGTTGCTCTGGCCCGCTTGAGAATAGGTCATACTTTCCTCACGCACTCTCACCTAATCAGAAAACTGCCACCTCCAACGTGCAAATATTGTCAGTCCATTCTTACGATTAGACATATTTTTAAAGAATGTA
>NW_027107501.1:1772598-1782019 GCF_000696795.3 Halyomorpha halys
TTTAAAATATTGTTAAACGTTTTTCACAATATAAAATAAGTACATAATAGGCTACTCTCATGCCCATGACATAATTTATACAGTTATTATTTAAACACACGCAGGATCAACACACAACAATACAAACTCATACAATGTTTTATCCTTACAATACTGCAACTTTTATTATTTACATTTGTAATTAAAATATTTATTAATTTTTTGATTTTTTACTTTTATCATGCCATAGGCGTTGATGACCAGAGAGTTTTACGCCTTTAAGCAACAATCAACAACAACAAACAAGATATGCGATGCAAGCATGCCATCCCTCCTCTATATAACTCCCCTACTCATTAATTCCCATGCATGTGGTGGTGGATGATTCCCAGGGAGTCATCCTAGGGACTCATATCAAGGTAAACTAGTAAACGATTATTAAAATTTACAAGAACAAACGGCTGGAAGCTAAATTGACAACAAAATATTAATATCCAAACTCTCAATTTTTTCCAGATAATGTGAAAACACACTTCCCTTTTTTTCGAGATAATATGAAAACCCAACAAGGTTTTTTCCAACAAGATTTTTCTGGAACAAGGTGAGGTAGAAGAAGCACTCACAAACTGGAGAGACTGCTATGGAATTGATTGTTTTGAGCTTCTGGCTCATCCATCTTATAGGTCTGGTATTTCCCCTCTCGCATCAAGGGCTTTTCCGGCAAGTTTCCCTCATTCTAAAAGCACCGTGAAAACCGTTCCTAAGAGTTTATTGACAGCAAAGAGGCGGGCTACGTTCAATTTATCCTGCGGTTGACGGATGGCTTAGATTAGCGCCAACTGAACAAGTATTATACGGTGAAGAATTATTATAATAATTCTAGGGAGGGGTGAAAAGTAGTATAAGTCAAATAATATCCGAACATTTTAAATAAGTATTTTACACGCCGAAGAACGTTTAAAATCAACATTTTTTTCATTGAAACAATTGTTCATTAAAGGAACTATCAAGAGAGAGAGAGAGAGAGAGGTAAAAATATTTTTATTTTTATTTATTGATGCTTACAATAATATTAAAAATATATACAATACGTAAATCTTTTGTTAGTTTTAACATGACATGTGAAGAATCTACTCATTGATAGAACTCCAATTAACATTTTTAGAGGAGAGGGTTTCGAGGCCATCTTCTTTTCAGACGCCTGGGATAATTATCAGTTAATGACAGAGAAGCCAGCTTAGAAACAAGTGGGTTTGGGTCGCTAGGAAGTTTATCATGGAACGGTTGGTATCTGGTTCTGGCCAAATCGGCAACAGATGGAACATTGAGGTCCTGATGGAAGGCTTGATTTGTGACTAAGGAAGGAGCATTAGGGATTTTGGATTGGATATGAAAGGAATTCGAAGGTTAAATGGATCCCCGTAATCCAGATGTAGTCAGTTCTAGCTAACAGATCTGTTCGACAGGAATAAGTAAGGTATTATTAAAGTGCACTGTGGGGCAAGAGGTCATGGGTTTACGACGAAGGGTTAAGGCAATTAAGGTAATTTGGTGGGATTTATTTTAATCCTCCAGTTTTGACACCATTCTTCAAGGGTGGTGACGTGGGATTGGAGGATTTGGGATACAATGGAATGGTCATTATTCACTGACAATAAAAATTAAAATAAATCAGAATTTCATAATGTTCTATAGCGTGTAAAGAAACTCTTCCCAAAAATTATAAAAAATGTATGGTGCTGATAAACGTTTGACAAATTATAGCAAAATAATATAGGCAGTTGCAAGTCAAAGTGCGTTTGGGTAAGTGCATGTTATGCATCCGTACCTTTGTGCACAGTATTGTTTTAAACTTCCAACAAATTTGTGCTTTCCATGTTTTAATTAATTAAAGAATTCCTCCAGCCATGGAAACAAATAATTAACTCTAGTTTAAGATTGTATCTTTTAAAATCCTATCAATTGACTTTAGTGGTATATTTTAGATTTAACATAACGCCAATATAAGTTTATTAAGACTTTATACGTCTGGGCAATTACTTTTTAATATAATCTGATAAAAAATCGATGATAAAACGAAAGTTGAATTTTTAGGTTCTATCTGGTACTATTTCTATCAATTTTTACCATCTACAATTTACTTTTTAAATATTAAAGTTTTCTTTCGCCTGTATTTATTTAATTTATTTTTCGCCTTCCTGGAACACGAGCGCGTGGGGACCGAAGTTTGTTAATTTATTTTTTTACCAAGAATTTGTAGGTCTTTTAGATTTCTGGTAAGTAGCTGACGTGTTAATCCGACATTTTTACTTTGAAAGAAAATTTAAGTAATCCTTTCTTTCCATTTATCTAAAGCGTAATTTGTAGTTTTGCTGTTTCCAGTAGTTAAAATTGGTGTTTTAAGCCTAAAACAGGAATAAATAAACATCATGGTCTTTCTGCTCAGGGATAATACCCCAAGTATTGGGGTGGTTTGGATACCTGACCAAACCTAGTTACCTGGAGAAGGGTCCTTCCTTCGACATGATAACAATATGACAATCAGTCATATCTTACTGGAATGCCCATATTTCACATCACACCTCAATAGTTTTGGATTAAACCAGTGATTCCCAAAGTGGGCACATTGAAATATTCAATTATTAAAAAAAAAAATACAGTACTAAAAATAAAAATAAATAAAGAATGTATCAGCGATTGTTTTTCCTTGTTGCACCAGTTTGTAACCTCCACTGAAATTAATTTGTCTTGCTATATAAAATCCATTTCTGTTGATTACCTATCAGAGCTTATAAAAAAGTTCGCAAAATACTTTTAAGCAGATAATGATAAATTTACATGGATTCAAGACTCATTTAGAGCCAAGGCTCCTTCAGAATTTACTTCTTTAGAAGAATAATCTCTAATTAACTTGTATTGCGATAATACCAAGTTAAAATTTGGTAGGATGAAACTTTCTGATTTTTGGATATCAGTAAAAGAGGAATATTCACTGCTTAGTGGTAAAGCTCTACCAATATTAATTCCATTTGCAACATCCTATTTGTACGAAGCTGGGTTTTCGGCTGTCGCGGTAATAAAAAATAAATATCTCTCGAAAAATAACGTTGAACAAGAAATCAGGGTAGCCATATCCAATTTTATTTCTAGATTTGAGAAGTTGTGTAGTGAACATCAAGCCTATCCATCCCATCAATAATTTTAATAATGTTAATCATCGATAATAAATTGTTTGTGAATTTAAAATTCGTGGGTTGTCCAGTCTCAATATGGGTATTACCGAAACAGTTGAAATTAAATATTTTATACTATCCCAAGGAAAATGAAAAGTATCAGTTTTTAATTTTTCGCTGTTAAATGGGTAATCGCTTTTAAAAGGAAAGCTTTCCAATTTTTCAAGAAAATAAAAAAATCAGAAAAAAATTACTACAATAATACATCAGTTAAGGGCGCCGTGGAAAAAATCCAATTATTTAGGGAGCCGCAAACCGAAAAAGATTGGGAACCTCTGGATTAAACTCTGATATATCAACAACCCTTAGGGACGATAATAAAACAGTAGAATTAGTATTTCAATTTTCAACGATACCAAAGTTACTATCATAAACATGATATAGAATAAAAAAAATATTAAATTTAAGAGAATAAATAAAAGCATAAATAAATAAGAAATAAATGGCGTAGACGATATGGAAAGTTTTAAACAAGAACGAATAAAAGATCTTACCTACTGGCACAATCTCACAATACTGCAACTTTTATTATTTACATTTGTAATTAAAATTTAATTTTACATAAAATACGACCGAAAATTATATAAGCTTTATTATAATTCACAATGTAATACTAAATACTTTAATGGTATTTCAATTAGTTATGTATTTAAATTCTCGGATGTGAAGCATGTATGTAATTATGGACAATATAATTAGTCTTGGAGTACTTATGAAGGTGACAGGCAGCTACGAGAGTTGTTGCGAAAAACACTGTACTTATTATTTTTACGTTTATTTGAGTTTTTTTTTCCGTCTCTAATCAGTTTTAAGTTGTTTGTCATATTTCTCCTAAATTTTATAAAGAAAAACTATAAGAATTCAGGTATTGCCTTGTATAAAAGAAAACGTAGTTAAATATCTTATAAATTTAGTTCTCGATCTTATGTGCTGTATCTTAAAGTAAAAGAGAACATAGATACAAAGACATCGATAGTGAATTTGAATCTATCTTAAAAATTTTTTTAGTGATCACCGTGTAATATTTTATTTTATTTATAAGATAGAAGAATAAAATTGGGTCATAAAAAAAAGTTATCAGCATCATATCAACTAGACTTTAGCCGGAGTTACACTGTGTACAGTGTCATACCCACATTGTTTTTGAAGAGGCACTAAATTAAAGTGCAAAATTAAAATTCCGGGATAAAGAATTGAAATTTATTTTTTCTAGCTTACACTATATTAGGGGTATTGATGATGTGTTAAATGTAAAATGTTTTACCATGTTAAATGTTATAAGGACAGGATTATGAGCAGCTTTATTTAAAGTCATGTTAAATGTTAAATGCATAAGAGCTCCAAGTGGATTTCCTGAGCATCTTGTTTTATAACTTTTCCTTCCAAAACTTCATGTTATTGTTAATTTCCATGTTTTGATTAAAGTAATTTATAACAACAAGCCTAAAGTGAGTAAAAAGTAGAATTTGTGTGAAAGTTTGGCTACTGAGTACCTTGTTGATCTTCTTACTTGTGAAGAAGAGAATAAAGATGAGCTAATTGACAAGTGTCATTGCATTATTATTATCGCCATCCATTGCTTAATTAGTTATAAAAACATCCAAAACAATACTAAAACAAACTACGAGTAAGTAACCTAATACGACAACAAATAAAATGGGGACGAGCTCAGCCGGTCTGTTGCATGACGTTATTCTCCATTTAACAGACCTAGTAACAGCCTCTCAACCATGTAACATGTTATATCGTTTTAACATGGTTAAAGAAGGAAATATTTCTCCATTTAACATAAGTATTTCCATTTAACACTCTTTAACATAAACTATAAATAAATAAACTAAAGATCATGAATACCCCTATTGAAAACATAATACAATCTGAACTACAGAATACATGAAAATTACAGTTATACAATTTGAGCAACGAATAGTACAATTAAATGAACAGTTGCATAATTTTTAAATCAGGGGTTGGTCAGCTCTTAGGGGGTGCCACCTAGTAATTTCCAAAACAAATATAAAGATTATATATTATTGTTTTTTTATTTTGTTATGATCATATGTTTACTATTAGACAATAAATACTTTTGATTTTGTTCAGTTTTCCTGGATAATAAATATTTGTGATGAGATCCAGAACGGAATTTAGAGTTTATTTTACTTTGTTACAAGGGCTTACTCAGGGTGAAAACCAGGGGTTGGGGCAAGTCATATTCGTTTAAGCTGGGAAATTTCAGTATGAACTAAGCGGATGAAAACAAAATTTAAAGAAAATTATATATAATTATAAGTGCTTTATTAATTATTACAATAATTTGCTTAGAAAAAAACATTTTTTTTTTTATTAAATTAAGATTTTTTTTCACTTCTGTACCCCGCTGGGTACGGCCATGATTTGTTATGTTCATATGTTTACTATTGGACAATAAACATTCCATTAAATTTAATATATATATTTTTTTTAAATAAAGAAATGAATTTTGATTATGACCATTTTTTTCTGGATAATTAATATTTATAATGAAGTCTGCAGTGGAATATAGAGTTTATTTTGTGGACAAATCAAATCCATCCTCTTATAAAGACTTCGAACAACTGCTGTTCCATTAAGAATCTTAAACTCGAAGCCAGGTCCTCTATTGAAGACAAAAGTCAATGGCTAAATTCTCATTTTTTAAAATCATAAAAAAAAAGTCATAACTAGGTTTTATATCCCCCGAATAAATTACTTCACTTACTTTTGTTTAAAACGTGTTCAGTGGATAACTATTAACCCAACACGTATTGATCGAAAATTACACGAGTCCTGATAGATGCCTTGATACATTTGATACATACATTTGATCAAGCCTTAAATTTATCCTATAAATTTACAATATAAGCTCAAACCAACAATGATAAATTCCGATTCGAAACACGGTAAATATTATTTAATACACTTGCAGAAGGAAGAAATGAAGACCACCGCACTAGGAAAATATTTGAATTGAAAATGAGCGTATTAGCATAATGCAGGCATCATACTGAATATATATTTAGTCAAATGAGTATTACAACATTACAGGTAGTTCAATTTAAAGAAATAAAAAAAACAGAACAAATTAAATTTTACTTTTGCAATCCCTCTTTGACAAATTTAATTTTCAATAATACTGTAAAAGCCGTATAATTAATAGAGTCAATAAATGTTGTAAGGGAAACTGGACTTTAGTTGGTGCACAAACAGCCGGGGGCTGGTTTAACGTGATGAGAATTTTCCGGTCACAGAACTTCCCCCACTCCACCAGATGGAGAAAATAAATTTCCTACATCCTTCACAAAGTACTTCATTTTTCCAACAGGATAAAGAAAAATATATTCAGTATATTTCCTTGTGCAAGTAATAATTTTAAATACGCATTTATTTAAAAATTGTTTTGGATTTTTTTTTAATCGAATAAGGTATATTAGATTATTATTATTATTTAAAATATTGTTAAACGTTTTTCACAATATAAAATAAGTACATAATAGGCTACTCTCATGCCCATGACATAATTTATACAGTTATTATTTAAATACACAAAGGATCAACACACAACAATACAAACTCATACAATGTTTTATCCTTTTTTTTTTTTTTCAAAATTTTAGTGACATATTTGTAAACAATGTATTTTCTGTTTTTACTGTTGATCATATACATTCTCATTTATATGTAGAATTTAGATCATCCAAGACTCATTTATATAAATAAAATATGGTCTATTTAGATTTAAGGAATTGAGCTTTGGGGCTCCACTAAACCATCGAATTCCTCTTGTATCCAACCTTTACAATACAAAATCAAAGTCATAAAATGGCCAAAATAGGTTGTGCTTTACACGCTATAGAACGTTATGAAATTCTGATTTATTTTAGTTTTTATTATCAGTGAATAATGGACATTCCATTGTTTCCCAAACCCTCCATCCCACGTCTCAACCCTTGAAGAACAGTATCAAAACAGGAAGATTAAAATAAATTCCATCAAATTACTTTTACCCTTCATCGTAAACCCATGACTTCCTGCCTCAGAATATCCTTTAATAATACTTCACTCATTCCTGTCGAACATATCGGTTACCTAGAAATGACTACATCTGGGGTTCCACTACATCTGAGCTTCGGGACTCCACTAAAACTTCGAATTCCTTCCGTATCCATGCTTACAATCCGAAATCCTTCGTAAACTCCTTACTTTATCACAAACCAAGCTATCCATCAGGACCTGAATGTTGCTGATTTGGCCAGAACCAACTACCAATCCTTCCATGATAAGCTTCCTAAGCACACAAACCCCCGTGTTTCGAAATATTATTGGAGTTCTATTAATGGGTAGATTCTTGTCATGTCTATATATCATGCTATCGTATAACTAACATCAAATTTACTTTTTGTCTATGTTTTTAATAAAGTTGTAAATCGAAGCCCCATAAGCAATGTTTATTAAGAAAACAGTGATATAAGACTGTCTGAAGTAGTAAATTTAAATAACAAATTTACGTTATATAAACTATATTTACGTTATTAAAAAGGAAATTTTAAGTGTATAAAATTCAACTTGTAAACAAATGCACTCCTGACCGCTAAAAATTCCTTCGCTACTGACCCTTGTATTCTATTAGAAAGAAAAAAGGAGTATTCAATTACTTTTCGAAATATTGGAAGTTAATCGAGAAAATAGAGAGCACTCAGGAGGAGAGCTGAGAACTTTCAATACTCCTCAATCATCGACTGAAGTACTGAATAAAGTAACTAGTACTCCAACGGCCTGAGTATTTGAGTAAAATATTTCTCAATAACTTATTTAATAGAGTTTTTTTTTTTTTTTCGTTTTTTTTATCTAGTTACAAGCACTGAAGTTATTCATCAACAATGCAGTTATGGTATTACACCTTTAGATATTTTATACTAGGAGCTTATCAATTTAAATGAATTCTTAAAGGTGCTACGAGACGTTAGCCAAACTATGGCAAATTCGCGCTTGTGCATGCGTGTGGATGTGTTATTTTCATTGGATGGTACAAGTTGACCATAAAGGTATTCATGATGTATTAAATGTTAAACGTTTAATATGCTAATTGTAATTTATATAGGATTGGGAGCAGCCCTATTTAAAGTCCATTTTATATGTTAAATGCAGAGGACATCTTGACGAATTTCCTGGGAGCATTGTTTTACTACCTTTTAATTTTTACTAGATAATAAAATCTCCAACATCTTCGTCACGTCATTTCTCCTCTATCTCAATAGTTCTTTTTTTCCTCTCCCAGTTTTTGTCCGTTCCTTTATAATTATTTTTAAATATTACTTTATTACCATTTCTATCCATTATTTTAATAGAGTTTAAAAACGTTCAAAAGAAAAACAACTTAAATTACGAGCAATTATTCTATCAAAACCACTACAGACAAAATGAGCTAACCTGGTCTATTGACGTCATTCTCCATTTAGCAGACCTATTAACAGGCTCTCAACCATGTTAAATGTTATATCGTTTTAACATTTAATTCAATGCAATTTAGAGGAAAAAGTGATTACAAACATTCTTTTTGAATAGACACTAAATTAAAATGATAGGATAAAGGCTTGAAATTTATTTTTTTTCCTGCTCATACTATACTCAAAAAAAATTATACAATCCGAACTACAGAATATCTGTAAATTACAGTTATACAATTTGAACGACGAGTAGTACAATTAATTGAACAGTTGCCTAATTTTTAAATGGGGTTAGTCCGCCGTTAGGTTATAATCATCTTTCTATTTTATTCATAGTATTATTATTAATTTTATTACTTATTTATTTGTTTCTATTAATTAATTTTCTTATTTTTTTTATTTGTCTTTTTTATGTATTAATGGTGTGATTGAATATGTACAGTTATAATACTCATTGCCCTTGAGTGTGGCAGATTGTGTTATTATCTTAATAAAATATATTATTAACTGAATCATGAAAGGGCGAGATGAATGTATATGTTTTTTTGATGTTTGGTTTCCAAGCTAACAGCCCTGATGAAGGCTAGAAACTCTAGCCGAAACGTTGGCACAATTAAATAAGCTGTACCAACTTATTTGTGTTTCATTTGACCGCACCCCCAACCATCATCTGAGAGTACGTCATCCACGGTCAACTATCTCTCATAATTATATGTTTTTTATTTCATTTTTCTTCATCCTCAATGC
>NW_027107502.1:0-1258 GCF_000696795.3 Halyomorpha halys
TATAGTTGTGAGTTTGTCATTGTTTGTTTTCTTCTGTGTACACTTCACACCGACCTCAAGATAGTGCCAGTTTAAAATTACATTTTGAATTCGTAGAAAAATATTTATTAAAAAGTTTATGATTTACTTAAATACAGGAAAAAAAAGTGTTCATATATAGTTAAAACTTCGTATTTTTTGTGAAATGGTCAAGAGTATGGGAAGAAAAGTTCTGGAAAATTAACTTTAAGGGAACGAAGCAAAAGATATATTTTCATATTAAGACAGAAAAGAAATATCTCTATTATATAAAAAAAATTTTAGTGATCACCGTGTAATATTTTATTTTACACCTACATTTTAGGTATCCAATAAAACTTGGGTTTTATTATTAAAAAATTAAATGAATAATTATATAATTTGTAAAATAAAATTAGTCGCCGATAGGCGGACAGGGGGTATCCCCTTGTTGTTTCAAAAAATGATATTAGAAGTTGAAATTTCCCTCTATTTCACATTTTTTTCAAACAGAGATAGACTTTTTTCTAGGATAATTTTCAGACTTTGTCAGCAAACTAAAATACATAGATAGATCAATAAATCCATAAATTGTCATATATCAAATAGAGACTTAAGAATTTAGTGCTAATGATGTTATTTATTCCTGATTTAAAGTTGGCCATTTATATAAAATTCGAGAAAATCTATAAAAAGATAAATGATTTTTTTAATTTTTTTTGAAATCGGAAATCCTGTTTTGAATTATTAACTATTATGCAAAAAATCCCACCTTCAGACCATTTAGATCTTTCCATTAAATTTCATCCGATACATCACATCATTTACATCACAAACAAATCATAATACAAGGACCAGGACATACTATTTGTTACTGATATAATAAAAAAAACTGTACAAAAATTTTCATGACTTACTAGCTGAACAAACTGCAAACATTACTGACTGACACACTACCGCAAAATCCGACAAGAAAACTGAAACGCCTCTGGAGATCTATTTCATTAAGTAGTTGTATTATGTCAGGAGTGTCTTCATTGGAAGGTTTCTTCGCTCACGAATTTATACTAATTTGATGTGGATAGTTTGTCTAGTGACAAACATTACTTTACACTGCATGCCAAAAGGCATGTGTGAAATTATTCTATTATGAATTATTTCTAAGTAGAACTAAATACTTCAATTAAATCTTTTTAGAAAGCCAGTGAAAATATGCTGCTTATCAAAGTTACATTTAAATGGAAATACTTTAGCATCAATG
>NW_027107502.1:3743-4116 GCF_000696795.3 Halyomorpha halys
TAGAAATATCAATATCATGTTCTTTTTATTTAGGTGAAAATAAATTTCCTTTATAATATTATCAAGAAACTATATTTGTTTATAGGACATTTAGATATTATAACCATTGGATAATCTTTAAAGATCTTGTCAGATGAACTTTACATTATGTTGTGGACCCGTAGTACTTTACAGTTAGCTTTATCCTCATTAAATACACCTAGGATTAGAACTGGATTAGCTATCGGCAAGGGATCCTCATACAAGACTGAAAAGACAAGAAACTGTTTTGTATCAGTATTTACTAACTCCAGGTTTAATTAAACGCCATTTTATTGTAACATAGTAATAACGACTTACTTAACACGATATTCCAGTCAATCTCTCAACTTTA
>NW_027107503.1:0-650 GCF_000696795.3 Halyomorpha halys
GGAAATTTATGTTTTTCGGCCAGCATTTGGTTACTTATTATTATTTAAAAAATCAAGAATATATTCGTTTTCAGCAGAGAATTTTGTGAAAATTATAGATGTTTTTTAACTTCCCAGGCCGGATTCGAATCGGTGCTGCTGCAAAGACCTCGTTAAAAGTTTACTAACAACAACTAGAACCCTAAGCACGTCGTTGTTTTGTCGCAGAAATTAGCATCACCTTTTTATTTTTTTATTTTTGTCTTCTGTACTGTATGTTTTTATTTAAAATT
Organism: Halyomorpha halys; assembly: GCF_000696795.3. NCBI lineage: Eukaryota > Metazoa > Arthropoda > Insecta > Hemiptera > Pentatomidae > Halyomorpha > Halyomorpha halys. The sequence continues at coordinate 273 of NW_027107503.1, forward strand.
ATATTTTTATGGGTTAAAGATTTACTCTTATTGATTTCTAGTACCCTAAATTTTGTTTATTTTGAGAACCATTTGTGGACAGACAGAAATATCTAGTATTAGAGTTAAAGATTTATGAGTTGAGGTACATTGATTTGTTTTTTAGCTTGTTATGTGCAAAGATAAATGTTATTTATTGCTCGATTATCTTTATTTCACCATCAATATTATTAACAGAGAATAAACTTACAGTTTTATCATGTTAAATCAATAATATTTTTGTACAAACTGACAAGAACGTTGTTATAATAATATATAAATCATTACTATCACAAATAATAAATAATAAGACATAAATTAAAACAACACTCAGACTGAGTAGATAAGCTTTTGTTTATG
>NW_027107503.1:2890-3489 GCF_000696795.3 Halyomorpha halys
ACAATAAGACATAAATTAAAACAACACTCAGACTGTTATATTATATCTTCTTTTTTGACACTTATAACAACAACATTATCACCAATAATATAACATACCTTCAATTTTAATTTCTAGTTAAACAATTATTCGGAAGAATTCATTGCTTTGTTTTTTTAGTTAGACATTTTTTAAAATATCTGGATTAGTAAAAGCTCTATTTACGCTTTGTAAATTTTAACTATGTTTATACATTTTAACCTTACAAACTAATGAATCATTGTGACGAAATTTCAATCACTTATAAACAGGGAATAAAAAAGTGTTTTATGAAAATTTTGGATTTTTTAAATTTATACATTAACCCTCTTACTGAAGTGATTGTCTTCGGTTTTCATGATATTTGCCATAAAATAAATGTACAAAATGTTAATTTCTCGTTATTTGGAAAAAAAAATTGTTGGTTTTTTAAAAACTGTATGTTTGGAACTGTCTACCTTAAATAGATTGATCTTAAACTATTGATGCTTTACTATACTATATTAAATAAGTTTGGTATGATTACATTTTCTCTTATATTAAATACTTTTAAAGGTATTGAGTAAAGGGTGATAAATAAG
>NW_027107503.1:12879-13443 GCF_000696795.3 Halyomorpha halys
CTTGGTTTTTGCTAATTAAAAGAAATTAAATTTGGATACTTAGTTTCTTGAAACTAAGAGATTTAATGATAAAAAAAAAAAAAAAAATCAGGAAAATCATTTTTGTCAAATAAGCGATATATGACACTTTCCATAAAATCGTAAAATACCGTATTAAATTAATAATAATAATAATATATTTATTTTATTTTGAAAAAAAATTATGATGGAAGTAAGGCGTTGTGCTACTAACTCTAAGGACCTAGGTTTGAATTTGGATGTGGAAGATAATTATTTAATCTGTTAGTTTAGTAAGTTAACCCTGTGGATTCGGAAGCCCTCCTGAGACACAATTAGCCAATTTGGGAAATCCTAAGTGTGGAAAGATTTTTTTACTTCGATACAAAATACTGAACCTTTTTATTTTCATTTTGTTTCGAACTCGAATTAGTTATTATGTTATTTTCTAAGACTTGTAATTTTTTTTTTTAATACGGTATGATACTTCTTTTCAGTATTATATAATAATCTTCTGTAGTAGGTATAATCCTATTAATTGATATAAGCTCCATCAGAAGGAGGCTG
>NW_027107503.1:17363-19563 GCF_000696795.3 Halyomorpha halys
TAATTTCTTCCTCACATTAATTTAGAGTTACTTTTGCAGGCTATTCTGCCCAGGTCATTCATTTATTATAAATTAAAAGCTTATTTAAAAAGTCAATTATTAAAAAGTCATATTTATTATTAATATCCTTACCTAAGCTTAAGTTTAGTTACCTATTTTTTAAGATTTAAAATCATAAATATTTAATTCTTCTTATATAAGTATAAGAGACAAAAAAGGATACAAGTTTTGATTGATTTAATAAACTTAAACATTATTTCTACTTTTTCGTTATTCAGAATTGTGCTGAGCTGAAAAATGAATATTAGGGAAGGTTTTGTAAATACTTAGTCCATAATCTCTCATCTCTTTGAGGGAACTTTGTTCACAAAGCTTTGAGTCCTAATACGCTGTGGGTTTTGACGGAATGACCTATATCCATCCATCTCATATGCTTTGAGTTCTAATTATTTTTTTCTTCTGCCAATTGTATAAAAATATCATAAAATTCGTGATTTCGTTTAAAATAAAAAAAAAAATTACTAAATAATAAATAAGGGAAAAACAGGGCTCTAGCATTCAAGCGTGATTCTGACAAAATCACCTCCTAGCACAACCTTTTGCTTAGTAGCAGTACCTGACCCTTCATGGGCTGTAGGGGTACAGATTTAATTTAAATATACTCAATAATTTGTGAAATTCTTCATTAGTACCAATAAAATGCAATGTATGAATTATAAAATATATTGCAAGTAAGATTACTATAAATTAAATTGTCGACGATTTGTGGTTCTGATATTTTTAAAAAAATTTAATTTATTAGAAATTTCGTGTACTTTTTACGATACTACAAAAATAAGAAATTATTTTTAATTGGGATAAAAGAAAACGTTTTTGTTAAAGCATTTATTACAATTAGTTTTGCATAAAAAAAAAAAAAATCAATCCAGCTAAAATTTTTAAGAAGCGTTAAAAGCTCTCAGATAAATATATTCTTAAATATATTGATAGGGACACAATTTGAAAACACAAAATGTCAAAACAATGATTTTATTTTTGTGTTATAATAAGTACAAGTCCAATCACTGAGGCTTAACTAATTTTAGACGCCTTGAATTTGTAAATATAGGATAATAAATTGGATAATAAGGAATAAATTGGGCTCAAATATAAAAAAAAAATCAAAGGGAACAATTTTTTTTTTAATTATTTATTTAATGTAATTTACAACTGTACAAAATAATAAAATAGGTAAATATGTAGTATGTTTCATATACACTTGAAAATCTTGGGAAGGAACCACCCATTGGTGGTACTTCAAACATTAATTTAAATTAGAAGGTCCCGTGGGCATCTTCTTTTCTGACGCCTCGGAGGATTATCAGGGATTGTTAAGGATGAAAGATTAAGAATTAATGGGTTAGGATGGTTAAGGAGTTTGGAATGAAAAGACGCATATCTGTTTTGGGTCAAATCTGCAACGAATGGGATATTAAGGTCTTTGTGAATGAGTTTATTTGTGACGTAATAAGGAGCATCAAGGATTTTACGTAGGATTTTGGATTGTAACGATTGGATGCGGGAAGAATTTGATGGTTTGGTGGAGCCCCAGAGCTCAATAAGGGAACAATTTAAAATTTTTAGAAAACAATTTTTTTTTTAATCCTGTAGTAAATAGTTAAACAATTATTCGGAAGAATTCATTGCTTTTTAGTTCTATTTACGCTTTGTAAATTTTAACTATGTTTATACATTTTAACCTTACAAACTAATGAATCATTGTGACGAAGTGACGAAATTTCAATCACTTATAAACAGGGAATAAAAAAGTCTTTTCTGAAAATTTTGGATTTTTAAAATGTATACATTTTAACCCACATACTGAAGTGATTGTCTTCGGTTTTCATGATATTTGCCAGAATAAATTTACAAAATGTTAATTTCTCGTTATTTGGAAAAAAAAATTGTTGGTTTTTTAAAAACTGTATGTTGGGAACTGTTGACCTTAAATAGATTGAACTTAAACTATTGGTGCTTTACTATACTATATTAAATAAGTTTGGTATGATTACATTTTCTCTTATATTAAATACTTTTAAAGGTATTGAGTAAAGGGTGATAAATAAGGAAATTTATGTTTTTCGGCCAGCATTTGGTTACTTATTATTATTTAAAAAATCAAGAATATATTCGTTTTCAGCAGAGAATTTTGTGAAAATTA
>NW_027107503.1:21603-22089 GCF_000696795.3 Halyomorpha halys
AAAAAAAAATCAGGAAATTTATTTTTATCAAATAAGCGATATAAGACACTTTCTATAAAATCGTAAAATACCGGATTAAATTAATAATAATAAGAATATATTTATTTTATTTTGACAAAAAATTATGATGGAAGTAAGGCGTTGTGCTACTAACGGTAAGGACCTGGGTTTGAATTCGGATGTGGCAGATAATTATTTAATCTGTTAGTTTAGTAAGTTAACCCTGTGGATTCGGAAGCCCTCCTGAGACACACTTAGCCAATTTGGGAAATCCTAAGTGTGGAATGATTTTTTTACTTCGATACAAATTACTGAACCTTTTAATTTTCATTTTGTTTCGAACTCGAATTAGTGATGTCATTTTCTAAGACTTGTAATTTTTTTTTTTTTAAATACGGTATGATACTTCTTTTCAGTATTATATAATAATCTTCTGTAGTAGGTATAATCCTATTAATTGATATAAGCTCCATCAGAAGGAGGCTG
>NW_027107504.1:0-1827 GCF_000696795.3 Halyomorpha halys
TATGAAGAAGATGCAGTCAATATGAAGAAGATGCAGTCAATATGAAGAAGATGCAGTCAAAAAGTCAGTTGAAAACTATTTTGTTCTTTTTGACCGCATCCCTCCGACAATCTTCATCATATTTTAGTGTCACTTTTATTAAAACTAGTTTATTTATTTAAGTTTTTCTTGAAATGTTATATATATTACTTGGAAAGTTGATCATTTTATAGATGTGTGAAATGTTATACAAGCAGAGGGGGTGAGGTGTTGTCATACAGCTAAATTCTGTTCCTTTTGTATTGTTCCAATAAGTGGTCTTTAATTGATCCTATAATGTGACAGCATTAAGTGGTCCCTTGACATTGAATTCCAGAACATTTTTACGAGAACTTTACCTGCAGCAATCATGTTTTGGCTTTCACCGTGTTGACCTCTATCATCCTTACTTGGATTATTCCATAGTAATGCTTAGTTTGCTGAGTTTGCCAAGACAGACCAAACAGGAACAGTTACTCTATGCTACCTATTGCATGGGCCATGGAATTAATTAAATAGGAACCTACTGTTGTTTTAATGATATCTTAATATTTTCCTACCTCTCTATTGTCTATGTTTGCTAAAATTTATGTAGTACTAATTACATAATAGTTCCTAAGTTTACAGTAAAATAAATATGTAATTATTTCTTAGTTAGCTTATTACTTTTTGTGCTTCATTATTCTGGAATGAAATGATATGAAATAGCCATTTATTTATGCAATAAATTAAAATCATTATCAAATACAGTATAAACATTTAAAGAAGATAGAGAGAAAAAAATATAATTCATCATTTCTCTCAGTTGTTCCATGCCTTTTGCAAAGAGCACTGCAAAACGTAGGTTGCTCAGGAATGTTCCATTTATTTTGATGCCTACGTCTTCCCATCCAAGACACCAGAACACCCTCTCCAATACAAGAACAAACAAAATTGGGGATAGCGGATCACCCTGTCGCACACTCCTCTCAACATCAAAGCTTTTTCCCTTCTTTTCAGTGATAATATATCCTGTCATCTCCTTATAAAGCTCTGTTATTATCTTAATATGATCTAATAAATATAATATAATATCTGGCATATGATCTATTAATTTATAGATTCAAGCACTGCTCCTTCATTTCTGCAGTCAGGCGTTTCAAATCCTCCATATATAGATGAGCAAGATTTAGAATCCTCTGACACATCTTTGGGTGATGATGTTCTCAGCAAAAGAAATAGAAAGCAGGAAAAAAGTGAAGAAGGTAAATATTTTGTTTTTGACAAATAATGATATAGAAAATGTTAAATGATAACATGTAATGATATAGTAAATGTTAAGTAATAACATGTAATGATATAGTATGTAGCTGGTTCCATGCTCATGATGTGTGAATCCTTATATCACGAAACATTAGGATTTTCATTAAATAAATCAATTTTATATCCAAATCAGTCTCAACACTTTATTTATTCATTTGTCCAACGTTTCGGCCTTTCTAGCCATCTTTAGGGACATCTTCAATATAAAAATCCTTCTCACATTAATTTATATTTTCTATTTGCAGGCTATTCTGCCCAGGTCAATTTCTTTATTTAAAGTTAAAACCTCTTTATTTAAATTTTAAAACCATTCATTTATTTATTCTACAAGATTATCCACAGTATAAAACACCACACCATATAACAAACCATTTATAACCATTTAATAAAAAATAAAAAATAAAAAACGAAAAGGGTTATAAATGGTTTGTTATATGGTGTAGTGTTTTATACTGTGGATAATCTTATAGAAAAAATAAATGAATGGTTTTAAAATTTAAATAAAGA
>NW_027107505.1:0-318 GCF_000696795.3 Halyomorpha halys
CATCCCACTTTTCTCAGTCCGCAGGTGTTCCTCAAGATATTCCTTAGTCCCATCCTATACACCATCTATACAGCTGACATTCCAACCAATCCTAACACTCTCCTCTCCACGTATGCCGATGACACATGTGTGCTCGCAGTTAATAATAACCCATTAATTGTATCTCAAACTCTCCAATCCCATTTAGAATGGTGTCGTAATTGGAGGATTAAGATAAATTCCGACAAATCCCATCAAATCACCTTTACCCTTCGTCATAAACCTACTGACTGCCCTACAGTTTCATTTAATGATGTTACTCTTACCCCTGTCGAACAG
>NW_027107505.1:2899-3225 GCF_000696795.3 Halyomorpha halys
TGTTGATATATTCTATCCCCCAACATTTGCTTAGTTTCACCTATATAGATTGCTGGACAATTTAAACATGGAATTTTATATATTAATCCCGATTGTCTTTTTATTTCAATTTTGTCCTTTAAATTGCTATAATAATATTTAATTTTATTGTTAGGTCTATAACATAATGAGTATTCTTTCAAATCATATTCTATAAATGACCTCTGGATATCTTCCAATAAACCTTTTATATAATTTAATCCATATTTCTTAATAATTGCTTTACTATTTGTTATTTTATTTTCCATTCTATCTTTGCATTTTTTAAGGTTTATATCCCAAATTTT
>NW_027107505.1:7895-9576 GCF_000696795.3 Halyomorpha halys
ATACCTCTCTTCTCACAAGACATAATTTTCATTAAAAAGTACGTGGACGATCTCTTCCTTGTCCTCAATCCTGACAGAATCCCCGAGATTCTATCAGCCTTTAACTCCTATCACCCTCGTCTTCGGTTTACTGTTGAAGGTGAAATTTACCATTCCCTCCCTTTTCTTGATCTACTTATTATCAGAAATTCCGATAGCTCCCTATCCACTGATTGCTATACCAAACCTACCTATTCTGGCAGACTCCTTAACTATTTTTCTCAACACCCTTATCACCAAATTATTAATGTTGCTAAGAACCTTATTCACCGATCCTTTTCTCTTTCTGACTCTCAATACCACCAGACCAACATACAACGTATTAAACAGATCCTATTCAACAACAATTTCCCTCAGAAAATTATTAACAAACTACTCGATTCTTACATTAACCGTGTTACTCCAATCACTCCTGTCCTCAACTCTTCTCAACCCACTCCACCCCTTTTTCAGTACAGGTCCCTTCCGTATATCCCCAATTCTTTCTGATAAAATTCAAAAATCCTTAAGATCCACTATTCCCACCCTACGTCTTGGCTTGAAGTCTCACAATAAAATTTCATATTTTTTTTCCAAATACCCTATTCTTTTCTTACACCGTTCCAATGTAGTTTACCGGATACCCTGTTCAACCCCATGTTGCAATTTATTCTATATCGGCGAAACTAAAAACCAACTTAAGAACCGCATTTCTCAGTACAAAACTTCCATCAACTCCTGTAATCCACTTGCATTTAAATTATCAGAACACGCATTAAACCTGAATCATACTTTTAATTTCGACAATCCTTCCATTCTTGTCACTGTCCCCAACCACACAAAACGTCTCATCTCGGAGTCCATTTATATAAATTTAACTGAGAATTCCGTCAATCTCAAAGTTGATAAAGACTGCATCTTCCTTACATATCGACACATTTTGAGTATAATAAAACCCTCATAATTCTTCTTTTCACTTTGTTCTGCATTTCAGAAGTCCATTTTCTTGTCATATCTTTTATTTTGACAATGTAAGGAGCATTAAGGATTTTGGACTGTAAGGACTGAATTCGGGAGGAATTTGATGGCATAGTGGAGCCCCAAAGCTCAACTCCATATGTCCAGATAGGCCTTATAATAGTCATGTCGATCAGTCTTTTGTAATGGACTGGCAATTTAGGCCGTTTGTCTAGTAAATGTTGTAATAGTCAAAATCGACGAGCAGTTTCCTGTCTTTTCAGTCTTGTATGAGGATTCCATGTCAGTCGTTTGTCCAGATTTAATCCTAAGTAACGAATCTGTTCAACAGGAATAAGTGGGGTATTATTAAAGGATACTGTTGGGCAAGAGGTCATTGGTTTACGACGAAGGGTAAATGTGATTAAGTGGGATTTATTGGAATTAATTTTAATTTTCCAATTTTGGCACCCTTCTTCAAGGGTGGTGATGTGGGAGTAGGGATGAAAGGCCGATTCTGGGCCAGTAAATGAGCCTTTTTGGACTTTGGACCCTCGAACCAGCCTTAACCACGTGTCCTTGGACTTTGGTCCCTAGCCTCGAACCGGCCTTAACCACTGGTCAATGAGTCATTTTGGACTTTGGACCCTAGCCTCGAACCTACCTTAACCACTAGTCACGTGATCTATGGGGGGGGGAATTAAAA
>NW_027107506.1:0-6464 GCF_000696795.3 Halyomorpha halys
GACTCTTACAGTAGTGGAAATTAGTAAGTAGAGTTAGTATTGGGTGGCGGGACCGGAGGGGCCTTGCATTAACCATCAACCAATCCGAGCACAAATATCCGCAGGAGCAATTGTCCGGTCTACCAATAACCATCAGCCTGCTGGAGGCCATCAATAATCCTGCCGGCGTCAAACCTCGGCTGAATACTGCATGTCCCGGTCCCCGAGGGGACAAGGCACTCGGAGTTAGATAAAGTAGGATCAATGTCAACCCGCCGACCGTAAAGTAGCCTCTTCTCTTCCAGGAATACAAATAGGATCGGGAGGCGGAGGGATTGATGAGGGAGGATGGGGACACTTCATCCTCCGGAGGAGTCGATCTGGGTCCGTCCTCGGAGGGTCGTAACTGCGAGGGTATGGCATGTGGCTGTGATTTGATGGAACGGCTGTAAATAATTTCCAGATTCAGTATCGTAATAACTTTTACGACTTCAGTTCCAAAATGGAGATATTAAATCTTCAATGTCTAAAATGCAATGTCCTTTATCTATTAGGCTCAGTTGTAACAATTTACATTTGTTAAAAAAAAATTTCAAGTCCATTTCATTTCCAATAATAATAACCTGAACCCTTACAATGGTTGTAAAAGGAGGTGCTTTTTTCTCTTACTATGGAAACCCATATTTTTAGGCTGGAAGGGAATTGGGAGGGGTTCAGACCCACAAGGTTGACTCACTGCGAATAAATATCTGCCATAGCCGGATTCCTCCACACTTCTAATATTTAAGTAAATTTTATTGTAAAAGCCAATAATTCTTAGATTTTGTAATTGAATTAACCTAAAGAGTAAACGTTAGTTATATTATGTTGAATAGTAAAGAAATGCGTTTATCAAATTATGTAAGATAAATAAAGCGAGTTATTTCTACAGGTATAAATGATTAAATCGATTAGTGATTACATTACAAAATCGACTTGAGGTTATCGTACAATAGACTATGAGATAATTTCGGAGCATACATACATACTTTTTTTCGGTTGACTCTGCAGACATTGTAGATCTTTTGCCGCCCGAACCAGCCTTCTACACGCCTGCCTATTTTGGCCTACTCATCTTCAGTTTGCTGCATGCAGCTCTTTCACATCTTTGTTGTCTATCCATCTGGTTTTAGCCCTCCCACGTGGTCTCTTGCCTATTATACTGGCATTCATTGTTGTGTAGAGGTGTTCTGACGGATTGCTTTGAGCCACATCTTAACCTCCTTGCCTTAATATCATGAGATATTGACTGGCCAGTCTCTGTAATCAGTTCACTGTTAGTTTTTCCCCTTACAAACAGTAATTGAAGGAGTTAAGTTACAAATTGTAAATTTTAAGAAAACGAAGTTCAAATTTTTTTTCCAGTCCGCCGGTGTTCATCAAGGTAGTTTCTTAGTCCCATTCTTTATACGGTTTATACAGCTGACATTCCAATTCACCCTAACACAGTCCTAACAACATACGCTGATGACACATGTATACTTTTTGTAAACAACGACCCAACTAATGCATCACAAACACTACAGCCACAAATAACATTTATTGAAGAATGGTGTAAAAACTGGATAATCAAAATAATTCCTGACAAATCCCACCAGATCACCTTCACTCTCCATCGTAAACCTCTGCCTGTCCTACAGTATCCTTTTGTAAACACTCCACTAACGCCTATTGAACAAATTCGATACTTAGGACTCCATATTAACAAGAGACTTACTTGAATCCACACACAAGACTGAAACGACAAGAAACTGCTCGTAGATTCCGATTGCTACAACACGTACTTGACAAACGCTCTAAACTACGATAATCAGACCAATTTGGACATATGGAATTGAGCTATGGGGCTCCACCAAATCATCAAATTCTTCCCGCATCCAATCCTTACAATCCAAAATCTTACGTAAAATCCTTGATGTTACAAATAAACTCATCTACAAAGACCTTAACATTCAATTCGTTGCAGATTTGACCCAAAACAGATATGCGTCTTTTCATTCCAAACTCCTTAACCATCCTAACCCATTAATTCTTAATCTTTCATCCTTAACAATCCCTGATAATCCTCGGAGGCGTCTGAAAAGAAGATGGCCCCGGGACCTTCTAATTTAAATTAATGTTTGAAGTACCACCAATGGGTGGTTCCTTCCCAAGATTTTCAAGTGTATATGAAACATACAACATATTTACTTATTGTATTATTTTGTACAGTTGTAAATTACATCAAATAAAAAAAAAAAAAAATTTGTTGATTCTGCCTATCTAGTTGGTTTTTGGCCTCCCACATGGTCTCTTTCCTGGCACTATACTGGCATTGATTATTGTGTAGAGATGTCTTCATTATTTTTTTCGAGCCACATGTTCCACCCATATTAACCTCCTTGCCTTCATATCATGAGATATTGACTTATCAGTCTCTGTAATCAGTTCACTGCTAGTTTTTCTCCTTACAAATAGTAATTGAAGGAGTTAAGTTACAAATTGTAAATTTTAAGAAAACAAAGTTCATTTTTATATTTTTTGGCTTGTTATGTTGTTATATTTCTACACCTAGCTATCCCAGTTATTGATTGGATTTTGAGGTTAGAGTACCTCACACTGGCTAGATAGGTACCTACCCTCTTCATGAACACTAAAGATTCAAAATATCAGAAAATGTTACATAGCCCCTTTAGTAAATGTTCTCTATTTTAAATGATGTTGTAGTGTTGAAGGTAGTATATGTATGAGATCCCTATATATAAGCTACATCCTCCATTTTGTATCCCCCCCCCCTAACTATACTTGGCAGACTCATTATTTTTAGCTATTAATTATTTTTAGTTATCATTAAAGAAATCAGAAATTGGAGTGAAATAATTGACTTTTTCCTCCTCTTGGGCTTTTATAGTTGATGCCTTCCGTGGATAAGTGATAGATATGCTTTAAAATTATTAATATCCTTTCTTTGCTATCCAGAGGTCATTGTACACTATTTACTATTCTTCCTACCTGCCGATTGAAGGATTCCTTCCCGAAGAGACCTGACATAAGACAGCCACAGGACTGCATAATGGACCAGTAGCCCTGAAGATGTCCGATTGACCGTGTCCTATGTTATTTATGAATCCTTCCTTTAGCTAACATTATCCCCCTCCAGCTCCAGTATTTATGGAGCCTCCAGTTCTCAACCCCTCCATAAATATTCAGTAGTCTCTTTCCTTTCTTCGAGGGTTTTATTGTTGCCATTTCAGACCAACATGACAAAATTTGTCAATAATCTTTTCGCGTGATTTGTTTAAATTAGTTTAAAGTTGTGCTTTGTATTAGTATGGAATTTATTACAAACTCCTGAAACTAGCAAAGAATAATTTCTGCTCTAACAGGAGAAAAAAGTCAGTCATTTCACCCCAATTTTTTATTAGATTAATCAAAATCGATGAGTCTGCCAAGTATAGGTAGGGGGAATACAAAATGGAGGCTGTTTCAAAACCTTAAACAAAATTAAATTTTCATTCGGAGCTCTATATCTTAAAAACTACCAACAACAATAGAAAAATCTAAGAGTTCATTATTTAAAGTAGAGTAAATTTTCTGAAATATTAGCCCTAATAGAGCTATTTACGTCCAATAGTTCTCGAGATATAGCTTTTTAAAAAGCAACATTTCATAAACAATGAACTAAAAAATCAGTAGTTAGTGAATTTATATTGGGAAATCTATATAAAATTTATTGTTCCGGTAACCTACGGCAACGGAAAGGTGAATCAGAAAGGCTTTGGACCAGTAGCGCCCATGTGGCCAGCATCAAAAGCTTGCCTGCTCCAACGGTTTGTTGCAAGAGAAGCAAGCCAGAGTGTGAGAGAGCCATCTTGTCTTGAGAAGCAGTTCATCATTTTCTTTGTCCCTGACATCAGGAATCCACCATGAGTGAGTAAAACTCTTGGAGTTGTTCCCAGCAGTAGAGAGGAGAGGGGCTTAAAGATGCAGAGGGAGGAAAGAACCATGGAGTAAGTCAACCTACCAATAATTAACATTCTCCACCACTTGACAATCATCATCAACCACCTCAATTTTATATCTACAATTCCATAGCCCAGTTTTCAAAATTTTACTAACCATTTAATCATAATGTTTCCTTTCGGCCACCCACCACACCATTGTAACATAAACAATAGAATTATTTCTCATTTAATCATGTTATTTTTCATTTATACAGTCCAACCCAACCAGCAAACCAAAAATGAAGTGTGTCCGGCAATTTCAGTTGAGGGCATGCTTCATACATTTATAGACTTATAATAATACCTTATTTGACATATAGATGTCACTTAACACTCAAATTAAAGATATTTTAATGTACTATAAAGTAGTTTATGACATTTACCTTCGTAGGAGTAATAGTTTTCATGATATTCGAAATATTAAATTTACTAAATGTTGTTTTCTAGTTGTTCCGGCATAAATTTTGATTCATGAAAAAATATATCTCTAGAACCATAAGACTTACATATGTCTGCCAGCATTCAAAATAAAGGAAATTTAACTTCCTATAAAGTAGTGTATGACGTTTATCCTTGTTGGAGTAGCAGTTTTTATGATATTTTCAAAAATGTCATCCCAACAACTAGATATTAACATTTAGTGAATTTATCATGTCAAATATCATAAAAACTAATACTCCTACGAAGATAAACGTTATGAACTACTTTTTAATTTCAGTGCTAATAGAGATCTGTACGTTGAGTAGTTTTTGAGATATAGATTTCTCAAAATAAATTAACAAACTACTGATTTTTCGGTGCATTTTTTATGAACTATTGCTTTTTAAAAAGCTATATCTTGAGAACTATTGAACTTAAATATATCTCTAGAAAAGCTAAATAGCTAACGTAAATTAGTGTTCATGTTTTATCAAATTTAGTCTTCTTTTATTTAAGTTTTTTATTGTTGTTAATAATTTTAAAGATGTGGAGCTCTGAAACAAAAATTAATCTTTTTAACGTTTTAAAACTGCTACCAATTTTTATTCCCCCTACCTATAATTGGCAGACTCATTAATTTTGACTAGCAGTTATACATAGTTTTCATAAAAGTAATCACAAAATATTTGTACTACATGATCATAGTAAATAAATCAACCTGAAATAAAACTAAAAAAAAAAAAATTAATTACTTTCTTACTTCTATGATTCCTAATAATTGATTTTGATTGACCATATCTGCCAGTATTTTTTCTTAACTAAACATAATTTATTTTTTATATTACAATCTATATTAACAATGTATGTGTGTGCTTAGTAATAGATATTATTGAATCCTTGTTTTTATAATATTCTGTATCACTTTATTTTATTCTCATTATTATATTAATTCACTAATTGTAAATTTGTAGCTTTATTATTCACTTCAAAATCCTTTCATTTGTTTTTATTATTATTATTTTACTGATTTTTTTTTAATAATTATCATTTTATTTAGACCAATTCATATTGCTCTTATCTACCTTAAAAATTGTATAGCCCTACAACACCCTAATAGTCTAAACTGTAATATGTACATTTAACTATAATTTTTATGTGTTATATTGGTACCGACCGATAGATGTTGTCATCTGGTAAGACTATAATGGGTGTAATATTTTAAATAAATAAAATAAAAAATAAAAAAATCATGTTCCGGTATTTTGAAGGAATATATCGTTATTGATGTTATAGATTGATACACTCTTGTACTATAATGACATCACTTTTTTAGTTTCATTTTCACTATTTGGTTCCCAGAAGAAGTTTCCTTCGGGACTGTTAGAAGTGTTTAGAGAAGGCCGCCTTGGTAATGGCTATATAATAGTGTAAATGTCCTGGGGCAGATGGAAAGGAAGTTCTTATGTCCCCTTCAGTCCTCGACTTCTTGTAGTGGTGGTAGGTAATAAGGGAAATGGTCCGCTGTATATTGTGTATTGTTTAATTTAATAAAATAAAATAATATCAATCAAAAGTATCGATGAAAGTTTGAATGAACACATTTATTGTAATTAAATTAAATCTTTACGGCTACAACCCATGAAGGGTAAGAAAGGAAGTAGTGCAAGGAGGAGATTTGGTCAGAATCTCGTTCGACTGCCAGATTTTTACCCTATTAATCGTACCCCACGTAGACCCTTTGAGGGCTCCCGCCCAACTCACAGGGCTGACTCAACGACTACAGTGAAACAATAAATATAAATATTATTCAACGTTTATAACATCTATTCAAGAGTGAACCCAGGATCAAATCAAGCAAGCTATAGTCAATCAGGTTGTAACATTTTAGCACGGAAAAGGAGAATAAAACCAAAATTTTAAGAACATTATATATAATTGTCGCAGTGCTTTATTATTTCTAGTTATTAGTTAAGAACATTATATATAATTGTCGCAGTGCTTTATTAGTTCTAGTTATTAGTTAAGAACATTATATATAATTGT
>NW_027107506.1:6966-8432 GCF_000696795.3 Halyomorpha halys
CAGTGCTTTATTAGTTCTAGTTATTCGTTCAGAACATTATATATAATTGTCGCAGTGCTTTATTAATTCTAGTTATTAGTTAAGAACATTATATATAATTGTCGCAGTGCTTTATTAGTTAAGAACATTATATATAATTGTCACAGTGCTTTATTAGTTCTAGTTATTCGTTCAGAACATTATATATAATTGTTGCAGTGCTTTATTAATTCTAGTTATTAGTTAAGAACATTATATATAATTGTTGCAGTGCTTTATTAGTTCTAGTTATTAGTTAAGTATCGATGAAAGTTTGAATTAACACAGTTATTATAATTAAATTAAATCTTTACGGGTACAACCCATGAAGGGTAAGGAAGGAAGTAGTGTTTCTAGACCAACGGTTTTGCACGGAGGAGATTTGGTCAGAATCTCGTTCGATTTTTATTATAGATTTATAGATTTTTACCCAATTAATCGTACCCCACGCCACCATTTTTAACCACTTTGGTTGGGTAGACCCTGGTGGGCTCCCGCCCAACTCACAGGGCTGACACAACGACTACAGCGAAACATATAATAATTATCAGCCTAGACGGATTCGAACCCAGGTCCTTCTAGTTAGTATTTCATTGCCTTACCAATGAGCTACCCTCTCCCATTTATTGAAAGTAGGTTTTCGAAATAAAAGAAAGTCGTTATTTATTCTTTATCTTTTAGGTAGATAAAAAATAGTTTCGGTTTTTTAGTGCTTAGTAAATCTCAATTTTACTATCACTCACCTATGAAGTATATATTAGAAAAAATTCGAATTTTAGAAATACATGTTTTGAGGTCCCCTGAATCCAATAAACTTTATTTATTAACATTCACAACTGTACAAAAAAAATAAATAAAATACAATAAATAAATTTGGTGAAAGTTTCAGAACACATAATATTCTTGAGAAGGAACCACCCAATGGTGGTACTTCAATCATCGATATGAATTATAAGGTCCCGAGGTCATCTTCTTTTCAGACACTTCTGCGAATTGTCAGGGATTGTTAAGGATGAGAGATTAACAACTAGTTATTATGGGTATGATTATTAGTTATTAGGGTTATGATGGGTAAGGAGTTTGGAATAAATGGACGCATATTTGTTTCGGGCCAAATCCACAAGAAAGGGTAGTCGCGATTTTTATGGATGAGTTTATTTCTGACCTTATAAGGGACAGAATTTTGGATTGTAGGATACGGGAGGAATTTGTTGGTTTGGTGGAACCCGAAGCTCAATTCTATATCTCCAAATTGTTTTGATTATCATAGTATATAATAGTTTTTGTGCCGTATATATAGTTGTTTTTTTGTTAAATCTTCATGTAAAGCAATTTTGTTTATTTGAAGGAAAATATAAAATAAACAATTCTCATCATTAGCAGTAATATACAATTTACAAATTCAAAATATCATGGAATTTAATGAATAACTAAATGAGAAAAAAAAA
>NW_027107506.1:16962-19750 GCF_000696795.3 Halyomorpha halys
TTATTGCGAAAAAGGACTGGTAGATTAGTGAATTTAGGCGGCTATTCAACGTAATACGGTGTAACTTTTGTATCATTTCTTTTGTATTATTCTTACCTCAATATTATATTTTATTTTCGATTAGTATCATCTACTATCTACTTAATTTATTGCTATATACGTTACCAAGTTTTTTCTTATTTTCGTTTTTTTCCCTCTGAATTGAGGTTTTTATCTCGTGTTTTCAAATTCAGGTCGAAACGTCGGCATTAGTTTTATTTATTTGTGTAATTTACTAACCGCACCCACGACCGTCTTCTTCTCACTTATGTTTTTTGTAGTTTATCATAACCGATTCATTTTACAGTTATACTGTTTGACAAATACTTTTTTACTCGAGCTGCCTTTCACTGGAACTCCATTCTCTCTACCTTACGTCATGTATTCACTCTCTCCCCCATTTGCTTATCCAGACCGAACTAATACTATAATAGTATAGATAACATAAATATTGAACATTGGCATTTATTATTTATAAATACCTTTTGTTTCATTTTTGTTTTTTATTTATTTAATGTAATTTACAACTGTATAAAATAATACAGTAAGTAAATATGTTGTATGTTTCATATACACTTGAAAATCTTGGGAAGGAACCACCCATTGGTGGTACTTCAAACATTAATTTAAATTAGAAGGTCCCGTGACCATCTTCTTTTCAGACGCCTCGGAGGATTATCAGGATTGTTAAGGATGAAAGATTAAGAATTAATGGATTAGGATGGTTAAGGAGTTTGGAATGAAAAGACGCATATCTGTTTTGGGCCAATTCTGCAACGAATGGGATGTTAAAGTCTTTGTGAATGAGTTTATTTGTAACGTAATAAGGAGCATCAAGGATTTTACGTAGGATTTTGGATTGTAAGGATTGGATGCGGGAGGAATTTGATGGTTTGGTGGAGCCCCATATGTCCAAATTGGTTTGATTATCGTAGTGTATACTAATTTTTTGTAGTGAATGGGAATTTTAGAGCGTTGGTCAAGTAAGTGTTGTAGCAATCGGAATCTACGAGCATTTATATGAGTATTTAGAAAGGATACTGTAGGACAGGAGGATAGAGGTTTACGATGGTGATCTGGGAAGACAAGTATAGAATAGATATATTCATCTTTGGAAGTTTTTTAACCTCAACATTTTATAAAACCTTTTTGGTTTGTTTTTTATGTATTTAGTTATTTATTGTTTTCTTCTGTACCAAAAATAATTAACCTACAATTATAAAGTAAGTCGTAATTAAATGCGGCCTCAATGTTTTTGAACAATAAAATGTGTAACCTTCTAATTGTTTCAAAGGGACCTGGTGTTACGGTTGCCATGGTGAAATAAAAACACTGGTGATATCTGCGTAGACAAGAGGTGTTACGGTTGTCATGGTGAAAACAAAACACGAGCGATACGTTTTAGACGAGTGTGGTTTTTTTTTTTGGTGAAGGCGACAGTTTTAATTTTGAACACGTATGTTCAGACGAGTGGGTTTTGGTCTTGTGAAGGTGACAGTTTGAATTTGGAACACGTTACGATTGTTCAATGTGAAGTGGTTATAGTTTAAAGGCCCTCTGTCTTCACTGTTTGAACCGAAATAGCAACATATGAGAAATGTCATCGTATGGGTTTTGTTTTTCAAAATTATGGTGTTCTACTTCAATGGACGGTCATTAACACTAGAAGTGGGGATATAGTGCAGTGACGTTTCTCCAGCATGTTCTGGATAAGAAAATAATAATGTAAATATAGTTATTAAGGTTAAGCATTTAAGTTAAGGCTAAGTCAACCTATAAGATTTAATTGTTTTATTAATTGATAAGAATTCTTTTTTTTTTTCCTTGTTCATACTCTGTATATTTTTTGTTGTTGGTCACGGAATATTACGATAATTCAACAGGTGGGTAGGTAACACCCCTAGGTTTTCTGTTATCTACATGTAAAGGTATTAGCCAGTGGTCATAATTCAACAGTTGTTTATATAGTGATATATTTTAGTTATATTGTGAGCATAATGCTTCGATGTTTTCGTTATTTCTAAGAAAAAATAACGTGGCGCCTAAGGAGTAATTCTTTATTGTTTTATCTTTTTTTTCATTTTGCGATTATATATTTTTTTAAAAATTATTATTTTCCTTTAACTCACCCCCTTCTCCGCTGAGCGTGGGCAACTGTAAACGCTAAACATATAACTAAGGATAAGTCAAAATTTGCGGTTATACTATTCCAAGAATAATAAATTATTTTTCATTTAATTTTTTTCATTGATATAACCATGACTTTCCTTGATGAGGGAGAAATTTAAAATACATTATGGAGGTTAAGATGGTGGCCACATTAGAGGAACAGATGGGGATTCGATCTTTGAGAAAAAATTACCGTCGACTTTTTTCCTCCTTCCTCCCCTCCTGGAGGGATCCTACTTTTTTCCCCTCCTCAGGATATTTAATCCCCGACCCGTGTATTCCGTGTAGCCCCAATCGGTCCGCAGTCACGAACCCACCATCAGTCGGGTTATTCATTCCCGTAGGAATCAGAAAAACAGCCATTACCCTGAGGACTATAAGGAAGCCATGATGGGAGTGGAGACAATTACTGGGGCACTGCTCGCCCTTTCGAATTAAAGCCTTATCGAAGGATACATTCTTGAGCCGGTAATGAGAGATCATTATCTACAGAGTGGCCAACATGGCCGCGGTGCTCAAGGTGGGGAAATGCTCGCTCCCAACGATTAGGATTATTAAATGGATATTTCTACCATATCCT
>NW_027107507.1:0-1051 GCF_000696795.3 Halyomorpha halys
GCCATGGCAAAAGTTGTTGCTTGTACGATATTAATTATACAATTTTGACCCTGAGGCTCCCCCTGGAAAACCATTTAAAAGCACGATTTTTTAAAAAATATTTTCTTTTCTTTTAATGTGAATAAGTGTTGTATAATGTATAGAATATAATATTTAGCCAGTCACGACACATTGTCATAATCCCCGTATACTACTGAATCTTTTGTATACAATCAAATAATACATGATTTTTTTTTTTTTTTATGTGAATTACTGAATAAGGAATCGAGAAAGTTATCATATATCATTACATTTTCTATTAAACATTTATACAACGTGAAATAATCCATTGTAAAAAAAATATTTTTTTAATTAAAAAAAAGTTAAAAAACCTTTTGAACATGTAAAAGATATTATTAGAAGTTTGTAAAATAAAATAATACGTAATTAAATAAATTTATATACTTTGAAAAAATAAATTCATATATAAAATAAAAAATAAAAAAAATTGAAGGAGTAGGTTGGGAACTGTAAATTGATTTATCCACTAAATTACATCATTTATATTTTTCTATGCCATGGCAAAAGTTGTTGCTTGTACGATATTAATTATACAAATTTGACCCTGGGGCTCCTCCTGGAAAACCATTTAAAAGCATGATTTATTAAAAAATATTTTCTTTTCTTTTAATGTAAATAGGTGTTGTATAATGTATAGAATATAATATTTAGCCAGTCACGACACATTGTCATAATCCCCGTATACTACTGAATCTATGTATACAATCAAATAATACATGAATTTTTTTTTTTAAAGTGAATTACTGAATAAGTAATCAAGAAAGTTATCATATATCACTACATTTTATATAAAACATTTTGACAACGTTAAATACACCAAAACATAAAAATATTTTTTTAATTAAAAAGAAGTTAAAAAACCTTTTGAACATGTAAAAGATATTATTAGAAGTTTGTGAGAACTTAAAAAAAGTCAATATAGTTTTAGTTTATTATAAGATTCTTCAATAATAAAGAAAATTGAATTTTGACTGAATCATTAACGAACATA
>NW_027107508.1:0-1127 GCF_000696795.3 Halyomorpha halys
ATGTTGAGCTGATTCAAATATCATAAAAACTATTTTAACTCTTCCCATCATAATTGAAAATACAGTAAATTAAAGGAAAAATAGAAATCAAGGAATAGTGCAAATGAATAATATTCAGAAAGTAAATCATTTGGAAAAATCCCTAACTATTGTGCGACAAGCGATGTTTACATGGAACCTCAAGGCAGGTTTTGAACTTGTGTCAGTTCTGTTTGTGGCACCAAGGAGAGATGGTCACTTTGGTCTGGGGCTTCAAGGAGAGAGGATGTAGCTTCATCAATTTCTGTCCAGCATGAAGGAAGAAGCCATATTGGACAGGAGAACAAAGGAAAACAGAAGACACCAGTGGTTATAACTAGGTTATAATATATTTGTAAAACAGATGTAATTTAAATTAATTGAAATTATTGTAAATGCCTGTTCTGATTGTCTAGCAACCACACGCCCTGAGATTAAGAGTCTTTTATATTATTGAATTTGAATAAATTTCATTATCCATTTGATATTATTAGTGTTCTCAATTTGAACCCAAAGTTATCTCTTATATTTGAGAAAAGTTTAAAAAAACTATTCAGATTCTTTTTATTTTATTTTTAATATTTTAAAATTATTACAACATACATAAAACTCGACATAGTCGTCCCCATTTATAATCTATTAATACAAAAAAAAAAACACTCAAATACATGCAAACAAAAATTAAAATAGAATAAATAAGTATATCAAGCTAAAAATTGAAAGTAATAAATATAAAATTGCATAAATATATAAAATAATATAGATACAAAATGTACAATATATGTGTCGGGGTTGTCTGGTCTTAGGCGGTTCTCCAGCCTGATATACAGACTGATAGCTTTACAGAAGGCCCACGACTAGGTGTATTCATTAGTAGGTAAGAAAGGAAGGCCGTGCCAGGGGATGAGTCCTGGTCACTGACTAGGTAGAGGAGGTCTAGGCTAGAGAGTCTGAGGTAGAGTAACAGTTCTAGTCGCCGAGATGAAGCGGACGGACTAGAACTGTCATGATAGGAACCAGCTTACTAGTTGCCGAGATGAAACGGACGGACTAGAACTGTCATGATAGGAGCCAGCTTACTAGTTGCCGAGATGAAACGGACGGACCAG
>NW_027107509.1:0-685 GCF_000696795.3 Halyomorpha halys
TATATTTATTATTCTAAAAGCACTTGAATGAAAATATGGTCATGAAGCATTTTTTTTTAAAATGTCTATATCATTTAAAACATATTGTCAATTTATATGCATATTATGTTTTAATTTTTGATGAAATTATAGTTTCATAAATATGTATAAACTATAAAAATAAATTTAAGAATAATAAAATTCATATAAAGAAGCTAGAAGAAATGAAGTATTGTTATGGAAGTTGGAAACAATTGTGGCGCATTGCCTAGTCACACGCGAACGTCCTCACACAAATCTATTTGACCCTATTTGCCATGCGATATGTTTCCAAGAAAGATGACAAACGATGCACATTAGTCCGGCTTTATTCCTCCAACATTTATTACGCGATTTATCAGTAGTCGAGTTTGCCATTGCTCGCCCCACATCAGCAGCCGATACAGTAGTGGGGTGAAGTGGCGGCATCTGGCCCGCGTTGAGGACAATGAAAGGATTGGACGTTCATATGGTGGAAGGAATTGGATTGGTGGAAATGTATTTACATTCGTTTATCGGATGTTGACACACGTGTTCGCTACACGTGTGGGATTCGACATTTTATATTACTGGCTTTGAAAATTTTGGATATATATGTATATATAAAATACGAATCGATTCTTTTATTAATGTCCGTATATAATAATAGTTATAGATAGCATCATTT
>NW_027107509.1:735-5277 GCF_000696795.3 Halyomorpha halys
TATTTATTGTTATTTACAACTGTATACATATATACACATCAAGTAAATTGGCTGTAAGTGATATTATGACATGATACAAACATGTGGAGAATCTACCCATTGATAGAACTCCAAAAACATTTCTATATATACACTAATTTTTGGGAAATAAAACCTCCTAACTTCAACCATCTTTTATTGATTAGTTCCATGACATTTTTAAACTTTTTTTATGAACATAATAATCTTATAAAAACAAATAATCCTGATTGTAGTTGAAGTCCGACCGAACCCTCTCAACCATCTTCTCATGTTATGTCAACTACCAACGTATCAATAGAATCAAATCTAGTATTTTTTTCTGGATTTTAATTTTCGTTCCGGACTTAGAACAGTATTGACCCTTTGGAATGACAGTTGTTACTTTTATCTTCTGATACAAGAACTCATCAAAATACCTATTTAAATTTTTTTTTTTTAAATTTATTTATTGATATTTACTACTGTACATAAATACATCATGTGAATTTGAGGAAATCATAATGCTATGGTACAAGCATGTAGAGAAACTACCAAATGGTAGCACTCTAAAAAATGTTTACAATATAAGGTCTCGAGGCCATCTTCTTTTCAGACGCCTCGGAGGATTGTCCGGAATAAAAGAGGAAGCAAGATTAGAAACTGATGGGTTTGAGTGGTTAGGGAGTTTGTAATGGGAGGATTGATATCTGGTTCGGGCTAGATCGGTTACAAATGGAACGTTAAAGTCTTTGTAGATGATTTTATTTGTGACAAAGTAGGGAGCATTTAGGACTTTACGAAGGATTTTGGACTGTAAGGATTGGATACGAGAGAAATTCGAAGGTTTAGTGGAGCCCCAAAGCTCAACGCCGTATGTCCAGATAGGCCTTATGATTGCCATGTAAATCAGTCTTTTGTAATGAATTGGAAGTTTGGACCGTTTGCCTAGTAAGTGCTGTAATAGTCGAAATCGATGTGCAGTTTCCCTATTTAAATTTCATTGTAAGGTTAGTTACAGCCGACAGAGAGCAGCAGGTGGCAGGAAGGAAGGGACGGAATTGACGTGAGAAGGAACACTCGAGAACCAATCCCGGCCTCCAATAAAGCGACAAAATACGGGACCATTTGTACTAATCTAAATTTATTAACGGCTATGGAAGGGGGGGCGACAACCAGCTTATGCAATAAACACCAATTGGAGGAGGAATCGCTTTTTAGGAGTGTTTCCCTCTCCCCTGCTCCAATCTCCCAATTGGTAATTTTTCAATTTGTTTGAACAATTTAACTTGGGGGGGGGGGGAGGCTTCAGGGTGCTGCGTCCGATTATTGATGATGACGCATCCTGTGTCGCCACATCTACGACACGTGTTCCTGCGGCTCTGGGCGACTTCCTCTAATTGTGCTAACTTCGTAGAAGTGGACTGTTTAAAAAAAAAAAAAACCCTCCCCATTTTTAAAATAATTATCATTTTAATTCGAGATTGTCAAAACTCCATTTCGAAACTCTACAAGTCGGAAAAACTCGCTCTTTTGAAGTCTACTCTATTCTCTGATGTATTTATAGATAAAATTAAACTATTTTTGACTCAAAATGGAAAGCCGAATTCAGAGGGTCGGAAAACTCAGTAACTAAATTTTTCTCGAGTCTCATTCATAATAATAGTATTCTATATTTGCTAAGGATCGTATATCCTTCATTTATCGGAAATAAGCACCTTAAATCTTACCCATTTTATTCATAAATTGTATAACGTTGATGACTTCATATTATCCATTTGCAAATTCAATCTTTAAAATCATAAATTAAATATTGTCAACAATCTTTAAAAATTTATAAAAATCATTTTTCACAAATGATTTATATATATTTTTTTGCTAGATAAGATCGTAATTTAGCAAAGAAATTTGCATACATTTTTAAATATTGTTGAGAATATTTAATGTATGATTTTAGGGATTGAATTTTAAAATGGACAATATGAAATCCAAAACGTTATCCAATTCATAAATAAAGTATGTATGAAGTTTTAAGAGTTTTGGTTTTTTCAAAAGTTGCTACATTGACAATTTTTCAAAGACAGACCACCTTTGTTTATATTTTTATAGGAGTATTTATAATTTTGAACTGTGTTAATGAAACAAGCATATATGTTTACAATTTTTGTTTATTTTAACTATTTCATAATTAGAACTTTTATAAAACTCGATACAAAAAAAAAAAAAATCAATGACTTAAAGTGAAATCGATCTTTATTTAACTTCAACTTATCGAGTTTTTAAATGTAATTTCATTTGAATAGAATAAAATATAAACCATAAATCTCATCTGCATTTGAAATCTCGCCGACAGGGTAATAAAAACAGAAGGGAAGGATATTCTAGGGGGAGGGAACTTGGGGTTACCACCCCATTAATACAGACGCAACAGCTTCCCCTGGTTCAATGTTTTGTTTTGGCGCCTGAATTAAATTTAGTTTTTGGCAAAAGTAAAGCCAATTTTTATTTCTTACGTTTCAGCCAAATTTTCAGGGCTTTATAAGGACTAAAAACAAACTATAATAAACTAAAAATACGATAAATAACGTTAAAACTATTTTTTACCTTTTTTTTTTAAGTTAATTTAAAGAGTTTCATTTTATTACTTTATATAAAATACTATTATTCTAAAAAATTTTCCAGCTTCAAAATCATGGTCTCTAGTTTTATAAAATTAAAGGCAATGTCGTAAAAATCTGCAACTAAATGAAAAAATATTATCCTAAATACAAAAAAAAAAAAAAAAGCTGATATAAACAACTAGAGCATTTTTTAAATTTAAAAAATCACGAAAAACTATTGTCATAATAATAGATAATAAAGATTTTGTAGAAAGATAGTAGGGATGGCAGTAAATAAATGTACAAAATAGCAAACAAATATTTAATTGATAAGGTTATAGATAAATATCAAACAATAAATAGTTTATTAACTATTTTATATAATAAATAGCTTTATTGATCGGCACTCGGACTATCTTCCTTCAATCTCATCATACAGTCAATTATCTTCTTCCTATATATATAAATAATAAGGATAAGAAATAATAAGGATTTATTTTGGTTTAATTAATAAGGATTTAGATCCTGCTAGAAAATGATTTAAACTATCAATTTTTGGTAATATATTGATTCCTACAACGTTATCAAGAGATTTGAGCATTCTACAGTACCCATGTTCGCATGCCAAAGAGGGTGGTTAAGTAAAACTAAAAATATATATTATATCCAAGTATTCAAAATTAAGTACAGTTTAATCCTTGCCTAAGCCTATGCAATAACCTCCAGGCTAACCAAACAAATATTATTGAAAAGCTACAGCTTCGGCTATTTTATGAAGAGACGTGTGTCTTAACGACAGACCATAACGGCAGTGGGAATATATGCACCCGTCGATAGGACCCTTTACGGCCCACAGCGCTGGGTAATTTAATATTTGCCATCCTCCGGTAACTCTTAACTATATGGGAAACTCAAGTATTTCTTTATTGCCTGCTTGTATCCGACCTTTCATAATGGAATGCAAGCTGTTTGTCGTATTAGCAGCGCTCTTGCTAAACTTCATTCATCTGAACTTCAATACTATTAATCGGACTCATCAATCAATGGAGTCAGTTTTGCCCATTGATGAATTTACAAAGATTCCTACCTATGAAAGAAAACAAATTTTAAATTTTTTAAAGATATAAAGTCAATTTTGCTGCAACAGCGATTAAGTGTTAGTTTACCTTACGATATTTGTTAACTTGTGAGAGATGATTCATGAAGTATACTTATCAAATAAGATACGTAAAACGTATGCAAATAAAGTTACTTCTATCTATCTTCTATCTACCCATTGATAGAACTCCAAAAACATTTCTAAAGGAGAAGATCTCGAGGCCATCTTCTTTTCAGACGCCTAGGAGGATTATTAGGTAGTGAAGGAGAAGCCAGGTTAGAACGAGTTGGTTTGGGTGGTTGGGAAGTTTATCATGGAAGGATTGGTATCTGGTTCTGGCCAAATCGGCAACATAGGGACATTGAAGTCCTGTTGGATGATTTGATTTGTGACAAAGTAAGAAACATTAAGGATTTTACTAAGGATTTTGGACTGTAAGGATTGGATTCTGGAGGAATTTGATGGTTTAGTGGAGCCCCTAAGCTCAACTAATGTCCAGATAGACCTTATAACAGTCATGTAGATCAGTCTTTTGTAATGGATTGGAAGTTTGGACCGCTTGTAAATGTTGTAATAGTCGAAATCGACGAGCAGTTTTCCTGTCTTTTCAGTCTTGTATGAGGATTCCATGTCAGTATAGTATATTTTATGCTTCACATTTATCAATTTAAATTATTAACACTGAAAAAATAAATTAATATTTAATATATAAGCAAACCACGAGCTTAAAAGAGAACAGGTGAACAAAGTATCCTCGATACGTTCAATATATAGATGAATTAATTTAGCACTAATCCATTTTAATTTTTTACCTAAATTTATTATTATTATTATTATTCTCTCAAA
>NW_027107510.1:0-385 GCF_000696795.3 Halyomorpha halys
AAAATGGTGGCTATCAAAAAACAAAATGGTGGCTGGGTAGACTGAGCCTCTTCAAAAACCTATAAGCCATTCAAACAGCATGAAAACAAAATGGCGTCCGGGTAGACTCAGCCTATGCCAATATGGCGCTGAATGAAAAGAAACAGGTCGCAAGACCCTCATAATAAAATGATGGTGATCAATAAAGAAAATGGTGGCCGGGCACACTCAGCCCCTGCCAATATGGCGGAGAACGAAAAGAAAAAGGCCGCGAGACCCTCATCATAAAAATGGTGACAATAAAAATCAAAATGGCGGCCGGGTAGACTCAGCCCCTTCCAATATGGCGGTGAACGAAAAGAAAAAGGACGCGAGACCCTCATCATAAAAATGGTGACAATAAAAA
>NW_027107510.1:2303-4331 GCF_000696795.3 Halyomorpha halys
CGAATATTTGAATTCAAATCTCCCGCCATGTGTGACGTCATCAAAATGCTGGCTTCTGATTGGCTGCTCACGGAAGCGCCCCAGCTCCCCCATATTCTCTCTACTTATAAATCTTATTTTTTCCATCATTAAATCATTTTTTCCTATAAAAAAAATATTCTGGCTGATAATAGTTAATTTGATTATTGTTCTCACCTTATTTTGGTTACACCTTCTTTATACGTAAAATAAACTTACACAAAAGTTGCTCTAATATGTACAATTTTATGGGAAAATAGTCTCATCTCAAAGTTCAATAAACACAATTTTTCTGGTCTATCAAAAATGTAAAAAAAAAAAAAAAAAAATCCAGTATGAAGTATTTAAAATGGCCGTAGAAATTTAGAAAAAAATATTTCAAGAAACAAACTTACTTTTAAAACTTTTTGTTCAAACTTACTAACTACAGTTTGTACATTAACATTTTTTTAAGGCCCCCTTCCTGGTCATACGGAAGGGGCCGTTTATCTACTAGTGACCAACCTATTTTAACTTTGATGGGGGTCAAGTTTTTCATTTTGTGGGACCGCCACACAATGAGAAAAGCCTACGCCCCAGACCGGATTCTAACCGGCGCCTCTAAAATTCCCAGATGGAAAAGAGCTCAACCAACTGAGCTATGGACGGCCTATTTATACACTAACATTCGTTGGTATAGACTTGGCTGAAGAGTTTTTTTGTTGGCTAGTTTAAAACAAAACAATATCAACCAGTAAAAACTCGGTTTTTCCCAATGCCGAAATAACGTCTGTAAGGTTAGGTCTACGAGACACTAATGTTCTTTGATGGGAGAACCATTTTCGTTTATAGATATTGAGTGTAAGAAACCACACTAATAAGGATGATTAGACACATTTAGTTTTGGAAGATTTTTGTTTTTTCGCACATTCCACCACAGGAGCGATCGGCAGAGAAGATGAGTAGACAGTAGAGACCGACGAAGGAAACTGGCGTAGTGTGACATTCGCACGCCCCTCGACTATGTTAGCACCACGATTAGATGCTAAAGTACTATATCATATCGAAACGATAGTTTAAATTGCATAGTTGTTTATAAGATTTTAACGATAGTCTTCTGTTAACCTTTTTTTTTAATTGTTTTATAATCTGGACATATAGAGATGAGCTTTGGGGCTCCACTAAACCTATTCAATCCTTAAATCCTTCGTAAAATCCTCAATGCTCCTTACTATGTCACAAATAAAGTCATACATAAAGACCTTAATGTTCCCTATGTAACCGATCTAGCCCGAACCAGATATCACTCCTTCCATTATAAACTCTCTAACCACTCAAACCCCCTAGTTTCTAATCTTGCATCCTCTTCCATTCCCGACAATCCTCCGAGGCGTCTCAAAAGAAGATGGCTTCTGGACTTTTTATTGTAGAAATGTTATTACATGCCTGTATTATGGCATTATAATCTAATATCAAATTTACTAAATGTATTTTTATGTAAATTTAGTTAAAAAAGGCAATGAATAAAAATATTTCCTCAATGTTTTATTACGTTTAGCATTACCTTGAGCATGAAGACGACATAAAGCAACAGCGACCGAACGGCAAGATGGCCACGAGACCAGCTAATGTAAAATGTCATTAGAGTGCTACCAATGGGTAGTTTCTCTACACGCCTGTAACACTCCAATTTAACTTAGATCAGATTTACTAAATGAATTATACAGTTGTAAACAGCAATAAATAAATATAAAAAAAACTATATATATTTTATTGTAAATTATATTTTACAAATTAATTGTATTTTGCTAACAATCCTAATGAACAAAGTATATAATAATAATAATAGTACTTTAAAAACTATAGAATAGTGATTATTAATTTCTATTGACATAAGACTTTTGCGCCTGCTGAACATTGTGTAGTCAGTTGCGCACAACTTTAAAGCGTTGCAGAAAGAATGTACACTGCGCCTTAAGAGACTTGAATCAAGCATTTCTTAACGGTTTGTTTCTTCTGAATCCTGATTTA
>NW_027107510.1:4815-6018 GCF_000696795.3 Halyomorpha halys
GCGATTTTCCAAAAATGACAGAATTTCCAGTAGACTCCATCAATCAAATATTTTTGCCTTACATCTTTAGTAATCTTGTCTTCATATTTTTATTATATGAACACTAAGTATAGCTAAGAACGTTCCTAATGTAGAGGGAAACATAAATAAATCAAGTTCTAGTTTTATATTATGTTTGCTAAGCTGCAGAGGCCTAATGACAGGAGAATATGGACATTTCATTACCGAGGATTTTAAATTAAAAAAAATTATAATGAACGGCGTTATTATGGATATTTATTACTTTCACTTACTTATAAATGAATGATAAATCAAGGAAATTATTGAGATCTTGTAAAAAAATTTAATCCCAGATTTCGAAGGAAATAAATATTTTTTTAGTGGGATTAATTTTTACTCGTATTTGCCTATATACGTGAAATAGACGAAGGCGAAGTATTAGGATCCTGCAAAATATGATTTAAAAAAAATACATTTTTTAGGTTCCCTGAGTCCAAATAACTAAGTCTTACAAAATGGTAAGTTTATCCGTGTAGGTGGTCAATTATATACTGGAAATGTGACTGCAACTGATAATATCCGACTGATAGAAATTGCCAATTTTTATTTTTATTATTATTATTTTTTATTTATTTATTTAATGCAATTTACAACTGTACAAAATAATAAATACAATAAGTAAATATGCTGTGTGTTTCATATACACTTGGAAATCTTGGGAAGGAACCACATATTGGTGGTACTTCAAACATTAGTTTAAATTAGACTACCTACCTCACTGATTGAACCTTTAAAGTAAATAATAACCTAGCCTACTCATCTCTCTTTTTGCAGTCCGCCAGTGTTCCTCAAGATATCTGCTACGAATGGGATGTTAAGGTCCTTGTGAATGAGTTTATTTGTAACGTAATAAGGAGCATCAAGGATTTTACGCAGAATTTTGGAATGTAAGGATTGGATGCGGGAGGAATTTGTTGGTTTAGTGAAGACCCAGAACTCAATTCCATATGTCCAAATTGGTCTGGTTATCGTAGTGTATACTAATTTTTTAAAATATCATATAGATATTATCCTCATTGAAATAGTATGGCATTTCATAAATGACGAATATTTACAAAATAATATTTTAAGTATGAAAGGAATATCCTTTATTCTTGTTTTCCTAAATTCTCACATTTTAATTTCTTTTATTTATTTATTTTT
>NW_027107510.1:6750-10882 GCF_000696795.3 Halyomorpha halys
AGCCCTGCAACGTGGGGCGAAACGTTGGCTCATTAAAATAGTATAATTCTACTATTTGAGTTTTTTTGACCGCACCCGGACTATATTCCTTTCATCTTTAGACACGGTCAATCAATAATCTTCCAATATTTTAAGTACTTTTATTTTTTTTTAAATACCCAGTTCACATTATTACCAAGCTTAACCATCCTTGTGTGGAAGGCCAAGCAGGGTTCCAAGAGATTCCAGCATCACTAGTATTGATAGTCAGTGGAGGCTAAAACCTTCAAGGAAGAATCTTAATCAGAAATGAAAAAATAATCCAACTAAAGTATTCTCAGATTTATATGTTTTTACCATAAAATTTTCACTCATCCATATCCTAATTATTAATTAAATTTAGGTCGGATGTATTTCAGTTTTTTTTTAATTAAAGCGAAATACCGAATGAAGAACTTTTCTAGTAAAAATAAATAATTTTTAATCAAAAATCAAGATAATTATCAAACAGATTCGCTATCATGGACTACATCTGTACAAACAACTAACTTTGAATCCTTTATAGTAGCCATTACTATAATTACTGATTTACATGACAATTATAAGGCCTATGTAGACATACGGAGTTGAGCTTCGGGGCTCCACTAAACCTTCGGATTCCTTTCGTATCCAATCCTTACAATCCAAAATCCTCAGTGCTCCTTACTTAGTCACAAATAAAATCCATGAAGATCTTAATACTCCAAACGTAACCGACCTGGCCCAAACCAGATATTAATCCTTCCATTATAAACTCTCTAACAACCCAAAACCTTAGTTTCTAACCTTACTTCCTCTTCCATTCCTGACAATCTTGCGAGGCGTCTCAAAAGAAGATGGCTTCTAGACTTTTTATTGTAGAAATGTTATTACATGCCTGTATTATGGCATTATAATCTAACATCAAATTTACTAAATGTATTTTTATGTAAATATAGTTAAAAAAGGCAATGAATAAAAAAATTAAAAATATCTGCTCAATGTTTAATTACGTTTAGCATTACCTTGAGGATGAAGACGACATAAAGCAACAGCGACCGAACGGCCAGAATGTGTGTTATTGTCATGCTCTCTAAATCAGAAACTATTTTTTTTGGGTAGGGGTTATATTAAACAAAAACTCGTGATAATTGACCTAAACACTTTACGAAAAATAATAATTCAAACTGGGGATACAATGGCATATAACCAGTGGAGTTTAGCTAATTGAACAACTTTTAAAATAACTGTATTATTAGAAAGTTAAAACAAATATCAATTTATTTATTATAACCTAAATACTTCATAACAGGAAAATCTTTAAATAGAAATATTTTCTAAGCGATGTGTTAACAGGCCTACTGTTATAGGGAATTTTTTCTTGTTTTGAATTTCTTAATTTATATTTTCATCGCTTTTGGAGTAGTTTATGATAGCGTGATAGGGAAGAATTATATGAGGCTCTAAAGCATTTTAAGATCCCTAGCAAGCTCATAAACCTCGGGAGGCTTACAATGAATAACGTAAGCTGTATGGTCCACCAGATCGGTGGAGAGTAATCGGAGGAATTCACCTCCATAAGTGGATTACGCCAGAGAGATGCCTTAGCCTGCCTTCTCTTTGATCTTGTACTCGAGAAGGCAGTGAGAGACGCTGATGATATAGATATCATAGGACGTTCCTTGCAGGCTGTATCGGACACTTTCCTTGCTCTGGTGGGTCCTCCGAGAAGACTTGGCTCTGAAGTCAATTCGGAAAAAACAAAATGTATGGTTACAGGGGAAGTACCTAGGCCAGGAGAGAGAGTGACCTTCGAGAAATACCAATTTGAGAAGACTAGTGTTTTTGTATATCTTGACTCATTGGTAACTCAAGAAAATGAACTTGAACAAGAGATTCGGCGTAGGATCATTGCGGCAAATCGGTACTATTTTTCTATGGCAAGGCAGTCCCGGAACAGAGCTCTTTCCCGAAAAATGAAGCTTTAAGACGATAGTGCGCCCAGTCTTGCTGTATGGTTGTGAGACTTGGATTACCCCCTGAGCTTGTGAACAGGAACTCTTAGTCTTTGAAAGAAGAATCCTCAGACGTTTATATGGTAGTGTTCTTATCGGAGTGGAAAAGGAGGAAAAACCAGGAGCTGTACACTAGGTTTAAGGAACCAGATATAGTTCTGAAGTCGAAGTGATAAAAATTGCAAGACTGAGATGGGCAGGACACGTCGTTAGGATGGGCAGCGAGAATCCACCAAGACAATCACTGATGAAACCGCTGCATGGTACCAGGAGAAGATGAAGACCAAAGATGCGATGGGCTGATGGTGTTGCTGCTGATACAAGAAATATGCTGGGGCTCGGAATTGGATGGCGGCTGCAAGAGGCCCAGACAATTGGCGGAAGCTTTTGGAGGAGGCTAGGATTCGACACCAGATTATAGAGCCACACTAATAGTAGTAGTAGTAATTTATACTTTTCGTTAGGATACTTAAACCTGAAACACTCTATATCATTATAACGCTATGGTATAGTAAATAACATGATGATGAACTTTAATATAATTATAGTGAAAACTATGGAGCTATCACCAACCCTTCCTTATCGTTATTTTTATTGCAACAGAAGTATAGTATTTTTTTTTTCATTCAGAGCAGCCAAAAGTAGAAATATTAATAATTTTAGAATTTTTCTAGACTTTTCCCTATTACAACCACTTTGTAACGTGGTTATGTTATTATTATTATACTGAACTGTCATATAGCACGTACTGATGATTATGAATTTTTCAAAGATAAATAAACCATCTTTTAAGCAGAAAAAGGTAGAGAAAAAATTATATTTTATTAAACATTTTCTCTCAAGAAGATAAGAAATGATATATCTTACGTCACCTAACGATCTAAGCAAAGTACTATTTAAATATTCTCAGAATGATTTGAAGAGTTTGGTAGCAAACATGAAATCTTTTTTATTGTTCGTCATATTTCTGAGTAAGTTAATAATTAAATTTTTCACATTTGAGTTCTGAAGTTGTTACTGTAAGTTTTTGAATATTACGTTCGTACTTTTATGATGTACATTAATATGTTATTTTAAAAACCTTTTCTTAATTTATTTCATTATTTGATATAATTATATTATTTTGTGAACATTTTCATGGAAAATAAATGTAATAAAATGATACTTATTAACTTCTCGAACTTAACAGTTATTGCGATTTTGAAGTCCTGCAGTGGCGAAGGATTTTGGTATTATAGAGCCTGTCCAGTTCAGAACCAATCACAGAGCTGCCCTGGGGGTTGTCCTAGGAATTTGATTCCGGTTTGCGGGATGGAGCTGCATAACGGGAGATTTAGGTCAAAAACATTTGGAAATTGCTGCCTCTTGTTAGATGCTAATTGTAATGGAGGTAAGGTTATGAATTCGTAGATTAAATATTATTCCTCAACAATATAAAAATTTATATAAAATACACTCACACATATATTTATCATGGAGTGAAGAGGTTACCTGAGGTGCTTTCAATAAGCAATCTGATGGGCGACAACTCAAATTGAAAAACATAACTTTGTCCTCTACACACACCGCGTTCCATTGTGAGGTCCATCAGCCTACTAGAGGCAACTTACTCAGACCAAGGGTAGGAGAGATGACCTTAACCTTGTCCAGGAATGCTCTGAATAAGGAAAAGAAATATATTTCTTTAATTATATTATTTTAATTTCTTGAGACAAGGTAATTATTTATTAATTAAATCAAAACTTGTATCCTTTTTTGTCTCAGCACTTTTAATTTTTCACCTGGCCAACGTTTTGGCCATCCTCAAGAACATCTAAATATTTAACAGCTTATATTATATATTCATTTTAACACTTATAACAACCTTGTACTTATAACTTGTTATAACAACAAGAAAATATAATTGACGGTATGTTATATTATCGGTGATAATGTTGTTTTTTTTTTTGTTTTTTTTTATTTATTTAAGTGTTTCGACCACTAGGGTCATTTACACTGAATTTACAAAGTTAGTACATTACTATTAACATATTTACAATGTTACAAGGTGAGAAAGATATATATAATTACAAAGTGAGAAAGTTTAAAAATTAACAGTTACTGTTACAAGTTACATTACA
>NW_027107510.1:17248-19585 GCF_000696795.3 Halyomorpha halys
TATAACGCGTCCGAGTTCCCTGTGTAGCACGTGGTCATCCGTCAACTCACTATATTCTCTCGTATTCTTCGTCAACACAAATGTTTTACTATAATTCATCTTAGGATCTTTTGGATCTGACACACAACAAAAGGTTCTGTTAATAATCGCTTTGAGACTGATAATATCAACACACACGAGAGAGACTAACCTGTAACGCGTCTGCCTTACACCAGACGGCCTTTGTATTTCGATAATGTTGTTGTTATAAGTGTTAAAAATGAATATATAATATAAGCTGTTAAATATTTAGATGTCCTTGAGGATGGCTAAATTGGCCGAAACGTTGGACTGGTGAAAAATAAAAAGTGTTGAGAAAAAAAAGGATACAAGTTTTAATTTAATTAAGAAATATATTTCCTCTAGAGTGAGGTAATCGAAGGTTGCCAATGATACGATTTATAGACAACGGAGATATATTTCATGAATCATTCCGATTAAAAAAAAATATATATGTACATGTTTTTTAGAGTTAAATACAGTACTTAAAACGGAGGAAATTTACACCAGTATACTTTTATAGTTTTACTTCTATTACAAAAACACTAATAAACCAGACCAAACACCTCTCACCAATCTTTTTAGACGAATCAGATATAGATTCAAATTTGATACACGTAAAATCATACACTGGGAAAAACCAATTACAAATTGATGCTAAAATGTAAGAATCGGGCTGCTAACAATAAATGAAATGTATTAAATTTATGAAACTCTAATGCCATAAAAACATGACCCAGTCAAATATTCACTTGAAAAGATCCCCTCCTTGAATAACTGCTGTTTATAAAAAAATATTTTCTTACAAACTGATGAGCCCTTGTCCATTCATAGGATGTAGTAGTCAACATTAAGATTATTTATTAAATAAATCAAATGGTATCCTTGTTAAGTCTCAACACTCTTTATCATATAAATAGTCCAACGTTTCGGCCAATTTGGCCATCCTCAAGGACAATCTTAAATATAAATTCACACCTTCACATCAAAACATTTTTTAAAAATTTATTTATTGATATTTACAACTGTACATAAATACATCAAGTGAATTTGAGGAAATCATAATGGTATGGTACAAGCATGTAGAGAAACTATCCAATGGTAGCACTCTAAAAGCATTTTTACAATATAAGGTCTCAAGGCCACCTTCTTTTCAGACGCCTCGGAGGATTGTCCGGAATAAAAGAGGAAGCAAGATTAGAAACTAATGGGTTTGAGTGGTTAGGGAGTTTGTAATGGAAGGATTGATATCTGGGTCGGGCTAGATCGGTCACAAATGGAACATTAAGGTCTTAGTGGATGATTTTATTTGTGACAAAGTAGGGAGCATTTAGGATTTTACGAAGGATTTTGGATTGTAAGGATTGGGATACTAGAGGAATTCGAAGGTTTAGTAGAGCTCCAAAGCTCAACGCCGTATGTCCAGATAGGCCTTATAATTGTCATGGAAATCAGTCTTTTGTAATGAATTGGAAGATCTGTTCAACAAGGGTAAGGGCAACATTATTGAAGTATACTATAGGGCAGTCAGTTGGTTTACGACGTAGGGTAATGGTGATTAGATGGGATTTGTTGGAGTTTATTTTAATCCTCCAATTACGACACCATTCTTCGATGGCTGTGATATGGGATTGAAGAGTTTGGGATGCAATTAAAGGGTTATTATTAACAGCGAGCACACATGTGTCTTGGTGAGGATAGTGTTAGGAGTTGTTGGTATGTCAGCTGTATAGCTTGTGTAGAGGATGGGACCGAGAATACTAACCTGAGGAACACCAGCGGACTGAAAGAAGAGGGATGAATAGGAACCATTGTGGTTACATCATGATTTAAAATTGTTTTACAGGGTATTCTGCCCAGGTCATTAATTACAAATCAAAACAACTATTTAAAAAATACTATTTCTATAAATATAAATAGTTTGTTTATCTAATAGTTGATAGTGTAGTTTAATCCAAAATTAAAGTTTTAAAAATTAATGAAGTTTTTAAGAAATAGGGTGATTTTGACTTGTAACTAATGACTTGGGCAGAAGAGCCTGTAAAACAATTTTAAATTTTAATGTGAGGTGTGAATTTATATTTAAGATTGCCCTTGCGGATGACCGCGTTGGCCGAAACGTTGGACTATTGATATAATATAGAGTGTTGACTTAACAAGGATATCTTAACTTAACCAGTCTCTAGAAATTGAATAAATTATATATAAAATTAAGATTATTATTGATTTATATATAGTTGGTTTTAAAGTGATGTCAACTTTTTCACCTAATCTGCCACTTTTTTTTTTTTTACTGTT
>NW_027107510.1:19635-20730 GCF_000696795.3 Halyomorpha halys
TTATATTTATATTAATAAATAAATTTAGAGGGTTGAAACTTGTGTTTGAATCAGTTAACAAAACTAGTAAATGGACAAAATTATGCTGAAAGGAACTAACTCTTACTGAAACTGAAGGTAGAAAATTGCGTTTAATGTTATATACCATTAAAAGTTCACAAATAAAACTATTAATGAACTCCAACTAATAGCATATGTAAGAGTTTCTATAGACACTCGAACATTTTTTGATACTGAAATATTATGGATAATTGTAATTCTTTGTTCAGGGTTCAGTGTTTTTGAAGACAGTTCATAGATGGCACAAGACGGCAGCTAAAGGAGTTAAATCTTTTTTGAATGATATGAAGGGATCCAAAAGGAACGATACTATGGAATTAACACATATTTTGCTCATATGTATACTTTTTGCAAGTTATGGTCCAAAACATTCGTCAACAAAAAATTCAGAAAAAAACAACTTTTTCTGGTTTTTCCTCCTCCTCAAATTGTTAATATTGGAAAGAACCGTTAGTATTTAAAACAAAAATAAAACCTAATGACTTTGTCATGATTATTAAGCCCATAAGAATTAATTATGGGAACAAATATAGTTTAACAACTATTTCAACTAATGAAAAACAAATGAAAGGACCTAAAAAAATGAATTTGTAAATATTTATTATAAACAATTTATTTTAGTAGTTTGCTTTTTTAATTAATAAATATAAATCAAAATTATTGATAAAAATCGTTCAAACCACAATTTTTTTTTTTTTTATAAAAAGACATAACCAATATTCAATATTTTTGTAACTGTCCAAGAGCACACCGGCAGATTACAAAACTTAATAGAATATTATTTAAAGTATATTAAATTTGCTAAAATATGAGGCCTAATAGAGCTATTTACGTTCAACAGTTTCCTGGATACAGTTTTTACGAAAGCAATTTTTTTTTTTTTTCCAAATAACAAAAAACAACTTAATACTTAATTTTAATGATAATCACTGTATCCTTTGTATAGTATGAAAAAAATAATAAACCATCTAATAGTGCGAAATAAGTAGAAACTTAATAAATTTAATAAATAAATTTAGTATTTTTCACAATATT
>NW_027107510.1:20791-23259 GCF_000696795.3 Halyomorpha halys
TCAAGCAATTTAATAAATATAAATTTAATTTATAAGAACTCAAAAATATATATTTTTTTTTTACTTCTTGTACAACAACCATTTATTGTACCTCTTTAACATGTATATCAGATTCATCAACGCTGACTTTTTATTAATGTAATTAAAAATTGGGGTACAATTTTTCTCCTCTTAGGTTTTTGAACTATAAAGTTTTAGCCTTAATTCATTGGTCTTTTCAAAAATAAACCTCTTAACCTGTTATATTACTAAAATATATTTTTAAGTATACAACTCATGAAAGTGTTTGTTGCATTTTTTTCTTTCCTCTTCTAAGGAATATTCTGTAGGTCATTTTCTTTTGTATGTGTGTCTTTTATTTCTTGTACGAGTATTTTAACCCCAAGAAAAATATATTGCAATGTATTGACAATAGTGGGTTGAGAAAAAATAATTTAGTTTAATTAAGTAGATATTTTGATCATCATAAATATGATATCAGTGGTCGAATAGCATGTAGGACGCCATACCTAGCCAGCCAGCTCATACAGCCTTGCTCGAACACCTGCATGACAGAATCTTATTTAGTGAGGTTAATCTTCATTTTATTTATTGTGTTACATTTTTATTTATTTTACAGGTAATTATATACAATGTGATAATCGAGCAGAACGTCGTGAACAACGAAGACCTGACTGCTGAAATCTGCGAAAAAAACGTTATCAAATCAATATGTTATGAGATTATGTTTTAATAAAATATAATAGTATATTTTATTTATTACCTATTT
Organism: Halyomorpha halys; assembly: GCF_000696795.3. NCBI lineage: Eukaryota > Metazoa > Arthropoda > Insecta > Hemiptera > Pentatomidae > Halyomorpha > Halyomorpha halys. Next base: position 21,561 of record NW_027107510.1, read on the forward strand.
TGTTAATTATTATAAGTCATAGATGAATTGCTGCAATTAATTTGTTATCTAAGAAATGTTTACATACGTGAATAAAAATTATTAAATAAAATCATTAGTAATTAACAGTTTCAGTTTATGATATTTAATTTTTAGCAAGCCTTTACGACGTGTAGATTAATAGTTGTGCCCAGGATCTTTATTTGTTTAAAAATTAGTTAATATATGAATATAATATTTAACAAAAATAGTGAAAGGTTCATACTTAACAAAGTTAATAATATGTCAAACTTCATAAATGGTACAATTTATATAACATACATCATATGATTTTTTTTTTTATTCATTTAGAAAATTACATCAAATATGGTTCGACCAGATGACATCTATCGGTCAGTGCCAAAATAACTGAAAGGACCTTGAAGTGAATAATAGAGCCGCAAATTTACAATTAGTGAATTATTATAGTAATGAGAATAAAACAAGGTGATTCAAGATACTATAAAAAAAGATCTAGTAAAATATAAATAAATAATATATGTAACTAAGCACAGACATATTTAGCTAATTTCAATTTAATATAATGCATAATTATGTGGAGTTTTTTTTTTTTTTTGTACTCTTTGTTAAAATAAAATTATTACTTCATTCATATATAATACATGAAATGCATTTGAAATTTTTTTTTACCTCCTTTATTATAAATAACAATATTAATATATATTTAAGTATATACAAACGTAACTGGTGCCTTTCCTTTGTCATACGGGGGTTGGGCTGGGTCCGCTGAACCCCGTTACAATATTTGTCCCAGGAACCGCTTGAGGAGTTTTTTTTAACCCCTGCGTTTGAGGAGTTAAGTAAGAACGTACCAAGTCAAATATATATTTTTTTAGTTTTCTTTGTGGTTGATTTACTTATTATTTCTTCTGGTAACCGCTTGAACAGTAAAGTACCATAACTATTGGGTTGTAAAATAAGTTCGTGGCGTTTTTCAATATTTAAATTTATAAAATCATGTTTACTTGGTCAATAATGTTCGCATATTCTAAAAAATAATTAGTTTAGGTGCTTTTATGCATCAGTTTCAACCGAGATTCCTTATCCTTGCTCAAAATGGAAAAAAAAAAATTCATTTTTGTCCGCTAATTTTGTCCTGCAAAATCCGCTACACAAACACTTGCATCAAAATTTGCAGTGTGAATGATGATGATGCCTTAGGAGAAAGCACCGCCCGTAAGTGGTTTGCTCGGTTCAGAACGGGGAATTTTGACTTGGAATACGCAAAGCGCTCGGTTCGTCCTTCAACTGTTGATGATGAACAAATTCAAGCATTGGTCACAGACAACTCTTACTCTACGACATGGGATATCTCAGAAAGGCTTAACATATCTCATGCAAGTGTCTCAAACTTTTGGGGCTGCAAGATATGTTTCTCAAAGTGATAATGGGTTCCCCCCAATGATTCCCCACCAACTCTATTCACCAGACCTTGCCCCAAAAGAAGTAGGGATAAAAGGCCGGTTCTGGCGCAGTAAATGAGCCTTTTTGGACTTTGGACCCTAACCTCGAACCAGCCTTAACCACTTGTCCTTGGACTCTAGCCTCGAACCAGCCCTAACCACTCACGTGTCCTTGGACTTTGGACCATGGCCTCGAACCAGCCTTAACCACTGGTCACGTAACCTATGGGGGGGGGGTTGATTTTAAATTTTTACTT
>NW_027107511.1:0-6978 GCF_000696795.3 Halyomorpha halys
TATAGAAAATAATAATAAAATGTTGCTACTTATGAATTTCAAGTTTAAATTTATTTTATTTTTTACTCTTGTTTATTGAAAATTGTGACTGGGAATAAGGACTGTTAATATATTCCAATTAATTTTATAAATTTTTATATATCTTGATTTGTGAAGAGTGTTTTTTTAAACTTAAGTATGTTTGCTTCAAAATATAAAGAAAATTTTGACAGAAATTTGCTGGGTTTTTTTCTCCCCGAAACCTTGATTTACTTAAAAATTCATATCTGAAAAAGTAATTATAAGTTCGTGCCAACTTATAGATTTATTAGCAAGACCTTCGGAAAAACATATGAAACTGTCAAACTGAACTTTGTTGCATTGGTCAGTTCGAGTTTGACGTTTTTCGCATCACCCATGGGCTGGATTTTAGGCATCTGGTTCCTGTATTATATAAAAGTAACGCAAAAGTGAACGTATTTTCTATGGTTGATTTGTTCTAGAGACCTTGTGAAAGTTTCTAATCAGTACAGGGGGAAGGAACAGCTGTGGACTGGTCCACGGATCTACTCCCACGACCTAGCCCCACCTGTCGGTTCATCATGATCGTCATCCTAGTTCCCAAGCTCAATCCGCGGGCAGCTAACCATCCGTAGGTCATAAACATTATTGCCTGCTCATCCATGAAATGGGAACACTACTCAATAGCCAATCATCCAGTCATTACCCAACTTTATCACCTTTGAAGCAGGCCCTAAGTTGGGTTATCATTCTGTGAAAACTTTGTTAACGAGGTCCTTTGGTTTTTTTCTTTCATTTACCTACGTATGGAATAAGCGGAAGTATTGGGATCGTGCGAAATTCGAGTTTTCAACGGAAATTTACGTTTCGAATTTTCCTGTGTTCAAATAAGTCTTTCAAAAAGTTTTATTTGTGTTTATGTGAACAACCTAGCTCAAAAACAAGTCGTACAAACGTTCAAGTGTCAGGTACTCCGGAAAGCATCCTATCTCATTCCTTTGTACTCAGCTTTGTTATCTTCCCATAAACTGCTGTATTCTAGGAAGGAACAAAATTGATACTCATACCTCAAGAAGCCAATAAATACGAATTTTCAAAGCAGCAGAAAAAATATTGATCAAAATTTGTAAATTATTGTATATATTATTTTATCATTATATTATTTTTTGGAAGATTATTGATTGACCGTGTGTAAAGATGAAAAGAATATGGTCCGGGTGCGGTAAAAAAAACTCAAATAGTATAATACAATAAACTATTTGAGTTTTTTTTTTTCCGCCCCCGGACCATATTCCTTAAAAAAAAAAAAAAAACGGAAATTGATTTTATTTAAAAATTATAAAATTGTAAATAGAGGTATTTTTTGCAGGTCGTTTTTTGCAGATCTGGTTATAAACAAATACACAATAAAAATAAGCCATGCCCTATCACCCCATTTTTCCGTCTGTATTTTTAGTCGTTGTGAAAACAACAATATAATCTACGAGCATATGAGCAATAATTTAATTTATTTTTTGTTTTATATAGTCATTACATGGGAATTCGTATTTGTTTATCAATTAAAGGAATACGCTTGCCTCTATTTTTTCCCATCTTCTCTTGTACATCCTCGGTTCCACCAGCGTGGATGAACAGCCTCGGTCTATCTCGCCCACTGATCTGTGTCATTGGCTTTCACCCACATCTAAACCACGACACTGCCTATGGCCCGTCCTAGTCTATGTACTCATATAACGCCAGTCTGGACCTGCCTCTGATTTGTCTTCCCTCTGGTCTTGGTACGAGAACCGTTTTACTTTTCGATCATCACCCAAACGGGACACTTAATAAAACCCTAAGAATTTTAGTGGTCCTTCCTCTACTTTTTTTAACTTGTCTTACGTGTAAGTCTTATCTTATCCACTCCTTTCTTCAGCAATCCCTTCCTGTCTTACCAAGGAATTTTATCTTTCGTTTCTTCTTCATACGCCTGTAAAGGATAGTAAAACTCTCTAGGTCAAACAAAAAAAAAAGAAACAAAAATACTATTTAAAACAAGGCTATTTTTATTTCAATATTTATTCCCCCCTTTCCTTAAATTGCTGTACTTATAGACGATAATTCACAATTAGCTCTTCTGGTTCTATTGAATCTTCCACATCTCGGCCAATAAGCAGTATATGCTTCAGGGAGGATTTATTTACACCCTTTTCTAAGAAGCTCTTCAAACCAGTCATTGAAAGCCACCTGTAACCTTCGTTGGGTCAGCTATTAAAACTAAAGCATCTGCATATAGAAGACCTTGAGACTACTCAGAAACTAAATTCCTGTGCCTATCTATTGCATTATATGTTTCTCACTTACAAACTTTCTGTACTTCAACTCAAACCATCAATAAAAGGCTTTGGTTCAATTCGTTGAGTCTTAAAATTGGGGTCGTGATAATTCGATTCAATTACGGTAATGAGATTAAACATGGATTTGTCCCACATAAATTATAAGCTATTTCTGTAAATATTACTTATGCTCTGTCTAATACCTAAACCTAATTTGTATTTTATGGAGAAGATGGGAGGAGGGGATGCGGTCAGCAAATAAACGTAAATAAACAAACAATTATTCATTCGGGTCGACGTTTCGACCTGAATTTCAGGTCTTCATCAGGGCTAAAAAACAAAAACAGATAACAACCAATATACATTTCTTAATATGTTGTTTTATTTATTTCTTTTAATTTTTTATGTTTCTCTGAATAATGGTTGTTTTCTGTTTTTTATTTTTTTATGTGTTTTTAGACCTTTTCTTTATTTGGGTTTATTTACTGAGTCTACGGTAAACTATCAATACCTAATTTGTATTTTAATAGCAGCATGTTCTTACTTTATTTTTATGCACTTTAAAAAAAAAAAATTAAAAACATGTAATAATACACCTCATTATGAATCCGTAATAATAAAATATTTGTATGATTTGATATTAAAATATTATTATTATTAGAATTTATTATATTTAAACCCAAATGAAGATTTAAACCATTATGAATAAAATAGACTACTTCATCCTGGAAAAATCAATAAAAAATACTAATTAACAGACACTCAAAAATAGTAATTTTGTTTTGTTCTTTCCTTCTTTTTTAATTGTAAAAAAATAAATGTTTTAGTGGTAATTTATCGAAGAGTTAATTGCCTAACTCCACAATTCTGATTTATAGAAAACACATGAAAATAACGAAACAAAAGACGGTAAATGAAAACCTGTGAAAACCTATGATGGAAGAAATAGTCCATTTTGTCCACTATGCACGAGGCAGAGTCCGCAATACTACATTAAAATTCACAACCAACATCTTCGATGTTTTCTAGTAAAATAGAAATTTTACTTAAACATTGAGCATCTGAGATTAGGACCTAAATTTAAAAATACATGACTGTCGTATAAGGTATCTCCAAAATTTCTATAATTTTGATTGATGAAACTCCGAAGAAATATAAATCATAAAAAAAAAAAAAAAAACTAAGGCAAGTAACCATCCAACCAATTAAAAATAAAAACGATCAAAATAGTTAAGTCCCAAACCCGCCACTGAAAGCACTTGTCGCATGTCATCTACACAAGACTTGTCCATGTCCAACTGAATCCATCAAGAAATATGGATGAAATTCCCTCTCTGGTTTAAACTTTGTTTTAGGTAAAGGAAAAGTACTAAAATTAAATTGATAAGTAACATTTTTCATCTAGATAGATCAGCATTTATTTCATTTATCAACAACATTTAGCTATTGCAAGCCATCTTTAGGATTTGTTAACTCAGTTATTAGAGTAAACTTCAGTTACTTTTTAATATGTCTAACAACAATATTAAATGTACTACCAATGACACGGTTGAGAGGGAAGCGCTGGGAACTTCCGGAGTTCACACACAAATGGGGGCAGGCATGGTTAGGAGTTCCTCAGGCTGAATGTAAATATTGTATATAAGAATGAATGTATTTAAGAAGCTATTTTATTTTAATGTTGTTTCATTCTAATTTTTTTCTATACATTGAAAAGAAGAGGGCTTGGAGACCTTCTAACGTTGAAATGTTATTAAAGTGCTACAGATGGGTAGTTTCTCTAGAATCCTATATTATACCATTATAATCTAACATAAAATTTACTAAATGTATTTGTATGTAAATAAATAAATTTCCATACATTATTTTGTTATCATTTGATTTTAATATTTTTGTAAATACAAAAATATTGAATAATACAATTTTGATTTAAGTACATTATTTTATACAGAACATTTTAAGTCAAAAAAGTTAAAAATATAATAATTAAATTAGCAAATTTTAGTTTAAAGTCCGGTTAAATTATAGAGATTTAATCGTTTTTTTTTTTCTAATATGTAATATTTGTAGTGTTAAAGATGATTTAGAAAATACATTTTTTGAATTTTTGGAAGTTTAAAAAAAATAACTTTTTCTCAAATTCTAAATAGCAAAAATATAATATCGCAAGGTAAGGTTTTTTTATTGTAAGGAATATTTTTTAGTTCAAAATTAAAAAAAAAAAATCATATAAATTACTGAATATTATATTATAATAATATAAATAGTATATACAAGAGAATAGTACTTCTTCAAGGGACATCTGCTATGTTTCCCAAGGCCACTTCCAACATCCCTAATGCCCTTGGCTACAGTGAGTTACGAACGACCGGTCACCAAGGCTCACCGTTATTCATTAAATCTCAGAGCATTCATGAAATACTTGAGATATAAAATATAAATCAAGTCGAAGGAGAGTGAGGCGTTTCAAATCACCCCTTCGTCCTTTCTTAGTGGTCAATGTAACGCAAGCAAGGGACATTGCATACCCGTCCCATTTGGTCCATGGACCGGCTCATTTTTTCAGGCCATCTCAGTCCTGTGGATGCACAACTTTTACTGCCCTCTCTGGAAGATTGGTCATAAAAGTGGGGTTGCTCCCTTATGGTTCCCAGACTTGGATTTTATGACCCATATGTGGAAGGGTGTGTAGTGCCAGGGCTCCACAGGTCAGGGGGCCATCGAAGCCCCTTGTCTTAAATCAACTTACTACTCAACTTGCTATTTCAATGCATTAAACTAAATTTGCATATTTCCTTTTGTTAAAGCTGATTTCGACTAGAAATCAAAAGTGAAACATTCTGCACTTATTAAAAAAATGCAGTATCTGGCCTAAGAATATTTTGAAGAGAGTGAAATATATTTTTTTGTATTTATTTATTGGCATTAACAACTGTATTTACATAAAATACATCTAGTAAATATGATGTTATATTTTAGTGGTATGATACAGACTAGTAGAGAAATTATTCATTGGTAAAACTCTAATAACATTTCTTTTTTTTTTTTTTGCTCTCTCTATTTATTTATTGCTATTTACAACTGTACATTCATATACATACATCCATTAGATTTTAGTTTATAATGATGTGAAGGTTGGGGGCGGTCAAAAGGAACACACCCCCAACCATCTCCTGCATATTTTAAAAATTATTTTTCTTTTCATAATATACAATATACACCAGATGGATAGACAGAATCAACAAAGATGCGAAAGAGCCCGAAACAGGCAGGCGTGAAGAAGGCTGGTTAGGCCAAAGATCTAAAAGGTCTGTAAAGCCAACCGAAAAAAAATATTATACAATGTATATATTATTTTATTTTTATTTAATTTTTAAAATTTAAAAATAATTTTTATTTTAAAAACCTTGAGCTTTACATCATAAGGATCCTTAAATTAAAACAAATAAAGAATGAAATCAGAATTACGATTGCTTCAAGATAGATTGTTCATTCTTTAACTGTTTATTAAAATAAAATAAAATGGAACCTGATATACTTAAGTAAACAAACATTTAAGAATTAATTAATGATTTAGCTAATCAAAAATCAAGAAAAGTACCTCTTGTAATTGTTTAATTTATTAAATTGAATACAAAAATTTTGTTACTTTTAGAATATTAAATAAATTAATGATTTTAACGAGCGTATTCTTTATGAAGCAAAGTTCAGAAAATAATATCAAGGGCTTCAAATTTACCCCATTTACTTCAAGATGGCTCTGGCAGAACTCTTGGTTAAACTTGTCCCTCATTCCATATTTGTAAGCCCATACATGGATGTTCCTCGTTCATTGTGTGTATATGATATCTCTCCCGGATATTTTGTATGCACAATGAAAGAAAATAATGGTGCGATGTTTCCTATTGAAGCTTGTCGTAGACTTGAAAGGCCTTTCACGTACTAAATGCGAACTGCTTGTTAAGTCACTGACGTATGTGTACCGTTACATGAACTTAGTTCCTTCCTCTGCTACGAAGTTTCATAAAAAAATATACATATATAGGATATTACTCGATGGGATTAAAGCTTAACTGCCATACAACTTACATTATATTCTATCAATACTATTTTTTTACAACTTGGATTTTTGTTAGCAATTATAATATTATGTAATTAATTACAGATTTTATTTCAGGTGTTTACCTTGACAAATAGTATTCATAGTGAATTATTTAAAAAATTATTTAATTATCATTGATAATTATCTCATTTAAACACAATTCTTTGGTATTTTAAAAACTATTATTATTTTTTTAAATATTAATTTTAAATCTTACATAAAGACCTTAATGTTCCCTATGTAACCGACATAGCCCGAACCAGATATCACTCCTAGTTTCTAACCTTGCATCCTCTTCCATTCCTGACAATCCTCCGAGGCACCTGAAAAGAAGATGACCACGAGACCAGCTAATGTAAAATGTCATTAGCTAGCAGTGGGTAGTTGCTCTACACGCCTGTAACACTCCATTTTAACTAAGACCATATTTACTAAATGTATTATGTAATATACAGTTGTAAATTTCAATAAAGTTATTTTAAAAAAATATATTTATTTATTGCTATTTACAACTGTACATTATAATACATTTAGTAAATCTGATTTCAGTTAAATTGGAGT
>NW_027107511.1:7028-11847 GCF_000696795.3 Halyomorpha halys
TATTTATTTATTGCTATTTACAACTGTACATTATAATACATTTAGTAAATCTGATTTCAGTTAAATTGGAGTGTTACAGGCGTGTAGAGAAACAACTACCGATTGGTAGGACTCTAATGACGTTTTACATTAGCAGGTCTTGTGGCCATCTTCTTTTCAGGCGCCTCGGAGGATTGTCAGGAATGGAAGAGAAAGCAAGGTTAGAAAATAGTGGGTTTGGTTGGCTAGGGAATTTATAATGGTAGGGGTGATATCTAATTCGGGCTAGATCGGTTACATTTGGAACATTGAGGTCTTTATGTATGGTTTTATTTGTGACAAAGTAAGGAGCATTGAGGATTTTACGAAGGATTTTGGATTCTAATGATTGGATACGAGAGGAATTCGAAGGTTTAGTGGAGCCCCAAAGCTCAACTCCGTATGTCCAGATTGGCCTTATTACAGTCATGCAGATCAGTCTTTTGTAATGAATTGGAAGTTTAGACCGTCTGTCCAGTAAGTGCAGTAAAAGTCGAAATCGACGTGCACTTTCCTTATTAAATATAATTCTCTTTTTGGACCAAAATTAAACTAAAATGTAAAATATACATTAATTTGAATATATATTTAATTAATTTTAAGGTGAAATGGATGGTCTATTTTTTTTCAGAAGGACAGTACAAGTGCGAGGGCTACCATGCGTTGGAATCATTTCCATATTTTCAGTATGCTGCGCAACAGTGAGTCCATTCACTTGAGCAAATGCGCATCCCAACATCCGGGGCGAGGTTGGAGGTACGATCAACCTCGCTGCACATGAGCATTTAGATGCTTTAAGTACCTCCGAAAAGAAAGTCCAGTCTGTTCTGGGAATTGTGCTTGTCTGATCTGATTTGCTCTTTAAAATAACATAACAGACGAAAACTTTACGAGGATTTTATCGGAGGATTTTCAATTTATACTGAAAATGTTAGGGTTATAATGGAGAGAGAAGACACATTTTAAATTTGAGGGTGTTTACAATTTTTTTTTTTATTCGTATATTAAAAAAAAGATGAATGTTATAAAATTGTTTTATAAGCAATTATAGATATTATTGAAGTTGTTTCAATATATGACCTTACACTTCACAATTACCTTTAGGTCAAATAATTTCGAGATAAACGCAACGGTTAATCAATTCATAAAAATACTTTATATACAATTTTTTTAAGTCAATTGTGATTTTTAAAATAATTATAAATTTATAATTACCGTAGAACCCCGTTTATCGGGATCGAGACATCGCAGATTAATCCATAGTGTTTAAAATAATAAAACTCCAATTTTAAACTAACACATTAATGATAATGATAATGATTAAAACACAAAAATTAATATAAAATGAAGTTAAATTTATTAAGCATATTTCAAATGGTTTATAATTTTTTATTATTATTATTATAAAGGACATAAAGTAGCCCTTCGTAATAAGCTTTCTCATCCAACCGAATACGAATCACTCCAAAATGATAATTCATCGTTAAATATAACCGAATCAATAGAAATACGGCTGGGAGGCGTAAAAAATTACAAACATCATATTGGTTAGTATTGGTTAAGTTTCAGTCCTCCGAATATTCTGGGAAGATTGTTAACCTTGACGTTATAACTATTACTCCTATATGGTTTTATTGTTTTTTGTTTTTTTTTTATGACACCAGCCTTAAATTGCACCGGCTATTGATTAACCGTCTTGTTGTTAATAATTAATTTTGGAAAGTTGTGCCTAAATATTAAAGAGATCCCTTTACGTAAATAGATAACAACATAGTGTAAACTAGTGTTTTTTTCTATTATTTAAATACTGTGGAAGATAAAGGAAAAAAAAAAATCAGACTTTTACAACTCCTATAAACGGGTTAAAAATCCATCATATAAAATATAAAATATAAGGCAAAACAACTTATTTTTACAACAATAAAAAAATTCCCCAATGATGACTCATTACGGAATGTTGACTCCATTTCATCTTTTGTCGGATGCATTTGTGGATGATATATCCCCTTTTGTTTTGGCCAAGGTTATGCGATGCCCTCGTCCACAGGGTCGTTCTGCCCAACTTCCAACCTCCAATCTTCACGTCACTGAATGCACCATCAATTCAATTTATTTTTCTGGGATAGCCATGAATCGGTGTCAGTTAGTATTTGGCACAATTTGTTGAAAATTGTCTCTTAAACCTGGATTTCTGGCTCTTTGATGACATCCCAAGAGGATATTAAACAACAAGCATACTAAATAATTAATGAAGATTAAAACAATATAACAAGAAAAATATGATAACAAACACTATGAAAAATAAAGAAGAAGACAATAAGAAAATCAGGTTAGAACATGTACGTAAATAATGAAAAGTTAAAATTATGAGAAGAGTTGAAAAGAAGACGATTTAAAAAATATGATAAAAAACATGAAAATATTTAAGTCTAATAACCTAAAGTCTAATTAATATAAAATATTTAAGGACCACGTGAATATCAATGGGCTTCTTTGGGGGTCTTAATTTTCTTTCTTCCTATCGCAGTTTCTTGATCCTCGACAGCTTTTCTTTTCTTTCTTCGGACCACTTCGTTTCCCTTTTTTTTCCTCTTTCAATATTAGTGAGATTTTTCAATATTTTCTTATACGTATCTCTATCTAGACAGTCGGTATCTGAAATTATAACTCTCTTTAATTTCTGTCTCATTTGCCCGGTGTATCCTCCCATGTTTTTGTTGCTAAAAATTTTTTTAAAAGATCTTATTCAATCTTTCCTCCTTCATCCTCTTCATGTGCCTATAGAACTTCTGATTCTCATCTCGGTTTCCAGGTCTTTGATTTTTCTGTAAATCTCTTCGTTAGATCTTAGCCTGTAACCTTCTTGTGTTTTTCTGGGCCCATAGATTTTTTTTTTTTTAAGATCCTCCTTATTAACGTTGTAATGCCTTAACTTTGCATTGGAGGAGATTCTTCTTATTGTAAATTTTAGCTGTTTGAAAGCTTAAATTTTCTAATTCTGTGGTTTTCTCTCAGATGCTCTCTTTCTCAGAACCGTTGTGACACATTATTTCCCTCAAGTACTTAAATTTTCTGGTCACTTTTATTTTTCCATATTCAGTGTTAACTATTTTTTTTTTGTTTTTTTTCATATGATATTTGTACTTCACTTCACGTCACTCTTTATTATATCATCAACAGTCCAACGTTTCGGCCAATCCGGCCATCCTCGAGGACAATCTTAAATATTGTTGTTGTTGATTGTTGCTTAAAGGCGTAAAACCCTCTGGTCATCAACGCCTATGGCATGATAAAAGTAAAAAAAATAAAAATAAATAAATAAATAAAATAAATAAAAAATATAAAAATAAAAAAAATAATTAAAAAAAATAAAATAAAATAAGTAAAAAACATAAAAAAATAAAAATCGAAGAGGAGTTATAATTTATAAAGAAGGCTCGACTGTATCAATCTTAAATATAAATTTATACCTTACATCTAATTATTTAAAAACGTTTTGCAGGCTATTCTGCCCAGGCCAGTAATTACAAGTGAAATCATCCTATTTTGTCACGATTTCATTAATTTTTAAAACTTCTAATATTGGATCAACATAACACTATCATGTACTATGTTAAGTTGATCTAAAATCAAAAGTTTTAAAAATTATATTATTAATTAATAATGAAATTGTGACAAAAGATCATTCTGACTTGTAATTAATGACCTGGGCAGAATAGCCTGCAAAACGTTTTGAATAATTGGATGTGAGGTGTAAATTTATATTTTAGATTGTCCTTGAGGATGGCCGAAACGTTAGACTGTGATAATATAATAGACTTAACATAGGATAGTAATTGATTTCTTTATACGTTTTAATAGTCAATGGAAACTGTTATATGAATGATTGTTTTTAAGATGTTATTTTATTTAAGAGTTGTTTTTTTTCTTCTTTATTTCTAATTTCGCTATAATTTAATTTATATATTTGTAAATAAGGTATGAATGCGTTCTGTCCTTATTACAATTGTCTGTAAATATACGGCAGAATGAAATATTAATAAAAACAAAAAAAAAACTGAAACCATTTTGAAATAATAATTAATAGTTATTTTCAGTCTTTGGTTAAATGATTAGTTTTTGTAAAGGGAATATTTGAGGAACTTAAGGCTTTGTTTGAGTATTCGTTCTTAATAATTATTGGATGTTTTTTATTCCGGCAGATTCTACTAGAAAACATTTAAGAAATTTAAACGCAGCAAAAACCAGTTTAATTTTCTTAATTTTTTTTATAATTGGTGATATATATATAATTTTTATATTCTTAGTGTAGTTATCAGTATTGATAATTTCAATGTTACTTTAATTAAAAGTTTTGCTTTAATTGCAGATGAAGATAAGATGTAAAACACTACAAAGATATAAAAGCAAAGGAATAAAATCACACATGACTAAAATCAATTACCTACTTGAGATCGCAACTGCTAAAAAACGTAAATTAGTTTAGCGATTATTAGCAGGAACCCGTCCTTACTTCAATTTGCGACCGGTTTTTCAACACATCTTTTTCTTTTAAATTTTGGAATTAATCCTTTTCAATTTTTTGTATAAAAATTTAATATTCATGGTATATTTAATTGAAAATTCACCAAGTCTTTAGTACGATTTATATTTATGTAGATATTTGTATAAAGTTTTATTACTCATTATTATTTTCTTTGTGTAAATATATTCGTCCAGAAAACAACACAGATCTAAAAAAAGAAATTTAATTTATTTTATTTTTTTTTTTTAACATAATTTATTTATTATTATTTACAAC
>NW_027107511.1:13677-15573 GCF_000696795.3 Halyomorpha halys
TTAAAAAAAAGTCCTTGCCATATAAAATAAAACTTTTTATATTTTAAACCTAAAACTTTTTCATATAAATACTCCTAATTGTCTCTATTTCTACTTACTAACATCATTCATTTTATTCATCATATTTCATGATTCAAGCATTGCCTTAATGAAAATATATGCATCTAAAATAGCAAATAGGCATCAAAAATTGCCTAAAAACAAGCAAATGCATATGATATGGCAAACTTCAGAAGTACAAAAAACACCTCTTTCTAGTGGAAGCGAAACATTTGAATTTAGTATAAGTATTTTAAGTTCATCTAACAACTTTTAAGCTTAAAACCCACTCTTTTTCCAAATTCTATCTAGTATATATTTTCCCTCGTTGCATGTGGTTTACTCATAGTTGATATAAATAATGGTGCTTTTAGGAAAGACTCTTTACATAATAAAACTTACATAATAAATTACAAAAGTATCGACAAACCAGAAGGTTACGTTTAGCAATATATTTCCTTTAGAAATATAACTGATTTAATTAGTCCTAAAATTCTATGTTTTTTGCGCTTCAAATGATATCTGAACGAAAAAGATACAGAGATGATCAATTTAACTGAAAATAAACCTATTTCCAATTAAAATATCAAAAGAAAAAAAATGGTGCGAAGAAAGATAATCCAAATGGTGGTCAATGGTTCATCTAACAAATTTATTCTTCCCGGTAAATAAGGATAAACAATTTTAACTTTCAATTTTTGTTGATTACTATATAAAAATTAATTTTTTTTGGCGGAGGAAGGGTGCTGAATCTTATTTTTTTAAACAAAATGTACAAACAAAATAATAAATCCATGCTTCATCTTGTTCTTTTTTTAAAAAAATTAACCCGCCTTATGTACTCATTTCATAGCACAGGTTTTCAAAATAAAACATTTGAAATTTTTATTCTCATTTCATGCCCTCAGTAAAGATATAAATGATTACTTCAAATCACAACTGTTCTTCAGTTCTATCCGATCCCCTTATTTCTGCAGGGGTTGGTTTATCACACCATTAGGAACATAGCAAATATTGCTAATCGATAATTTTATCAATTTGCAGCAATTTCCAAATTGTTAGTAGAAGTTATCTGATATTCAAAATTATGTTGAGCTTAAAACCCACTCTTTTTCTAAATTCTATCTAGTATACATTTTCCCTCATTGCATGTGGTTCACTCATAGTTGGTATAAATAATGGTGCTTTCAGGAAAGACTCTTTACATAATAAAATTTTTGAAAATAGCTTTTAAAAATATAATTATAAATTGTGATTCTCCCCTACCGATGAGTGATGAACGAGGTTTTTAACTGTATTGAATGAGGTTCCTTTAAATCCCTAAAAAGTATTGATCCCTCTAACAAAAAAAAAAGCCCTTTAAAGTTCCCAGTACCTTCAAATGTAGGGTTTAAAATCCTCCCCCCTCCCTTAACTGGCAAGGTTGTGTGTGAACCGAGGGGACGCAGGGCTATGGGAACCGTTACGCACATTGACTCACCTGCCACGGTATGTACCGGAATTCCGGCATCCTTCCCACTGATTCAGATTACGGAGCTCTCATTATGTATAGATCTATGCATAATGTATTTCTCCGGCGGAAATTCACAGCATTTTCTCATGGTACATAACCAATGCCTCTAGAAACCATTCATTTGTGATTCGTGAAAGAATATTGTGGGTGGCCGTCGGCAAAGAGGATCATTGTATAACGTCCAACGGAATCAGTATTTTTCTAATAAGAACCCAGGATCTTATTCATGCATTGATAAGTTTCTCCTTAATTATTTCAAAAGCTTCCAATATTTGTTTCTAAAAATTTGGTAGAATAATTAGAACAAATATATCAGAAAGCCTACAAAAGATTAGATTGATAAA
>NW_027107511.1:16095-20241 GCF_000696795.3 Halyomorpha halys
AACAAATATATCAGAAAGCCTACAAAAGATTAGATTGATAAACAAATATTCTTTTGAAATTCAACTTAACTCGTATTGAATAAGCATGAGTCTACGAAGATAGAATTTTTTACTAATTAGTCAATTGTTCACATTAAATTAAAAATTAAAACTTTATATCACAGTCAACCTTCTCTATTATATTTATGTTTTTTTTTAATTTTTATAGTAAAGGAATAAAATATGTTTTGATACTAACATAGGAAAAATTTTATTTAATTTAACAAATTCATCCTATACTTCATAGGTTCATACCCAAGCCCAAGTCATACATTTCAGTTTCGTTCACAGAAACCTATTCCTGTTTTTTCCAGTGTCAAGTTGCATTTTTTCCTTCCACAAGCACCCTCTGATAAGTATGATTCACATTTTAGGGAGGTTCTTTTAGAAAATGTTTTTAATTTTTTATGAACCGACATATACGTTGAAGAGTATATACCGCCCCAAACATGTATAATAAACTGTGTAATACGGTGTCCCTCTAAATTTAATAGAAACTAACTCATGTAGTTCAAGATAATTTTGAGGAAAAAATAGTTGAGTGACTGGAAATCTGGGGGATTATTTTCATTAGTTTTCTCTAGAAAAAGAGCTGGGATGACAAGAGACCTTCGTAGTACCTCGGTATTACTAAGTTTAACGATGCAATTTTTTTTTAAATGACAGTTCTTCATTTAATTTTGTATCGACATATTCTTAAATTGTACTATTAAAAAAAAAAAAAAAAGAAAAAAGAAAAAAGATTTTGTCAAAACCTGATAATAAATGTTTTTATTAATTGCATATTTTGTCATTTTAAAAACATAATATTTGACTTGAAGACACCTTGACTAGGAAACTTCTTGGTAACCCTGATTAATTTTCTTATTCATTTCAAAACCTTTCAATATTTTGTAGAATGTTTAAAACAAAAGTATCGACAAACCAGTAGGTATATATTTATATTTCCATTAGAAACATGACTGATTTAATTAGTCCGATAATTCTATGTTTTTTTGCGCTTCAAATGATATCTGAACGAAAAAGATACAGAGATAATCAATTTAACTGAAAATAAACCAATTTCCAATTAAAATATGAAAAGAAAAAAAAATGGTGCCAAGAAAGATAATCCAAATGGTGGTCAATAAAGGTAAAAAAATAGTTTAAAAAAAACTAAGAAAGTCAATGGAGATCTTTGAAATCTGATGAAGGTTGGAAAAGTGGGGCGAAACGTTGGTTACCAATAAATAGTTCTTCTATTATTAACCTAATTGTACGTTTATAAGCCTCTGAGACTATCTTTCACCAATCTATAACATATGGCTAATAATTATTCTTCCAAAAAAAAGGCATACATTTAAAATTCAAAATTGTTTTTGTTGATCTGTGATAAAACCCTGCCTGTTTTTGTTCACATATCATTCAAAGTAGGGATTGAAAGTTTTAAATAAGCAACTGTTTAATGAACCAGTAACACAGAAACAATAGCTTTCAAAAATAGAATTTTCCAGAAGAAATTTGCACATTAGTATTTTTGTTTGTTTTTTTAACACGTCCTTTTATGAATTTATATCTACATTAGTTTCTAGCCACGATCAGTAAAAATATATTTCTAGTCAGATCAATAAAGCTATTATTTTAAAATAAATTCCCGAACTTTTCTCATTTCTCTATCACAACTTAAAACTATTTCTTCCAGTTCCTGAAAATTTAATATGAAATTATTCATGATCAAAAAAACATTTATTTTATCTTAAAATGGTTGTATAGAGCTGATGTGCATTGCAGAATGTTCCTGTAGATTTACTTAACGTCAACTAATGATTTTTTCTTCAAAAATAAAGAAATTACAAGAGTTTTTCAACCTTAAAGATAATATTGTGCACACAGACGCAGCTGAAATATGTATGTTCTTATTAAAAATATAAATTTTATTCACCAGATAGATATCTGATGTAGAAATAGATATTAGCTAACAAAGATTTTGTTTAGTTATTCGGTTAATAGCCGATTTTTTTTCTAATTATTCACTTAATAGCCACTAATCGTTTCATTGTAAATGAACGCTCTTTCAAAAATATATAAATAACAAGAGCATTTCAATTTACTCATGTAAATTATGCACTCAGATGCAGCCAGACACCGTTTTACACGATTTCGCTGTTTTTCGCAGTGCACACGCTGAAATCTGTTTTAATATTTCATTAGGAGAATGGTCTTAATGAAAAAATAATCTCTTAACTGCGGTCAGCTATATTTTTAAAACATTAATTTTTAAAATATTTTTTTCTGGTTAGTAGTTTCGAACTGGCTTTGAAATGTTCTTTGCAAGTTAAAAAGCTGAAACTATATATATAATTTCTGATGAAATTATTAAAATATTTTATATTACTAATCTGCATATCAATGGTGAAAGCAGAATTCCAATACGTTGAAAAAATAGGTTTTTGAAAATATAGCATGCAACAAACGTTCAACAAATAATTAATCAAATTGGTTTCCAATGTGCGCCAATATTTTAGAAGTAATGTTGCAATAAAGTACAATGTCAAATAAAGGACGAAATCAATTGAAATTGTAATGGTTATCTTATCTGAAAAATTAATTTTGTTGGAATAGTTATAAAATCATTCCATCTTGTGTAGGTAAAACGTTTTGTTCATTCGTCAGCAAAATTTAAATTTTTTTATAGTTTTGGTTTTTATATAAAAATTGATTTACTATCCGATTCATTTCACTAGGTTTTGTGTAGAACTGGAAACATCAGAACATCAAAGCTACTACCTCGCTCATTGTGTGTATCTTTTTTCCCCAAACAATACCTGAATTATGAATCTGCTCACATGCAGAAGCAGAATGCAATAGATTTAGAATAATTTAATAATTACTTGATAATATAATTAATATTGGAAAGTTGATAGTTGACCACATCTAATTAATATATTAATAATTACATAATAAATATGTAATTAACAGAAATTTGTGCCTTTCTTGACCCTAGCTCAGACCATAATTTCACAATTTTGGGTCAATTTCACTCGAGTCCTCCCCAAAAAATTATAAAAATAGACACAAAAAAAAACTTTAGACGGAAGGAACATGGAAAAATTATTAAAGAGTTACGAAATGTATCATTCACTCTTCTAATACTTAATAAAATAATATCGAATATGTATTTTTATTTACAATGTTTAAGAATTCGACAAAAAAAAAAATTATTTAATGAGGATATTATGATTAATATATGTAGAGAATATTTTTTCTCACAGTATACAAAAAAAAACACTAATTTTTTTGTGTAGTTATTTTTTTTACATTTGTCCTACTGTAATCACTCCACATTTTAGATAATTTATACATATAATACAGTTTTATCTATATGAAACCCAATATTGTTAGATTTTAAGGGTGAGCATCGGTAATCATTTTAAAAAATAAAGTAATAATTTTGCTATTCTGAACTTTTAAATCGAGGTTTGTTATTATTAATATTGTAGTTAAAAACATGGGGATTAAATTTATTTTGTGAAAATTTTCATTTTTATTTTATTTTTTAATTTAAGTATTATTAATAATTGTTATTTAAACAGAAAACTATTTTGTTGTTATGAAACACTTCAAATAAAATACGGGTCTAACAATTTAACACTACATTATTGTATCAGGAGCTGAAAACGTTAAAGTTATTTCATAATAATATAGAGAAGAGAGAGATGCACTTTATTCATAAAGCAGTGTATCCCAACTACATTGGATTGCTGTACTTACATCATACTAAAACTAGTTGTACAATTGTTTATTATTATATTATATAGTAATAGACACTAAATATTAAAATACATAATAGTTGTAAATAACAACATACATATATAAGTTTTATTCTTATTTTGTTAGGTTTTTCATCTTTTTCTTTTTATATATTTTCTTTTTTTTATCTTTATTTTATTTAATTATTAACTTTTTCCTAATATTATTAACCTATATATCTACATCTAATCATCTCTCAGTATAATAAATATAAAAAATACGTATACTTAAAAATCGTATATAGTCTTGCACAATTATATTTTATTACAATCTATAAAAAAATACTCGACATACATGCATAAAAAAATAAATACATGT
>NW_027107511.1:20309-22300 GCF_000696795.3 Halyomorpha halys
TAAATATTTAATATAATATGGTGGAAACATATACGAAAATTAGATGTATAACATCTATTCATGTTTTACATTACTTTTTTGATAATTTATTTAATTATAAAATCGTGGGGGCTTTTCTTGTATTACTCAAATCGTGTCATGAATTGCTGAAACAGTTTAAATTGAAATGTTTTTGCTTATATTTTTTTTTTATTTCAAAACTTTATTTATTCATAAATATTACTATCTGCCATTGTTGGGCAATAGGTAATAGTGATAACTGATCACATTCACACTAGAATAAAAAAAAAAAAGAAAAAATTACATAAAAATAAATAAAATCTCTCTTTAAATATATATGAACAGAAGAATAAAAATCAAACTATGTATATGAAAATATATTAATATAATATTATTTATAATAATAATAATAAAATTAAAATAATCACTAAGTCACATTTCTACTTTTATGTACAATAAAAATTGAAATCATATTTTAATTTATAAATTTTTTTGAAAATTACTATAGCTTCCTTTTTTAGGCATTCACAAATGCAATTTTTATGACCGAAATAAATCATCAAACTAGTAATGTAAAAGAAATTATACAACAAATTATCTTATTTTTTCTCCATATGCTTTTTGACTTAATATAGCTTTGACTTATTCAGCTTATAATATTATAATCCAGGGTGACATTGTTAGAAAGAAATTTTATTCATTCAGTACATGGCTTCTACGATAATAAAAAGATTTTTTTTATTTTACACAGTTTAGTCTTTAAGATCTGCCAAGAGGCTTTTTTTGGCAATTACAAATAACTCTCACCCTCGCCCTGGATTCCAATATTGATAAGTTCTTCTGAGTTGATGACCCACCACCTATCAGGATATCTGGCTACGTCTCTAAGAAATCATAAGAAGGCTAATAACTTAGTTTTGTACCAATTTGCTTCAATACAAACTGTTTCGTCCTACCCTACCTTCAGCATATGCACCCCATGAAGTCGTTAGCAGGGTGTTGGGGCGAGGGGTTTTCGCAATTGAAACGCTAATTTCTTCCCAGGCGAAGTTACCGGATTTCCAACTGAGATGAGTTGTTTAACCAAGGATGAAAAAGTTCATTTATTTATCATAAATATAATAATAGAGTATACATTGTAACAAATAATTAATAAAAACTTACACAAAATTTAATCCATGCATAAATTAAATGACACTTAATTTAAAACATGCCAATTACTCAAAATAAAAATAATTTAAAACGTACGACAGTGATTAAAAAGAAACATAAAAACTCAATAACAAAAAAAACAAAACATGAAATACAAATATATACAAAAACTTAATAAAGAAATATATACAAAGTAAAATATTTGCACTACTAAAAAAAAGAAAAAAATATATAGTTTTAGATTAGTTATTTATTATAATGATTGTTTGAGTGTGGTTTATTGCATTATTAACACATGCAATTTTGATCCCAATATACTCTCAACTTTTATTTTCAGAAACTCTCCAAAGTTTCGGCCCTCTGGCCATTTTCAAGGAGACCACCTCAAATACTGATGTCATGTTCTTTAAAATATTTTCTTCATTTATCTAGATAAATGGTGTTTGTAATTGGAAAGAGAGAAGATTATTTATGTAAAAAAAGTTTTAGATTTAAAATATAAAAAGTTATATATGACATGGGCAATTAGCCTGGAGAAAAGATTTTAAAGAACATACATCAATATTTAAGGTTGTCTCCTTGAAAATGGCCTGAGGGCCGAAACGTTGAAGAGTTTCTGAAAATAAAAGTTGAGAGTATATTGGGATCAAAATTGTGTGTGTTAATAAATATATAGTTTTATTTTTGTCTATTTATTATTTAAAAAAATATAAAATTACACTATACTAATTTGATTTTATGAAATTATTTTATTTAATTATTAACTTTTTCCTAATATTATTAACCTATATATCTACATCTAATCATCTCTCAGTATAATAAATATAAAAAATACGTAT
>NW_027107511.1:22350-33013 GCF_000696795.3 Halyomorpha halys
TAAATAATAAATAAGTTTTTATGCAAATAGAAAGAAAAAATAAATACAGTGATAATCCAACGTCAATGTTAAATAAAGGAAGGGCAAATGTGTGTGTGCGTAAAATAATAAATAATAATAATGATAATAATAAACTACACAATATTAAAAAATAAAGTTAGTAAATTATAGGCGTAAATCTTATTTATGTTAGTTAAGAAAGTAGGTTTTTTCAAGAATAATTACAAGATTTAATTTTTTATTATGAAGAAACATAAAGATATCAGGTGAACTACTAAATAAATTATAAATGATATTGAACTTGAACAAAGAAAAATTTAAATAAAAAAAAAAAGAGATATTTTAATAACTAACTAGTTTTTATGCAAATAGAAAGAGAAACCTAATAAATTGATATTCCTACGTACAAAATGGAATGAACCAAGGGACTTAAACTAAATACAGATTAACATTTATATATTATACACAATACAGAAAAAATCTTATATGAGTAAGATGAGGAGATGAAATAACGGTCTATAAATCTTTAAAAATAAAAATCCTGTTATAAGTAGGTAATCCTACTTCACCTAAGTTACTCTCGATCAATCGGTCAATATGGTGAGATCGATATCCACATATCGATTTGTCTTCCATTCGTTCAGAACGGCTATGAGTCGATAAAAGTCCTGAGATGTCGAAGATCTCACCTACAGTAATTGTATATGTTTTGGCAGACCATGTACAAACTTGATAAAATATGTGTGTTCATATGATTTTTGCAAGGAAAGGTCATATAGAAATTTCTATCTGTTCAGAATGCATTAATCTGAAACTTCCTGAATCCTGGTTGTGGAAAATAAAATAAAATATAGAAAGTGCATATTTATGGGTGCAGCTTGAAATCATTAAATAAAATTATTATCTTTGTCATAAATTATTCTTAATCACCGAATAAAAAGACGACTTCATTAATGACAAAAAAAAAGTTATTAAATATTTTGTCAAACATAATATCAGAGTTACGTCTTAATCATGGAGTAATATTATTGTAAATATTTTTATTGTGATGTAAATACTCACAAACGTTTACACATTCAATTTCGTTGTTTATGCAACACAATCGACCATTGTATATGTTTGATCTTGTAAATATTTATACTTTTATGATAACAAATATTTGAAACTATTTTGATCTATGAAGTATTCACATCTATAACTGTCAATTATGTGTTTTAAACTTGATTCTAGGTTTGTGTAGGAAATGCGTGAATAAAGTGTGACTAAAAAAATAATACACAGTATAAATAAATAACAATTTCAATAATATACATTTTATTTTTAATAATAATACACCCCCCAAATTATAAAACCATTGTTTTTTTTTTGTTTTTTTTTTAATTTTTTATAGCACCCTTAACCAGAATCGCATAGCATAGTTAGGGATTTCAACAGTATAATTTAATTTCGTTTTGTTTCCATCTTTATTTTTTTATAACAATCTAATATTTTCAGTGTCATCTCTATCTGTATTTGTCATGAAATAGTAAACAGATTATATGGAATAATCAAATTAGTATTCAAGGGATAACCATTATTGGTGTATATTTCATCCTCTAAAAATACCAATTCAAACGATTTCCTAACTAAAGAGGAACTTTATAAAAGTACCCAATTGTATTATGAAAGTATAGGTCGTTTTTATATTTATTCCCAAAATATGTTGTTTTTTTTGTCTTAATTTAAGGCCCACTTTTATAACAATATTTTTGTTTGGTACCAATATTTTATGATTTATGGAAGTATTAGCTTCTACTTTAGATAAATATCAATAAAACCATTTATCCAATCCCAGTTCCGAAGATTCTTTATCAAGAAGGAAAAAGCTCCAAGAGCTGTATCTTCTTGCTTAAGTGTCATAATTCTTTGATGATTGCCATCAAATTAGTGCTGATTACTTCGTCAAAGCTTCAGGCATTGTCACATTTTGTCGGTTATTTTTTCTGAGGTAAAAGGATCCATTGAAGGTGACTGGCTTGCTCTAGCCCTTTTAGGGGTAAGTCGTTTCGAAACTGCACCGACCAGTAGTTGAAAAAAAAAATGTTCTCAAGGGGTGGCAGGAGGATTGCTCTTCTGAAGAACTGGTTGGATGGCTAGGAATTTTGCCAGCGCAAGGGTTGATCTCTTGTAAGTCGGAGAGGCATGGCAAAAAATAGGACTATTCAATAGGGGAAAATTGGAGGAGCCTTCACCACTCTGCAAACAGAAGCCTATCTAATATCTGTCCTCTATATTAGGGGTTCTCAAACTGGGCGCCACAAATATATGGCAGGGGTGCTGCAGTAATAATATTTATTTTTTGCAATCTATAAGTAGAGTTCGTTTTCATAACATGATAACAGCATTTTAACCATTTATATGCTTATTGCACCACTTGTAGATCAGGATGTGCATCAATTGTTTCGTGTGGTCAGTGACGCGTTGAAACAAAAGAGCGCCCTGGGTGAAAATTGGACGAGGGAGAGTTTCTCACATTTTTATAGATCTCTCCCCACTCCAAAAAAACACTGTGGTTATTCTAAAGAAAATATATTATGTAGGTATCGAAATAGGTACAAACTCATACGTTTATCGATACGTAACAACTATCTTTAATTATGACATTAATGATGATTAAGAAATTAGAAATAAGACTATATAGTATTTTTTGTTTTTCTGAAAGAAATTAAAACCTTTCATTAATTACTTCTTTAATTTATTTCATAATTCGAACTACGTTTTGGGCAGATTTCCCATTATCCAGTTCATTGTTGTTAAATCATATGTAGACATATATAAAACCCAGATTAAAATAACCTTTCATATTCGAATCTTGAATACATTTTTGATTTGTTTTTCATTAATTATAAGTATTTTATTATTTGACATGACTATCTATTACTCAAAATTAACTCCTACCCTTCTCTGCATTATTTCAGTACGTTGAGTTTATTTACTTACAGATACAGATGCATACGGTCTATGGATCATTTAACTAAACTTAATCACTCTTACTGATAATTCCACAATTTTATCAATACTGGAGATTTGGTATGCTTCAGACACGGGCAGATAGCAAAAAAAATTCATCTTAGCAAATAGCAGGTGAGTGTGTTGGGATGAGGGAACCAGAGTATTTAGTACTAGTACAAAACGTTGTGGGTTAGATTCTCATTTGGGTCAGTCAATATTTATTTTCTAGTGGCCCTTAAGAATTAATCTTGACAAATTCTAATATTCGTAGGTAATGTCAACAAAAAGGAGCCTGTAAAAATCGTTTCCGATTCAAATAAACCAAATTGGATTTGATATTATCATATTATCTACGCCTTGCCCACTCTTCAGATCCTTTTCACCTTGAATTCGGTCTGAAAGGAATAAATCAGGCGAATAAATCAGGCTTGGTTTAGTATGTGATACTAAATCCCATACCAAGGGTCCTCTTCTGAGGAACTAATTAGGAAACTGCAAATTGTCACCTTTTTTCCCCTCCTTCCTTGTCATTTCTGGCATGGTGGT
Source organism: Halyomorpha halys (assembly GCF_000696795.3). Lineage (NCBI taxonomy): Eukaryota > Metazoa > Arthropoda > Insecta > Hemiptera > Pentatomidae > Halyomorpha > Halyomorpha halys. The sequence continues at coordinate 25,888 of NW_027107511.1, forward strand.
GGAGGGGTTATCTGCAGGTATCCAACCTATTCTAACCATAGTGGGAGTCAAGTTTTCATTTCGTAGGACCGCCACAGATATAAAAGTCTACCTCCAGGCCGGATTCAAACCGGCGCTACTGCAGTCACGGGGTCGGAAAAGTTGACGCTCCAGGCTCAAGGCTACGAACAACCCTGAATGTTACCACCCGACAGTAGGATTGGTTTAGGATGGTGGAAGGTGCCCTCACTTATTTTTCCTGATTTAATTTTAAAATGTCATTGGAAATGATTCCCCTAAATTTTTTCATAAATTTGATAATTTATAAAAATATGTAATGAATAAAAATTAAATGGAAAATAGTATATTATTATTCTGTGACCTAGTGCCTTTAGAATAATTTTTATGTTAAACAATAAATTGGCCAAAAACATTCTCAAATTTTATGTAGTACACAATCTTATCTACTTCTTTTTTTTTAATTTGAGTTGCTATGTTATTTCAAATTCAGATTCTACGTTAAATTTTATGAGAAATCTATACCTTATTTCAGTTATAATGTTGCATCAAATCATTCACTAGAAATGTGCTAAGTGTTTCAAGTGCAATATGTCCCATTGTCTTTAATACCCACTTGTCGCTTATTTTTTTTTCTGACACTAAGTCATACCATCATACCAAATCATATTAGTTAGAAAACATTTGTGTTAAATAGTCTTTATGGTAATAATAAAAAATATTATTTTTTTTAAGTTATGATTCTTCATATTTTAAAAACGTTTAATATTTTTTTTTTAATAATTTATTTATTGATATTAACAACTGTATACACATATATACAACAAGTAAATTTGCTGTAGGTAACATAGTGACATGATAAAAACATGTAGAGATTCTACCCACTGATAGAACTCCAATAACATTTCTATAGGAGAAGATCTCGAGGTCATCTTCTTTTCAGACGCCTAGGAGGATTATTAGGTAATGAAGGAGAAGCCAGGTTAGAAACAAGTGGATTTGGGTAGTTGAGAAGTTTATTATGGAAGGAACGGTATCTGGTTCTGGCCAAATCGGCAACATATGGAACATTGAGGTCCTGATGGATGACTTGATTTGTGACAAAATAAGGAGCATTAAGGATTTTGGACTGTAAGGGTTGGATTCTGGAGGAATTTGATGGTTTAGTGGAGCTCAACTCCGTATGTCCAGATAGGCCTTATAATAGTCATGTAGATCAGTCTTTTTAATAGATTGACAATTTAGACCGTTTGTCTAGTAAATATTGCAATAGTCGGAATCTACGAGCAGTTTCTTGTCTTTTTAGTCTTGTATGAGGATTCCATGTCAGTCGTTTGTCGAGATGTAGTCCTAAGTAACGGATCTGTTCGACAGGAATAAGTTGTTTAAATTTAAATTTCTAGAATGTAGATATTATTTTCTCTAAACAGAACCACTTCGACTTTATACTCGACAGAGAATAAATTTTATCACCATTTAAAAAAGAAAAAAAAAATTCATTTTTTAGTAATTGGTACAAAATAAATCACTCAAACATAGAAATGAACATGATTGAAAACATAGACATGAGTGGAGGGTGCCAGTGTGGTAAAACATAGTTTCCGAGTAAAGACTGGTAGTTCAAGTCAGTAATACCTCTTAAACCAGAATCAGAAAAGAAACCGCGGTGCGGAATATTTTCATACTTAATCTTGCTCAACGCCTAGACTATTTGTCAATGTCTAAATTTAGATTGCGATGAATATTGACATGTAATGTATGACATAACGAACCTTAAGTAGGTGCGACCGATGCAGCCGTACTGGACCTTGCACTAAATTTTTTGTTTTTAATTGTTTATTGAAATGTAAAAAAGTATTAAATTAAAAGATACTACAAGTAAATTTGAACAATGGTATAATGAATGATATGACACAAACCTGTAAGGTAACTAACAATTAGCAATCATAGAATACATTTCTATCATAGAATTCAAGAGGATGCAAGGTTAGAAACTCGTGGGTTTCGGCAACACCCACTGTTTTTCTGTTTAGAGAAAATAATATCTACATTCTAGAAATTTAAATTTAAACGTTTTTAAAATATGAAGAATCATAACTTAAAAAAAATAATATTATTTATTATTATCATAAATACTATTTTGGAACAGAAATATTTTCTAACTAATTTCACCACATGATTTGGTGTCAGAAAAAAAAATAAGCCACAAGTGAGTATTTAAGACAATGGGACATATTGCACTTAAAACACTTAGCAAATTTCTAGTGTTTGCTTTGATGCAACATTATAACTGAAACAAGGTATTGATTTCTCATAAAATTTAACATAGAATCTGAATTTTAAATAACATAGCGACTCTAATTTTAAAAAAAGAAGTAGATAAAGATTGTGTACTACATAAAATTTCAGAATGTTTAAATAATGGGTTTCGGCAACATATGGAACCTGAATGGTCTTATATGAGAAAGTAAGGAGTATTGATGATTGAGGTTCGTATAGGTTGTATGATAGGTCGTGATACGAGAAGAATCGGATGATTTACTAAAGTTCAACACGATAAGTTAAAAAAGGCCTTATTATAGTCATGTAAATGAGCGCTTTTTTAATAAATTGGAAGCTTAGATCGTTTTTCAAGTAAGTACAGAGGATTTTACATTTTTCTGTTTTTTCAATCTTGCACACGGTTTCCAAGCTAGTCACTTGTTCAAATGCAGGTAGCAGATCTAAGTGGACTATTACTAAAGTACATTGAAGTGTAGACAGCAATTGGTTTACGGAAAATCGTAAAAGTGATTAAAACGTATTTTTATGGTTTTTATGTTAATCCTCTAATTTTTATATTATTCTTCAGAGCTTGTGATATACCATTGAAGAGTTTGGGATGTAATTAAAGGGTCCTTAAATACTGATAGTACATATATGTGCATATGCATACGTAGTGATGATTTACTTTGAACAATCCGTCAGTGAAATAGGAACAGATAATAATAAAATTCAGTTCAAAAGGGATACAAATGGATTTTTGAAGCAATCTCTGGTGACAGACCTGATCAAAAGCCTGTTATAGATCGAGAGAAACCCTCGCACTGTACATTTCGCAGAGAAGAAAACGTCCACCACGCGATGACATTGGTAGATAGTGAAGTGGGACGTACAGAACCTAAACTGGGGATCTGGTATAATGTGATTAGAACCAAATGCTTTCTAATATTTTTCAAAATATGTTTTGTCCATTACGGACAATAATGCTCGATGGTCAGGAAAATATGTGGAGTGAAGAAAAGCATTGCATATTTACGTGAGCAATATAATATCCATGCAAGGAAGATGTTTAAAGAATGGGATGCAATTATGGGACGGAAAACTGTTATACAACTAAATATTTCTGAAAGTTGAAATGCTTCAGGTGGCAAGATCATTTGAAGTGAAACATTTAATTCTGTTTCTATACCTTGAGTGAATCGATCAAAGTGAATTGGATTAGTGTGGATATGGACTTAAGATTTTAAAGAAGTGCTGATAGATTATCAGAAATTTTATCAGTTCTGAACAGGGTTAAGGAATTAGTAAGAAGGTATTTAATAGTCTTCTGTTATGAAATGTCGGTAGTTGTAAGATTTTCGTTGTTTAATATTTTCGTTGATGTTTAATTTCTTTTTCGTACAGAAGAAAAAAAATTTAAAGAGGTTCTGTAAAATGTGAAGGTTCTGTTGGGAATTAAATAGAAAAAATAAAATGAACTACAATTTAAAGATTAGGTAAGCTCACGCTGTTAGTGTCAGCTACGGCCGGATGTGATCTTGATAAAATTCAAGAGAGTAAGGAAAGGCGAACTTTTATTATTCATGGATGTATCGATTGTTAATTGCCATTGATGTATATCAATAATCCGTGTCTTTATTTGATTCTCAGCTAAAATGTAATCTAATTTTCAATGTGAAAACCACTTTGATCTCTTTTAATCATAACTATTTCTCTATTACATCTTAATTATTTTATATAAAAGCAGTGTTGGGATTTTATATAAATATCTTTTTTAGCAATAAATCATAAAATTTCTAAATTTTCTACAGTTAGATGGTAAATTAATTTGAGTTTTAGACAACGTTACTGATAATTATGACTATTTTTATAGTTATAGTTATTTTATAATTATTATTAAAAGCTATCTAAATGTATAACAAAATGACGGTCAAATCTGCTCACTGATTAGATCCAAATATCGTAATAATACAAGGTGTATCAATATATTATATGTTTCGATTTATAAATTTTATTCATAAGTTATTATAAGAAGAATATTGAATACAAAACCCTTCCAATTGAAACAAAACAAAATTTATATTAATGACCATGTTAACTTTTTTTATTAGGTACCAAACTCTTAATCAGATTGAGCCGCTGAGTGAATGTTGGTTGAATATGGCTTGAGGGAAGATGGTGGATGAACAGAAGTGGCGCCCAAACAAGACGTGGGAGGACGACCTTCGCCTCCAGTTTCCAGCAGGTCTGGACAAATAAGCGGCGAATATTCTGGCTGCACCAGTCAACTCCAACTTCATTAGAACTGACATATAGTAGACAAGAGTGATATCCGACAGACTGATGTCGTTGTCTGGTTAACACATTCTACATTTAACCATTAGAATCAAAGTAGATTTAGAAGAAATACGATTTCTTAATATGTGAAATGTTAAATCACTTTTAATCCAAAAGCGATCGAGTAATCTATCTTTTAATATATATAATTTTCAAGTGCTCTATTTCTTTTTTATTAATTTATTTTAACTAATTTTCACCAAGTGTTTCACGTATTTGTTATAGTTTCACATATTTTTCAGTCACATTAATAAATAAACAATTAATAGATATCAGGATTTAAAACTGTACATTTAAGTTTCCCAATCGTTCCATGTTTTTGGAACACAAGTTGAAAGACGGAAACAAATTTGTTCATTTTATTTTAGTTTAATTATTACTCATGATAAATAAATTCGTTGATATCAGTATTGTACTACTTTAATCGGAATGATCAATTATTGTTATTCACATCAATCTAATTTTTACTAAATTACAATTGCATACTATCAACAGGGTTATGATACTCGATAAACACTACTCAGAAGATAAACATTTTTTTGCAATTAATTATATCTTAAGTTATTCATAACGAATCACAGCTAATGATTCGGTAATATTTTTAAAGGCAATAACTGTAAGTAAGTTCAAGAAAAACAGAATCATGAAATGGTAACAACAATCTAAATTAACACCAACTGAAATCAATTCACCGTGTACAAAAAAAAAAAAAAATACCCAACCAGATGAATTGAAATTTTAAATTATTCTAACACCGATACATACTTAGAACGCATATCTAAATAAAGTATTTAGTAATAAATGTTGATAAAAATCTAAAATTGGTTCAGAATTGACAAGAAATTACAAAATTAGCTCGAAAGTTGATTTATATATTTCTACGACTATGATATACAAACAATACAAAAATGATGGGAACAATATATTTCGGGTTGACTCAGTCTCTTTTTCAGTTTGGAATATTGGTGTGGACAGGAGTTATTAAAATTTTTAGTTTGGTGATAAATGTACAAAAAGAATTATTTTGTATTACGAAAAAAAATGAATCTGGAATCTTAGTTTATAAAAACATCTTCATAAAAATAATTAAAATACGATAAATTTCAAAAGTCAATAAACGCTTACTCAATAGGAAAAAGTAATCTTCACAATATAAATACAATTAAGGCCCTAGTACATAGAAATTGATATTACATTGGAGTTAAATTGTTCAATGGCTTACTATGCGACTTAAAAACAAATATTAATAAGAATATCTCACAGAAAACCTTTTGAATAAAAAAAAATATAATGAAATAAATAAGGTGGATAAAATTAATTTTTTAAGAGTAGAAAGTGTATCTCACCAAAGAGTAAATGTAACATAAAATTGTATCAAACGTTTAGTGCTAATCAAAATATATTAATCTATTTTCATTGTTGAGTGCTGATTAAATCAACTCGGAACATTAACACTGAATCTAATAGCTCGAGCTGCACTCATTAAACAGTAAAAAGTTTCCTATAGAACATAAAACGTAATTCTTAAATTTAAGTCCAAACAAAGAGTGCCATAATAAATTTTAAAAATTGTTAAAGAATGTAGAAAAGTAAAAAATAAAGATTAAAGAGCATTTAATTTTCTCTGCATTCTATCACCTATGACTACCGAATCGACTTACAAGGTTGGAAGTCCATGCAACTACAATGTTTTTCCAACCAATTAACGTACTTATCATTAATACAACCTCGAATGGGCCTTATTACCACGTGAGGGAGCTTCCCACTGGCGTTAATCATGCTAAATCCTCGAATAAACACTCCTTGTTGACCAAGACGTATATGAGAAGATTAAGTTTACGTTAGGTCATTTCGTAAAGGAAAGCGTTAAGCATTCATTACAGGTATATGATTTTAAAAACGGTTTCGGTATGTACAGAATTGCCGCCGTGAGTATTCAGCGAGTTTGTAATGGTATTGCGTATTGTGTAATGTGACAGCTGTGTAAACTAGATGAATTTGTCATAGCATACCTTAGTAGATTTAATTTTATTCTAAGGTCGGGTATGAAATTTTCCTCTTGAAACATAGACGTCTTTCAGAATACATTTGATCACTTTTAGCTCCATATTAATAAATCAGTAACTTTATTTTAATAACTATAAGACCGTTTAATAACTATTGGAACTTCGATAACATTAATTAGTTGCACAACAGTGTAGGGTGTAATAATTTCTTAATATGTCAACATTTAATTAATATACCGGGCATTAATAGTTGAAAACTATCTTTTTGTTATTCACCACCAACTCTGACCATCCCCTAATTCACATGCAGTCAATCATCTATATACAAATCTTTTTTTTTTTTAGTTTTTTTATTTATTTTTTGATATTTACAACTGTATAAAAAAATACAACCAGTAAATTTGATCATCATGACATAATGATATGATACAGGATGTAGAGAAACTACCCAGTAGTAGAACTTTAAAAACAATTTACAATATAAGGTCACGAGGCCATCTTCTTTTCAGGCGCCTTGGAGGATT
>NW_027107511.1:34058-51937 GCF_000696795.3 Halyomorpha halys
TATTAATTAAATAATACTTGTGTGCAAGATATGTGTAAGATGCGATTTTTAGATTTTGTGTATATATTGTTATTTTATTTAAAATTTTTATTATTTATATTTTATTGGAATAAGATAGTTGACTGTATGAAGTAGTAGATGGTAGGAGATAGTCAGGGTGGCGGTCAATGAAAGTATAAAAATTAAAAATTATTTATTATTAACCAACTTTTCGCCCCACTTAACAGGCTTCCTCAAGGCTAAATGAAAAACAAGATACAAAAATTGAAAGAATTGACAAAACATTAAAATAAATATACAGAGAAAATACGAAAATAAACTAGTTTTTTTTAATAAAATATATAAAAGAAATAATAGTAATATTTAAGGAAGAATACATATAGGAGAACTAGAAACTAGTTACTAAACTGAGTTTGGTCAGTAAAATAAGTTTAGCTAGTAACTACTTACTAAACTAAGTTAGTATCTAGTAACTACTTTCTAGTCCTCCTATATGTATTCTTCCATAAATTATTACTATAATTTCTTTTATATATTTGATAAACAAAACAAAAAAATTATTGGTTTATTTTATTTTCGTATTTTTTCTATATATTTATTTTAATGTATTGTCCATTCTTACAATGTTCGTATCTTGTTTCATTTAGCTCTGACAAAGCGCTGCAAAGTGGAGCGAAACATTGGTTAATCATAAATATTTTTTTATTACTATTTTGATACATTTATTGACCACCACCCGGACTATCTTCCTACAATTTATATTTTAAATTTATTCAATGTTTGCTAAAGAGGAGAAAAAGAAAAAGGAAAGATGTATTGGGTTGAGGGAGATAATATGGAAAAAGAGAATTAAAAAAATAAATAAAGTATAGAAAGAAAAAAAATGTCAAAACATATATTACTATTATATATTATAAATATACTGTACTATACATATATATTATAAGAATTAAAAAAACAATTGTCTAACTAGGTGTGTATTTAGTAACCCAATAGTAACCCCAGTTGGGCAGCACTACATTTTAGAAAAACGTTTTTCTCTCTCACCTAGATACTGTGATCAGGAAATCAGACATCGCTAAGCTGACTAATTCATAATAAGAGTAATTCATGAACTGTTTCTAATTTTCTTACCATATAGATGTGTGAAAAATTTTATTCGAAGACGAAATTTATAAAAAGTTCATCACGTAGTTCATAAACTGATGCTAAGTTAGAAAAACATCTAACGATAAGACGTGCAAAATCTCAATCTAAACAAAAGATATGTGAAAGAAACGCTAGACAAATATATTTTCTTAATTTGTTGATAAAGTATATACTAATTTCTTGTTTGAGAGTAGGTAGTAATCTAAAACACAAAATAAATTTGATCAATTCTCTCAACGAAATTAATTATTAATTAATTTGATTTTGGAAATACCAGAAGGAGGAAATGCAGTAAATGGTGGGATTACAATATAAAATTAATTATAAGAAAAACGAAGCAAGCATGGAAGTCCAACTAACATAGTAAAACGCTATGCTCAGCTAAGAGTGCAAGGACTGAGGCAAAAGCAGCTAAAAAGAAGTCCTGAGAAGAATTTGGGAAAGAAATCGATTAAAATCAAAGGGAAAAATACCCCAAAAAAGAAAGAAAAAGTATATGCACATTCTGGAAAAAAGAGTTATGACGCATTGTGGAGGAACAACTGGGAGAGGAAAAAGCAGCTTTCCATCTCGGGAGACAGACTTAGGACCATATCCTTATCCTGAGAATTACGTTATTGATCCTTATAAAATAATAAAATTGAATGAAACATTTATCTCATTTCTAAATGTTTTAATTATTCATCTTTTCTGTTATTATATTAATAAATTATTGATTGTTTTATTGACAACTTATTTTTATGTATTTACAATTCAAAATATTATTTTACTTCAGAATAATAGTGGTTTGTTTCTTTTCAATTTAATTAAAATTTACTGTATAATTTATATATTTCATATAAATTTTTCCTTTTAAATGTATTTTCTTCCTTATGTAATGTTTTCATATTTAAAAATTCATCTTGCCCCACAGTATCTTTTAATAATACCCCACTTATTCCTGTTGAACAGATCCGTTACTTAGGACTAAATCTGGACAAACGACTGACATGGAATCGTCATTCAAGACTGAAAAGACAGGAAACTGCTCGTCGATTCCGACTATTACATTTACGAGACAAACGGTCCAAACTTCCAATCCATTACAAAAGACTGTTATAAGGCCTATCTGGACATACGGAGTTGAGCTATGGGGCTCCACTAAACCATCGAATTCCTCTCGAATCCAATCCTTACAGTCCAAAATCCTTTGTAAAATCCTCAATGCTCCTTAATTTGTCACAAATCAAATCATCCATCAGGACCTCAATGTCCCATATGTTGCCGATTTGGCCAGAACCAAATACCAATCCTTCCATGATAAACTTCCCAACCATCCAAACCAACTCGTTTCTAACCTGGCTTCTCCTTCACTATCTAATAATCCTCCTAGGCGTCTGAAAAGAAGATGGCATCGAGATCTTCTCCTTTAGAAATGTTTTTGGAGTTCTATCAATGGGTAGATTCTCCACATTTTTGTATCATATCATAATATCACTTACAGAAAATTTAATTGATGTGTATTGTATAGTTGTAAATAACAATAAATAAATTATTAAAAAAATAAATTCAAATTATGTTTATTAAACAAAAAAGGTGTACTAATACTATTTTCTTCGGGCTCTCTTGCCACATGTTTTTAATGTCATAATTCATTCAATTTTATTACTTTTGATTCGTTTTACATTTTTCGAAAGCAACTCTATCTGAAGTGGATCCCTTTGTTTGGTTGCGCATCACCATGTGTCCCATGAAATGATTTTGGTTGGCGAGGCCCGCTAATGGTTAGCGACCTTGGCAAGCAATATCGGTTACGGAGCATTCAATTAGTAACCCTTCCAAGCCGCCAATTTTCATCTTAGAGCAAATAATGGAGAGATGGTCCGCCTGCCTTTCAAAATGAAGTTTAAAAACTATTTATTCGTAGTTAAATAATTTACTATTTCCATCATCAGATCATTTCGCACCCCTATCAAGACCTTAATTAAGTATAAGGTCTAGTAAATAAATGTGTCAAACGATTGACACTTTATACCCATTGTGGTATACTTATAAATAATATAATAATTTCAAAAGAAAAAATGCTCGAAGCTATTTATACATCATAAAATATGAATTACACGTCTAATTTTAAATCAGACACCAGCAACAAGCAGAAATTTTGAGTAAAATTACTTTGAGATTATTATTGTTAAATTTTCGGTAATTGCTTAGAAAAAAGTTTAATTTGATTATAATCTGGTGTGAGTAAACATTTAACCTTTAATCTCTAGCCAGTATGCATATTTTATTCTTTGTTCTCTTGTTTATATATTCTATTAACTTTTTTATTTTATATTATACAATTGTTTTCATGCCCTTTTATTACAGTTTTCACAGTTATATTAACTTATTATAATATTGCACATTTAATATATTTTCTTGACACACAAGCACCCCCCACCATACCATCCCCTCCCACAATATCATTTTTTCCGATATACCAACTTATCCTTCCAGATGCAAGTAAGCATCTATGTTATTTCTATTTTAATATCCTATATTATTTATTTATCTATCTGTTTTCCCGTATAATTTGTTATTGTAATATACTTAAAACCCAATTATTTATCCACTTTTTCCTTGTTTTAATTTTACAGTATTTGTTACAACTTCTATTAATTATCATTTCACTAATTATTACTCTAGTAGTACACTTTCAATTTTATCATTCATTACTCTACTTGTCATTAATTATTATTCAATTAATTAATATTAATATTATAGATTAATTATTTTATATATTCAAGTTTGAGAGTGGTTTAGTTTATTCGTAATTTAAAACAAATTTGATTCTTTTTTTCTCTCAACTTTATTCTTTACAACTATTCCAACTTTTCGACCCTCAGGCAATTTTCAAGGATACCTTCATATTGATGTCATTTTCTTTTTTAAATCTAATCTTAAAAATGCAGGCTAATTGCCTTATAATCCCATATAACCTTTTCCAAATATTTTTTTCCTAGATTTAAACCTTTTATAAAACACTTTTCTTCCTTCCTTCATTCACATTTGCAACTGCATTTTTAAGATTTGAAAAAGGAAATGACATCAATATGAAGGTATCCTTGAGAATGACCCGAGGGTCGAAACGTTGGAAAAGTTGTAAAGAATAAAGTTGAGAGAAAAAAAGGATCAAATTTGTTTTAAATTAATATTATATTTTGTTTTGTATTTTTTTTATATACAACTTTCTGTGTATATTATTATTATCTTGTTCTCATTACGCCCTGATGAAACCCTGCGAACTGGGGTGAAACTTGTGGTACTAATAAATAATTTTTCCGGCTACTTTGTAGTTCCTTGGGTGACCACCACCCGGACAAACTTCCTGCAGTTACATATATACAATAACATAGCGTTGATACGATATTATGAAACTGGAAAATCAAATTTCCAATCAAAGAATTAATATTAAATGATATAAGTGAAGTACGTTGGATGTAATATAAATTTATAAACAGTTTTGAGGCTATATAGCTCTAGATGATTATAATTGATCAATAGTACACATTGTGGGAGTGTGTAGCTCATTGGTAAGGCAGTGTGCTACAAACTCCAAGGATCCTGATTCGAATCTAGAGGGCAGATAATTATGTTCTGTTTCACTGTAGTCGTGAGTCAACGCTGTGGCTTCGGAAGCCCTCCGGGGTTCACCCAGCCTCTGGTCAAGCATGATTCTCACCAGATCACCTCCATATACAGTCGTAGTAATAGTACTTCCTTACAAAGTATTTCATCCCTAATCCAACGTGGGTTGTAACGTTACAATTAACGGCCTATTTTTTTTTTTTTTTTTTATAATACACATTAATACATGAGTAATTTTATATACATAATTAATAAATGCTAACATATTTTTGTAAATTTGAATATGTAAATACATACAGTTAACTATATTTGAAGGGAAAAGCTTAATCGGCGAGTTTTTTTTATTTATTTATTGATATTTACAACTGTATAAAAAATACAACAAGTAAATTTGATCATAATGACATAATGATATGATACAGCATGTAGAGAAACTACCCAGTATTAGAACTCTAAAAACAGTTTACAATATAAGGTCACGAGGCCATCTTCTTTTCAGGCGCCTCGGAGGATTGCCAGGAATGGAAGAGGAAGCAAGGTTAAAAACGAGTGGGTTTGGGTGGTTAGGGAGTTTATTATGGAAGGAATAATATCGGGTTCGGGGTAGATCGGTTACATAAGGAACATTTAGGTCTTTATGGATGGTTTTATTAGAAACAAAAGAAGGAGCATTGAGGATTTTACGAAGGATTGTAAACATTGGATACGAGAGGAATTCAAGGTTTAGTGGAGCCCCAAAGCTCAACTCCCTATGTCCAGATGGGCCTTATTATTGTCATGTAGATCAGTGTTTTGTAATGAGTTGGAAGTTTAAAATCGGCGAGTTAAATATTATATTTACAATTTATAAATTGAGATATATTTTATTGAATCTACTCGAAAATTTAAAAAAAAAAAATGAAATTTGAGAAATATATATTTTTTTTTGTTCCATGCAACGCAACCCTTACTAATTATGTTAAACCTTTCCTTACCAATGAGTCTAAAGTACCCGCTGCAAAAATTCAACCCTGGGCTCTTCTTGGTGTGTCCCTGCATGATGATTCACGAATGTTTGGCATTCTTTAGATAAAAATGAACATTAGTAACAGATTCTGGAACGACTAATGTATCTTTGATAGGTACCAATGAGGGTGGGTACCCTCTTCAATTGAATGATAAAGACAAGAACAGACTTTCAGTTAGGGGATGGATCAGGTACTCCCCTTCACGCCTCCTATTCAAAGAAATCAAGTCCACCCGCTATCCTGTGGACACATCAAGAAGTGTGGACTGTCCAACCGTCAGTCGTTTCTCAACGTCAAATTAGAGGAGGGGGAGCGAAACCTTTTCTGAACTTCAACGGAAAGGTCATTTGAAATGGCTTGGATTCCTCTAATGCGTTTTTATTTCCTTTAAAAAAAAATAAGTAGTTTGTATTACTACAATAAATATATTCAAAAATGTACATTCTCCATATATCCGAGGATATGAAGACTTAAAAATACAGAAAGAACGGCAATAATAAAGTAATCAAATGTATTGTAAATTAACAGAAGTTGAAATGATTTAGGCTCGATTAATTATTTTTTCTAATTAACAAAAACTACAATGTTCATAGCATCATTTGGGTTTCTTTTATTATCTAGCGTCCGAATGCTTTATTTCGATTAATGTATGAGCCAATCGATAAATATTGTAATAAAACGATATTGACATATTGAATCGAAGGTGAAAAATCTAATTTTATTATTAATAATTTTACATCTTTCGAAAAATTAAAAAACTACGATTTAGACCTGTTATAATAAGATTCTAATACATTATCAATATATTTAAGTTTTGATTCAGTATATTTCATGTAGACATATAAGCCTTAAGAAATAAATAAATAAAATAAATTTGTCAAAAATAAATAAATACAATGAAACTTTTCCTAACTGACACTCCTTTTTTATGACCCTCTAACTAATCATTTCTGACGTAAGGGTGGAAAGGATCTACAGGGTACCACCCCATTCTAACCATAGTAGAGGGGGTTAATTTTTCATTTCGTGGGACCGCAACAGAAACGGAAGTCGGCCCTCCAGGCCGTCTTTGAACCGGCGCCACTGGAGTTACGAGGTTGTAAAGAGCTCAACAACTCCCTCAGCCACAGATCCCCCACCCCTTCATATCAGACACTCATTTTCCACTAATGGAAGATTTTATGGAGGTCATTCTTGGTGCAAATTTAATGCTTTTGAACCCCTTTCATCGGGACTCCTCCACGTCGAACGTTCATAAACAGCAAATTTTATTACACTATAACAGAAAAAAATCTTAAAATATGTTAGTATAAACTCACGATTCCAAAACTTAATTCTTGGATAATTTATTTTGGATAAAGTACATAATACACAATAATAATATTGTGTTTTGCCGAATACTTATATTAAATAAAAAGTCCCCATCAAATATTTAATTAAAAATTAATTTGGAAAGAATTCAGAAATTATATTTCCTCCGAAACTCTTTTTTAAACTTATTTTATTAGGAAGTATTTACAGTGCTAAGAGACATTTTGTAAAAAAAAAAAATTAAGACCCATGAAGATTAGATACCCGTAGTATAGAGGTCTCACAGTAATAATAGAACTGAATTAAAAATTTGTCATTAATTTATTTTTATCACTAGGCTTCGGGTAAGGAGATAATAATTGACCTCAACCGATTCACCAGGACGTCAAGAAGAGTGGAATTGACTCAAATGACAGTTAAATTTAGGAATTCAATTCATTTCGTATAAGCACAATACTCATAAATAAAACCTCATATTTAAGAATAATCTATAAAGATTATCTATAGATAGAAATAAGCAGTCAATGAATATGTCAACAAGCACAAAAAACATCCATCTAGATCGATTGTTGATAAAAACTAATGTTCCCATGGTAAAGGTAGGTGCTAGCACGCCCACAAGTAGGAAAACATCCAAGATTCGATCAAGATGAAGAGGGACACACTCGCCGAGTTCTTTGACAAGGTTGGATATGTTGACAATGAAATAAAGGGTGAGTAGGGGGGAGGGGTTGTTGTGCCTTGTTGCCAAAAGGAGATAAAGGGCTGTAAGCTTGTTCAACAATACAAAGCCTGTTCGGTCCAAACCTTTACCTGCTCACCCCCCATTGTTCGTCCTCAAAACCTACCGATCTGTCAGCTTTTCAATTTATTCCCAATTGATTTGGTAATTATGGTTTTAAAACTATTCTATTCAAAAAGACAATTGCAGTCCTAATATTCGCTGATAAAAAGTTCTATCCCATCAACTGTAAGAGAATTAGTCACAATTGTTAAAGCTGATTTCTTTGGGCGATAACGATTCCTTCCATTAGAGCTACGGATAACAAGCTGTATCAAATGCAAAAGCTCTTGAATAATCTATCATTCTTATGGGACTATTGTTATGCTCTAAGAGTAACAATATAACAATATTTTTTTCATGTTAAACTAAATTAAGTAAAACAATAATTATTATATAAATAAAATAATAATATGAAATTATTAAAAATACATATTTATCCAAGCATGGATAGTAATTATTTACTAGTAAACGAAAAATTGTTAATAAGGAAATGGTCGTATAGTTGATATTAAGAAGGAAGATTTACGAATGAATTTGGAAAAAGAATTCCCAAATGAGGTAGCACGATAAGGAAGCTGTTCAAAGGGAAGGGGTGTACAAGTCGGTAGGTTGAGATCTTGTATTTTACAGGTGGATAGACATACGCAGGGTGAGGAAGTCAATTATATAGGAAGCATTTTTTTCTTAAGGATTTAAATAAGAATGAACTTAGAAGGTATTGTCTTTAGATATCAAAAAAAGAGGCAACTTTGCTCTGAATAACAGTGGAAACCTCTAAGAATACCGGATATCTTATGAAGCAGCACATAAATCTTTTCAGACTCATCTTGTCCTCACCAGATATTCCTTAAGGGGCCTCTACATGTTGGCCAAGCCATGGCGAACTCAGACATACGCGAGCATGTGGATGGGTGGGCTTGGTTGGGCTAGGCTCGTTGCCGATCCGTCGAGAGTCGGTTTTTTGGACGCAGATCAAAGGGGTTCGTGAGAGCGCTCGTGTAGCATCTCCACCATTGTTCTATGTCTAGTTGCAACTGAGAGTTATTAGGAGGTTAAAAGTGTTTGTTGGTACTTTTTATAATAAGTTTTATATTTAATCTTATTTATTTATATTTAATTTCCTTTCATTTTCTTTTTTTGTAATCAAAATAATACAATCCAAGTGCAATGGCTGAAACCACTATTACGTCCGCCATGCTTGCCTCTCTGAACAACACTGACATGTGGATGGCCCGCTCTTTGTTTGCCGAACATTTGTACGAGTCTCCGATCCGTGGCGAGCGGCCAACATGTGGATCCACCTTTACACTCTGCTTCCATAGTCGAAGAGGGGGAGAACGAAGGAGGATACTAAAAAATAACGGGTACTTCGGAACAATGAATCGCGGAATCATAAGCACTGTTTGAGGGTTGGTATGGTTTTATTGGATTTCAACAATGAGCCACCTATCACTTACTACAGTAACATCCGTGTCGATATATTTCATTGGTAATACTAGACCAATAAGATCAAAAAGAAGGTACATCCATCTATTTCGAAAATGGTAAGTACTTACACATGCAAAGATAATGCAGTTAATGAAGTTCTCACAACAATGATATACTCACAATTTTTCTTTTACTACTCAGATATACTCGTTAAAGAAACCGTTAATCAAACTTCGACTAGCTGTCTAGATTTTTAATAAATGCAATCACAAAATAATACTTTTTATAACACCATGATATCTCATAAAACACGCATTAATAATCTATTATTAAATATTGCCTCTGAATTCTAATGTTGTAGGAACAATGACCATAAATGAAAAACTTCAAAACACACAACTGAGCTTCACAATTATTTTATTTTTTTTTTTATGCCGAAGTCGTTCGACCACGAATATAAATTCGTTGTTATCAAATACTCATTGGCAAATGTTTTGTTTCTTAATTCAGTCAGGGTAGGACATGTGTCAAGGTGGTCTCCATACATTCTCCCTTGGTGGCACAATACACATGTATTGTAATCATGTGTATTGTAATCATGTAATAATGTAGTCATGGCCAGTTGTTAGGTGGAAGCAGGCTACTGCATCGATTCTTGGGAGGTCAGCTGCAATTTGGTTTGTATTAAACTCTTATATCTTTTCCCTTCCACCTTTTCCATGTTCATTGTGCTTGTTTCTTCCTTAATTATGATCCGTATCATTCTTTTTATTGAGTCATAGGATGTTGGATGGACTGGTTGTGGAAAACTTCCTGCCTTACAAGACTATCTTTCTCTTAATTTCCTGAAATCCTACAATGGCTCGGAATTCACAGAAGGACCAAATTAGTACCTTGAAGTGCTGGTCGTAGAGCAGGGGCTAGCATTCTAAAACAGCACTTGACAGTCTTTAGTTAGTAGCAGCAAGGATAGCTGAAGGATAACTTGAGAGTCAGTAAAGCTCCAGTCCAGTCTTGTCTTCTAGGCAGTGTTCTTGAGGCGATGAGGATGGCTGCTATTTAGCCTTCGAAGTTTGAGCTTTCCTTACCTACGGCAATACGGAAATCTCTCCAGTAAACCCCTGCTCCAGCACTAAGGTGACGCCTCAACTCCCTCAGCTACCAATGACCTCTATCTCTTCTATACCGTGTATATGTATACTATCTTCTTTAAAGTTAATGTGTAGAGGAAATGGTGAATTTGTCAAGGTAACTTCACCCACTGAGAATTCCTCAATTTTTCCGCCCAAGAGATTTCCCTCGTTATTAACCTCATCACCGCATTATTCCTTCTTGTATTTATTTGCTTACAAAGATATATAGTGTCATGGTTTTGTTAAGATGTTTATGTGTACATCACCTGGTTGTAACAATCAGAAAGATAAAGAAGAATATAATACGAAGTTTTCTTTTTATCGGAAAGTTATCAGCATATCTTTTAATTAGTTTTAAAAATGTTTTACATAAAATACATTATTACACACTTATGACTTTATTATTTTCAATAATTTTCCTTAGATCCTTTAACTCTTTGATATGGCATATTTGTTAAACATTCATTTCTATCCTACAATAAAAAACCTTGGTGTCACCTTTGATCAACACCTCTCCTGGAATAACCATATTTCCCAAATCACGCAAACCCATAAGTGTACTCAAACAATTCCGTAATTCCATTCCTCAGAACACTCGTCAGCTCCTAGTATCCTCTCTCGTCTTCCCCCACTTCGACTACGAATCCTTGGTGTATGGAGGGCTATCTGCAGGACTAGAGTTGAGACTGAAGAGACTCATGAATTGTTTTGTAAGATTTATCTTTGGGTTCCCTAGGCACTCTCAAGTCTCCCGCTGGTATTCCGAGTTGAAGTGGCTCTATCCAACCTCCAGAAGGCAATACCTCCTTGGTGTTTTTCTATTCCAAGTTCTTAACATCAAAAAACCTACCTATATCATAGATCTCCTCACTCTTCGTTCATCCATCCACTCATTAAACACCAGATCCCATCCGAATGATTTATATATGCCCTCCTATAGAACCTCCATCTTTAGGAAATCCTTCGTCATACGTGCAACCTCCCTCTGGAATTCTCTTCCCATCTCCATTCGCCAGTCCTCATCCATTCTCTCCTTTAAACAACACCTATTCCTTCATTTATTGAATAACCAAACCTCCACATCTTTGTAATCAAATAAATAGGCAGTTATTGATTAACATTATAAACAGTAGTAAAGCCAATATACCAATGTAATTTCATTCTACTATCTGTGTGTATGTATATGTAATTATTCTTAGGGGACATATGTCCCAGAATAAAGTTATTTTTTCATTTCATTTCAAAACATTGAGTTACTACTAGTATATTAGCAGTGTTCCCCAAACTGCTCTTGCCAACGCTCATACCAGGAGGGAATTTCTACAATAACAATACATTTGGTTTATTATATTCAATAATTAATGTTTGTAATAGACAAAAAAAACTCAAGTAAACACTCCCTCTAATTTTGAGTATTTAAGTTTCAGAAATCGAAAAAATAAATGCTTACCGAACGCCTCCCGTGGCTTTTCTCAGAAACTACTCACCAATTTTTTTGGAGATTTAGCACAAAAGTTACAAGTCATTTCCGATGATCCTCGGAAGTTGTCATTACCTTACATCTTTTCCTTTCAAAATGGCGGTCGATTAAAGATAGAGACAAAGTCCTCAGTGTTTACGAATTTTTCAAAACATTACAAAAAAATTAAAATAGCAAATGTTGGCATTGGACTCAAATTTTGAACTTTCAAGATATGTGTAACCCCCCTCCCCCACTCCCCCCAAAAAACAGAAATTTTATTATTTGTTATTTACTGATATAATAAAATAATCGACTCAAATAAAAAACCACTGAGTAATATGCTGCGATTTTTAACATTAGCTGGTCCATAGGTAGGGACGTCCTGGAGCCATTAAATGTTGGAACTGTTCCATTTCTGTAGTTGGAACAGTTCCCCTAAACGGTTCCAGTTCCACGTTTAGTTATTGTTGGCTCATTCGAACTCCTTACCAGGCGGTTCCAGATTCTAATCCTTTCAATAGCAGGCTTAACCCTTAATCGTTCCACCAATTCCTAATTGTTAAAATTTTAATTTTAATTATCATTTTCTGATTCTAGTGGTATAAATGTGGAAAGAACTGATAAAAAGTCTAAAATTTGTTATATTGCCGCTTATGGTTAATGAAAAAAAATGAATATTTTTGTTGAAATCAAAATAATTAATCTGATATATGATCTGATCTGATTATAATCATCATTATTATCACTACTTCTATTTAGATTTAAAACTAACTGGGAATTGCACTAATAGACTTAATTAATATTTTATTTATTATTTATCAATTTTTCACATTTTTTTTTATTTTCTCGAAAACCGAACCTACGATTTTGTTTCAACTTGGCATATCAATGTACAATTAAATGGTTTCTAATACCAGCTTAGGTCTTATCCTCTATAAAATATTCTGACAGGGCTTAAATTGAGAATTTTATAAAAATGTCCTCTAAAGTACCTTAAATTTGGTTTATTTGAAATAATAAACCATTTCACATTTTTATTAGTGGTGAAAAATAGATAAATAGAAGCTATGTATGGATTTCATAATTAGCATAGAGCGGTAAGACGAAAAATATTTTTATTTCAGTTTTAAAACATATTTCCGAAAATAACAGTTGTAATAGAGACGTGTTATATACTATTGGAAAGTCAAATATTTTCCAACAAGGCAACAAGGCTGCCTGGCGCATATAACAGTGTAAATGTTACCAGTGATTATATTTTATTTATTTTTTATTATTATTTTTTTCTTCATGTACATAGTTTGATTATGTTCATTTTATTTATCGCTTTGTTCATATATACTTAGAGAGAGATTTTATTTATTTATATGTATTTTTTTTTTATTTATTTATTGTTATTCTTATTTTATTTTATTTTAGTATGAATGTGATCAGTTATCAATATTACCTATTACCCAACAACGTTGTAGCAGACTGTAATATTTACCAACTTGAGCCAGTATTTACCATATTGATTTTCCAGTATTTTAAATATTGATTCGATAAAACTTTAGCTTTGAATAAATCATTAAGAGCACAATGTAAATTTTAGTGAAATGTTATATTTTTATATATCTGTCATAATTTTTTATTAAAACATTTAAACATTAGAACAAGAAATATTATTATTTCTGGTAAAATTGGAGTTTGCCAATCTTTCAATTGAAAGATATTTAGATTAATTATCACACAAGTAAGTAAGTAGTTGTGAGATGCGCGCACCGCAACAATTTTTTTATATACCGAATTATTAGTATTTGTATTTTGTATACCAACTTGTTAGTATTATCATCACTGACCATTGAAGTTGGTGGTTTGACATTAGTGGTTCTGAAGTTAATGAAAGCCTTTTGAAAAGAAAGTTTTTATTCGTTAAAATGAAGTTGATTTTTATAGAATGAAATTCATGTTATAGTCATAAATATTTATTTCTAACTTCGAAAGCTTCTGAGAATGATGTGCAATAGAAACTATAGTTAAATGATAATTATCAAGGTCAGTTTTAATTCCTTCATAGTTCACTCCAAATAAAAGATTGGTGTTTAAAGTATCTAAATAGTAAAGATTAGTTAACATCAGCTTCTAAATTAATTTATTTATCAAAACCAAATATGCTGATTTTAGTTGGTAAAGTTAATTGAATTATCCCCCCAATACTGACAATACATATAGCTGTACAGTTTTTTTTAAATTATAAAAAAAAGAATGGTGTAATTTCTTTAAGAATAAACGTATGCAACATAATTATCTTGTTACATTAATAAAGTACGTTAAATACTTTTTTTTATTAGTGACATAATTACTTTATTTAAAGTTTAAATCTTTATTTATAATTATCAAATATATGCACTGGCTCAAAGGTTTTCGTTGCACTAGTTGGCCACAGAATTGAGTGGAACCGTTCCAAATGGTTCCACACTCAGACCAGTTCCACAAGATTCATCCCATCCCTACCCATGGATACTTTTTTAGTTCAATTTCTAGTCTTTGTAGTATGATTTAATTGTTCAATGTTCAAATATAATAAATTAATTAATTGATTATAGATCAATATCTTTTTTTAAATATATATATTTTATTTACTAATATTTAATCCACTAGAATCCGTCTAAGAGCGGGATAATTATTTGTTGATTTTTTTTAAAAACTTAAAGGACTATTAATAACGTGTCGACCTATACAAAAGATAGTTTCCCACTTCTGATATCTAGGAAACATTATTCCACATCCGTACGTGAGAACACCATATCTATGAAACTTTTTTTGGTGATACTATGTAAGTCAAATATACTAAACCAGCATCCGAGGGTTCTTTCTCACCAGTGTGCCCTGGAGCCTAGAAAACAATTTATTATTATTTTTTAATTATAATTTTCTGCTTGGATTCAAAGGTTATTTCACACACCAATCAAGTCACAATCACAGGAGTGGAGGTCACCACCAATCAACTCACCTGACAATTGGAGATATTCCTGATCCAGTATTTGCCACTTCTAGATTATCGTATGTTTTTTATTTTTTCGAAAATTCGTATTTATAGATTTTTAAGAATATTAAAAACGAATTTGACTAATTTTTTTTTTAAAAAATATTGTTTGGTCTGCTTCACTGGATTCGTCTTTGTTTATTTTATTTTTATGTATTTAAGCTCATTTTATATAATCAGTAATATCTTTTTCTTATTCTACACAAAAACCGATTGGTATATGTGAGTGCATTATGATACAATGTTAAAGAATTTGGACCTATGACTAAAAAATGTGGATAAATAGATTTTTAGAGAGAACAAAGTTTTTGGCAACTCAATAAACTCTTTAATACGAATTTTAATAGCAATCCAGAAATAAATTAATAGTCTTCGCTTTTTTTTTTTTTTTGTACAAACATAAAATATGTAATAACTTCAACACCACTCCACCAACTTACATGGATCTTAGAAGTAGTTTAGGGTCCTCAAAATTATATGACATGGCACAAACCAGGCCTAGATAAACCAATTAAAACCGAAGATAAAAAAATGTTTGAGAAATTTAACTTCATTTAAAATTTTTTCTTCCTTGCACAACCCAAAATGTATTGATGGATGTAGGTTGGTATAACATAAATTCAGCATACGAATTTGGATTTGGATAAAAGAGTTATGAGTGTTCCCGCAAATGCCCGGATGTAGGTATAAACAAAATCGAGTACGAAAATTTTAATAAAACTCGTACTTAACGTGCTTTTGCGAAACTTAAAAACAATCTAACTTGATTTTTCAAAAAATGGTCCTACTTTCCTGGAAGGGTCTTTAGGTTTTCGTAAATTGCTATATATTTACAGTCATTTAATAAAATAAGAAATATATTTGTCTTATTTTACACAAAAATAAATAATAAAAGATCGAATTGTACCCTATAACCTTAAAATCCAAGCGGAGCAACTCCAGTCAACGATAATACTAATAATTGCTAAAATTATAAATATATTCTATAATTTCTCCAACGGCTTATTACCAAGATATCTCGAACACATGTATAATATTTCTCGAAAAAGCAGCACCAAAAAAATGTTTCATTACAATCGATGTTCCTAAGACCGTAGCAATTATTAGTCAGTCGGAATGAACGCTCGGACGTGGTCCTGAATCGCTGACTGTCCGAGTAAATCCCGGACGTATAATGACCCAAGGTATCATGGTATTTAAAAGAATAATAATGCTTGAATTTTTCTATATTATTTTAAAAATAGAGAAAAAATGGTGACTTATTTACAAAAAGTCTGTGAAGTAGTTACGAAAAAAAAAATTATAGAAAGTACCGACCTAAACTGACAAGCCGATAATTTGTATTTCCCTTAAATAAATAAGGGCTCAAATACTTCCATATTTGAAATTAAATATATTTTATTTAATTTCTAATGTACTCTTTACTAAAACGGTTTTTTGTTTTGTTAATTTAACTGACAATAATCTATAGTTCTCCAGTTCCAGCAGAGAATACAGATTAGCTACCCCTCAGAACAAACCTATTTACTTCCATATCCTGTGATTAACTTGAAAATTGTTAAAATATAATGTAATTGCTCATTTTATTACTCGGTCATTTAAAAAAATCTTGAACACTAAATGAATTTCGAATAGAATGTAGGACTGAGAGTACTTTCCTATGCAAGTGATAATGGCTTCAGGTATCAGTTGAAGCTAATGACCTTGTTTATAAATTTTAAAATTCTTGAGCCTAAGCCCATGCATCCCTGACCCTCTCTAGGAATTAATAATTGTGACAAGTATACAAACAACAATAAACATCAAGATGAAGCCTTTAACTGGTAAACACTATTAAATTGCTTATAAACTTTGATTTTTGATTCAATTCTCAATATTTCAAATCGAAATGGTATATTCAAGTCATGAAGTAGATAACTTAAAAGTTTTAAGATGAGTTTCTGAAAAGAGTAATAAATCCCCTAATACAGCTGTTTAGTTTTTCATAACCTCTTTCATTGGATAAAAAAATTTCACCACAAAAATTAAGCAGTGAACTACTATTAAGATCCTCCTTTAAAGAAAAACAAATTTTTTTTTAAGTCAAAGTTAGAATTTTTAATTCTAGTCAAATTCTCAATTTATATTGTCAAATTATTTTTTTTATTTTTTATTATATAATGTATAGCTTTTTCCAAGAGAAGTAAGCAAACACAAAATTCAATATATAAAACTTTTACCTTTATGAATTTGAAAATTAACCAGTGGGTTAAAACACAAATACTAGGATTGAAAATTTAATTATAATATGAACTCAAACAAAATAATAAGTAACAAGGGTTATATTTAATAATAAAATTTTATTAAAGTAAATTATAAAGTTATATATATAATCAAAATATATAACATAGTAAGAGTGTGTTACCACAACTCAGTATTTATAACAATAGTTTTCAGGGCTATATTATAAAAAAAAAGTTTTGCCCTCACTTTTTTTTCTTCTTGTCATAAACACACTTACAAATAAAAATACAAGCTTGAGATCATATATTCAAATCACAGAACAAATCCTACACAATCATTAGGAATCTCTAATATAAATGTTACATGTGGAGATCTAACAAAAAATAGTAGCCATCTTATTGTAATTCCTTAGATCTGTTGGAGCAAACTAAATTAATTTAAAACTTAAACATTAAAGTTACATATTTGGATCTAAAAAAAACAAAAAACATATAATCGATATAAGAATTCAAAAAATATAATAAACCCTTATTAGCTGTGCAAACAATGGTACAACATTATTGCATCATAGTTTCGACTATATAAAAATTGGACCTTGTTGTGTATAGAATTCTATGTAAATACTGATGTATTGGGATATCAAAATTTATTTTTAGTCTGTTTATTGTTGACCATAAATTCAATGTGAGAAAATGGTTGGGGGTGCAGCCAGTGGATAATATGGTCCACTGACCCCATCCCAGGCCTT
>NW_027107511.1:51987-81497 GCF_000696795.3 Halyomorpha halys
ATATTACTAATAAATATTTTCTGCTAAGCTATTAATAACATGACCAAGTATTTAAACACAAACATGTAACATAAAATCATAGCATTAATTCCACCAAATTGAACTAAATGTTCATATACACAACAAAGTCATATGTATGTATAAAATTATATTTTCTGAACATGTCAACTAATATAACAGATATAAACTCAATAGAAGTTACAACTTTACTAAGTTGAAAAGCATGACTGGATCCATTATACTTTAAAATTCATTCTGAAGGCAGGCATATTTTATTTACATGAGTAAATGTGTCGAAAAATAATAAAAATAAGTTAGTGCATCTTCACTTTGAGCAAAGTGCATTAGGAAAAACTATAAAAATGAAAAATACAATCAACAATTTTTCATTCCACATGGCTCATGATTTTTGGTGCCTTCAGAACAAAATTTAAAGATTGCAACATATATAAAATTATCGCTAATCAAAGAGTCACATACACAAATTCAATACAACTCTATAATCATCAATGTCAGACTTCGGAAACTGAATAAAAGAAATAATGAATAAAATGAGAAAAAATAAAAACCGAAATTGTTTACACTTTGGTTAAAAAAAAAATCTTTGGGAATGAATAATTAATAAAGATGAGATCGGCCTTGTTAAATCAACTTATAAAAACAACGAAAACAAAATGAACTATAAACTAAAGACATAAAATAATCTTACAAATAAAGTAATAATAAGACAAATTGATATTGTAAAACCAAAGATTTATCAAATCATAAAAAAAAAAATTTAAATAATGAAAAAGAAGCAATATACATTAAATAAATGAACAATAAACTAATACTGAAACAAATCGATGCTTTTCAAGTTTTTAATTAATGAAAACAAAAATAAAATACAGAACTATGCAAGCTGCTAAGAGATCAGCGGAAAAAAATCAATATTATATAAAAATATATTTTTTAATTATGTAAATTAATATACAATTTGCAATATATCTTAAAAAAAATAACACTTTTTTAAAAACATGTTATAATTTATCTTTAAAGGCTTTGAAGTTAAAAATATACTTTATATTTTTTTTTTTAGAAAAGTGTATAAACAGTATGCACAATAATTGCAATTAAATGCTACATAAATAAAAATCAAAGCCTGATGGCACATATTATAAAAATACAATAGACAAACATAATTTAGCTTTTCATTTTTTTTGTTTGTTTTTAGTTTGTTTTTTCTCAAATATAATTTACAAAAAAAAAAAAAAAAAACCAAAATAATTAAAAAAAAATAAAATAAAAGTGATAAAAAAGGGCTGAGGCCTTTGAGGCAATTTAATCAACTTGCATTCCTTGGACGGATTCTGCTTGGACCTCCTCGTCCTGGCTGAGGGCAGGTTTTCCATCAGACGCTCTCTTGAGGCCCTTCCTCTTAGGCATATAATCTGCAAGAGAGAAAGCGAAAATTATAAATCAAATAATGAGATGAGCTGTCACAAACGGTGACAATTTCCCAGACGGGAGGGAAGGGGATAAGGCGAGGGGAGCCGTAAAACCGTTTGAAAATGACCGTTAAAGCAGAGGGCCTTTGTGGCGTGGGTAGGGAGCCACCACCCTCAGCTACCAACCCCTACCTCACAAAAAATTATCCTTTTCTCTAATCTTCCCCACCTTCAGGGGAAGGGAGGGGGGATGGGAGGGTCGTCTGTCAAAATCCCAAGCCTATGACCCGGCTACAGCGCTCTTAAAAAATATTAATATCATAATTTGAAACATAAAAAGAACCGAAATGAATATCCTCAACATGGAACAATTGTTTTCAAGTGATTAATTATTGATAATTAGCATTTTTTAGTACATGGACTGGTACCCTGGTATTCGAACATAAGTTTTTAAAATGCGGCAGTTTAATAAAAAAAATACTCAACTATGATTTTTCATAAAATTTCATGACCGATTACTAAAATTCTTGAAATTATTCAATTCTCCTAGAAGATTAAGCTGAGAAGCCGAGACAATTTTGTAAGGATTACAAATTTCTCATAATTCAATACAGTATGCTCCCGAGCATGAAAATAAGACTAACCTGAATTCGCTAATGATAAAATGGAGTACTCGACTCAATCAGGAGGACGTAACTACATTTGATTTTTTCTTAAGGATAGTTTGAAAAAAGTAATTATAGCACAATTTATTTTTTTAAAAATCTATAAATAAAATCAGACAATAAAACTAAGCGGGCGAGAATTAATACAATCAGAGATTAAGGGAGAAAGACGGAGGAGGAGGGGACGATAAAGAGGTACCTGGCTACTGTTCCCAGGAAGGAACCGGTTTTCGAGATTACGTTGAGGACTATTTGGATACGGGCAGCGAGGGCACAAACAAGGCCGTCCTCCATCGGCGGTACATCCACGCCGTCCCCCGTCCTTCACCACCGCTTATTACAAAAACCAATTATAAATCTCTCTTAGGCCAATATCCAAATATAGTTAAAGTAAAATAATATTGTGGTTGAAAATATTTAAGAGACGCCTATTATATATATTTAGTAAACACCCAGTTAGATAATGCTTAACGATATATCTGTGGCTTAGAACAACAACAACCTTTGTTCATTTTAAGAAGTTTCTACTTTTTAATGTAAAGTTGTTTGTTAAAGGTAAAACTTTCCCATAGAAAACAAACAAAAGGCCTATTGTTTGTTTTTTTACTCGTTTCGGAAAACATTAATTTTCAGTGTTTCTAACATAATACAATGAATTTATACTTAGAACTATGGTTGTTATCGTTTCCAACCCACAGATATCAGGAATGAGCTTCATCAGTTTAACTCAATAGGTACAATTATATAAAATTACATATCATGCATCAAATATTGAATGATAAAATCAATTTTGACAGTACCAATAAACATTTTATAAACTTATAACAATAGAACTAGTTGCATATCTAAATTATTACATCGATGCCAATTCTGTTATAAAAATTATCTGAAATAAAAAGAAGTTACAGATAAATCAGAAATATTAATAGATACAACTCCACTTTCCAGTAACTACAAACATCATTATACGGAAAAGTGAAAGCTGCAGGGAGGTGTGCCACATGCTAAGTCATCAATTAGATACACCTCCGTTTCTTCCAAATTATAAATATTAAATTATAAGTCAAATGAAGTTACTGAATTATGCAACAAAACAAATTATTAACCAAGCAGATAATTAATTGATAACGTCAGTGAGAGCGCAATTTATAACATATGATACCAATGATAGTGACATCAAAATAAAACGTGTAGATATCACTCGGCGACTGTTTACTAGTAATGAATAATAAACAAACAGAATCGATGTTTTACATGATATACAACAGATAATAAGTAAATCGATGTTAAAATAAAAAAATATATATATATTAAAAAAAAAGGATGATAATGTGTTGGCTTACCTGTTACTTTTCCCTGACCAATCCGGCGTGGCTTTGGGGCAACAAGATGTTTGAGTTGGGGTTTGTTGTATACCTCCCACTTGTAGGTTCCTCGGCTGTCGTTGACAGGCTTCTCATTAGCGAAATCAAAGTTCCACCTTGCCTTCTCAACATTTTCGATACGCCTCAATTCCTGTTCAACGAAGAGAGAATTTGTAGGCGGAAATACAAACTGGTCTTCAGCGAACAGATTCTTGCGGACGCGGGCCAAGGCGATTGGATCTATTGGCGACCTCCTCGCCGCACACTTTTCTTCGTGGTGCTTCATGACCCTAACCCTCTCCGCTCGGGCGAAGGTTGCCCTAAGGACTTCAACACTAACACCGCTCATAGTCATGGCGCTACAATCTGGACTCTACTCAACAAGAACCTTGAAACGACTGAGAGGACGCAGTAGCGACCTCCCGCTGCAGAGCAGGCTATCCCCACTCCCCCCCACCACTCGCCTCAAGCACCCGATCTCGCCCGAACGCCCTAACGGAAAAGGCGACCTTGGTTCGGCTCACATCGGTTGCTTTTCGGTGCATTGGGCAATTTTACATATTCCTTACTCTTGTTTGATTCCCGCTCGACAGTATTTAGTCACAATTTGAGCTCTCTAAGTTTATCTCTTTTTAACATTGTATTATTAAGACTATTAAGTTATTAAAAGTCTTTATATGATTAAATGGTTCAACTTTCATCAAGTTATTCAGAAAAACAAATTTTTTTTTTTTAGCGATGTAGGATTTGGTGACAAATCAAGACGTCATTTATGTTATAAAAATAAACAAATACTAATTTTTGATGAATTATTAAACTAATTTAAAGCCCATGTCTCTTGCGGTTAATATGAATGAAAAAATAAGGTGTAGATTGTTGACTGTAGATTAATTATTGAAGGGGGGGGAGTCAATTAAAAGAGCATAAATAAACAAAAAAATATTTATTTATACCGACGTGTCAGGTCTTCATTTGGGCTATAGAACAAAAAGAGATAACAACCATCATTTAGAAAAACATAAACTTGAAAAGAAATAGTATACTAACAAATTTGGAAATTATTCAAAATATTGAATTGAATAATACAAAATAGTCTATTGATAACCATGGAATTTGACAGTAGAAACGTCGGTATGAATAAATAATTTATAATATTTTTTTAATATATATTTTCTAATATTTTTTAATATTTATTTATTTATAAAATAAGTCCTTCACCATCTTTTCCAATTATAAATGAAAAAAATGGAAAATCTTTTTGTGCGGCTATAATATTTTAAGAAACGTATTTATTTATTTGCTTCTGTCATATATATAATGAAAATAACAAAAAAATAATTTTTTTTTAATATTGACTTTTAAATTATTAAAAACTTTTATACGATTTCTTGGTAAAACATACATCATGTTATTTAGTAAAACTGATTGCTGGTGTAATTTCTCAGAGCATTGAAGCTCATGTGGTAAATGAAAATGAAAGAGTAGAGTTGAAAATCATTTTCTTGGACTATAATTCTTCTGACAATATTTAGCTTTATATATAATATAAATAATATTACAGAAAATAAATAAATAAAAATACAAAATAACTTAAAATCTCTTGATGAACTAATAATAAACTGAAACTTCATAAAAAATATTGAAATATTGCACAATGAGACTAAGGGATCTAATAAAAATAGCGTTAAAATAAACTCAGTAAATTTATGAATTGATGCCCCAATGAAATAAAAGGTGGAAGTCAAAACAACGAACCCGACAAAATAACAAATTAAATAAATCTAATAGTCAAATTCATTTAAAGTATAGAGCTTAATGAAGTAACTGTAATCAAATTGAAATTTATTTATTTATTCATTTTCCCATTAATTCGATTTACTTAGGCCATTCATATTAGTTTTATTATTTGAATATGTAATATGAAATAAAATTGACTAGAAAAAGTGAAACTATAATATTTTCCTAAGAAGATTATAAAAAAGTTTTATTTCTCAAAATTTATATTAAAATAAAAATAGGATTTTGTATGAAGAATTAGAAATGGTTTAATAAATACATATTTAACTTGAAAACTATCTAGCTTTAGTTATCTAGCCATAACTAACTGTGCTATTTCCTCTTTAATTAAATTATATACTCTACAATAATTTGTTGGAGGAAAAAGTTTGGCAAATCAGAATCTATATTTACGTTTGGTAATTTAATAATAGGACAAATTCCAGATAATTAATCTTAGATGTAATTGATAATCCTTTCTTCATTTGATTTACCCGAGAATACCAATCCACTAACTAAACAAGTAATGAGGTATGATGGTAGAAGTTGAAATCTGATGGTATTATTATTTTTATCTTTTTTTAATTACTTTATATATAAATATTATAGTACGAGGAAAAAAAAGGCAGTAATTTTACCTCAATTTTTTATTACTTTGATGAAAGCTATGTATAATTACTAGTCGAAATTGATGGGTCTGCCAAGTATATATAGGTAGTGGGAATAAAAATGACGGCTGTTTCAAAACGTTAAAAAACATTAATTTTTCATTGGGAGCTCTATATCTTTAAAACTACCAACAACACTAGAAAAGCTAAGTAAACATCATTTAAAGTAGAGTAAATTTGCTAAACGAAGAACCCTAATAGAGCTATCTACGTTCAATAGTTCTCGAGATTTTTTTTTTAAAAAGCTACATTTCATAAAAATGTACTGAATGATCAGTAGTAAGTGAATTTATTTTGTGAAATCTATATCACAAAAAACATTCGACGTACAGATGTCTATTAGGACTCAAATTAAATCTGGTTTGATGGACTAAAAAATTTTTAGTGACGTATCTTCCTATATCTTTGTAGGAGTAGTAGTTTTCATGATATTTGCTAAAATAAATTGATTTATAGTTCTAAACCTATTTATAGTTGCTCTAAAACTACTACTCTTACGAAGATAAAAGACATTAAAAATTTTTTTGCCCCTTTCTACCAACCCAAAGGTTGCGAGTTCGAGTCCCCCCATTCGGGATTTTCACAAGCATAATAAATTATACAAAACTCACTCACAGCCCCCCCCCCTCCGGGCCTTTGTGAGGCCCATTAGCCAATGGGTGGCAATCACAAAAAAATAAGCGTGGGAGTGACGAACCTACGAACCGTGAAAAAACCTCGTCAAAAACGCGCGATGTGTTTGGAAATACGCGAGGACTTCCATGGTCTGTCGCCCATATAATAATAATAATAAATCCCTGTGAAACAATTTCAATGAGGATAATACCTAGCTGAAATAAAAGATCAATCCATTGTACGTTAATATATTGAGTTTAATCAAAATCGTTTGATAAAATCGAAAAAAATGTGTACAATCGATTATATTTAGTGACACTTTCGGTAAGATGATTTCATCGGAATAGTTGCTGTAGCATCCCAAGAATATACTAGTCTGAAATATGTAATGTCAGTCTCGTTTTTGTGCTAGACTGTTTACACACACATAGACACCATATGGCGAGACTTGGTTATTCGGACTCAGTGGACCTAAAAATTTTAGTTCAGCCGATGAATCAAATTGGAAATTTCGCTTTACAGTATATTCCATCTTTAGGTAAGTGAGCGTTAGGAAGCAATTGTAACTTCGATTATCTTATCTTCATTGATCTTAAAATAGCACAGAGGAAGGTGCAGATGATCTTGGCCTTGATCTTGAATTACTAAAGTCCTGCCTGACATCTACAGCTCTGTCAGGAAATTTTCATATATATGAAACCGACTATACACCGTTGATTTATTATACCGTACATTTATATATTAAATTCCAGAACTGTGAAATAAATAAATAATGATACTAAGAAGCCCTTGACCCTTGAATTCTGAGATTCGTTGCCAAAGCGGACAGGTTATGTTCCTACTCTATGCCTGCTAAAACCCGTCGATGTATTTTTGTTTTCACTTACCTAAATATGAAATATACAGTAAGAAGTATAGTGGCCTTAAATTTTTTGAATCACGGTTTCCAAACAAAATACGCCTTTTAAGATCTCTTGAGCCCAAACCACACAAGTCGCGCAAAATGTGTTTGTGTGAGTAACATACACATAGCCCAGCTCTGAAACGAAGAACTTTACAAAACTGAAATTACATATTTAAAGCAGGTATGTGCCTGGGATATCATCAAATTTTTCGCTAAAATCGACTTTTCGGAAATGCTAGATTTATGTCATCGATTTTAATGTTTTCCTAAAATTACTCTAGCAATTTTTGTAACAATTTTCAAATGATTGTACAATTAAGTGAGCTTTAATATCGACCAGGTATTTATCTTATTGAAATAGTCTGATAGGGCTTAAATGATGAATTTTGGAAAAACCTTTATCTAAAGTAATTTTGTTTATTTCAAATAATTAATCGTCTCTCAGTATTCACAGTAATAAGCAATAGATAAATATAAAATGTGAAATTTTTTTATTTGTTTTGAGAGTATGATGATCAGCTATGTTTGTTTTTGCTTTGTTTTTAACTTATCTATTCAATTTTAACTAATTAATTTATTTGGTAGGAGTGGGTAGCTCATTGGTAAGGCACTGTGCTGCTAACTCCAAGAATCCGACTAACTCCGGCTGTGATAGATAATTATTTTTTGATTTACTGTAGCCGTGAGTCAGCCCTGTGGGTTTTGGAGCCCTCCAGGGTCCACTCAGACTCAAAAAGTGGGTACTTGAATAAAAATCTGGCGGTCGAGTATTACTAACTAAACAATATTCTTATTGGCCCTGACGAAGCCCTTCAAAGTGGGGCGAAACGTTGGCTAACAATAAATAGTTTTCTTTTACTATTTTGATACCTTTATTGACCGCCAGCCGGATTATCTGCCTCCATTAAAGTTATAATAAATTAGATATATGTTACGAATCGCTGGGAAAGAGATATGAGAGAAGAGAATAGATATGGTTGAGAACAAAACAAAGAGAAAGAAAAGGGGAAAAATTGACAAAAGAACAGTAGG
Source organism: Halyomorpha halys (assembly GCF_000696795.3). Taxonomy (NCBI): domain Eukaryota; kingdom Metazoa; phylum Arthropoda; class Insecta; order Hemiptera; family Pentatomidae; genus Halyomorpha; species Halyomorpha halys. The sequence goes on from NW_027107511.1 coordinate 60,439, forward strand.
TAAATCAATAAAAATAAAAATGTAATATGATTTAGTTTTAAAAAAGAAAGGAAAAAGAAGAAAAATTGAAACAATGTCTATAGTTTATATTTAATAATTATGGAAAAAAAAATAATATTTTTGTTAAATACTATATATTAGCGTTATATTTAATAGTAAATTGATATGTATGCTCTGCGTTGGGCAGCAATGTTGAACAAATAAAGCATTTCTCTCCAAATAATGGATAAAATAAGGGTTCTCGTGATTTTATGAAAGTGGAGTTTTTAGTAATAACAGTTTTTTAGCTAACCAAGAAATATAAATATAGTAAGGAGAAGTTTTGCCATATTGAATAATAAAGACTTCCAATTTTAAACGTGGGTTTCAAATCAATGTAGGGTGGTAAATAAAAATATGATAGACACACCACATAATTTTTTTTTTTTTAATTTAGTTTCAAATATTACATCTCAAATAATCAAAGAAAAAAATATTATTCAAGATTTTTGTTTATTACAGGTGAAAAGTTTTGGATAGTAAGACAGATGGTGAAGGAAAAAGTCCTGTAGTCCTGGGTATCGGATTTTACTAGCGTGGCCATGTGGTCTGTGAAATATTATATATGCACATGTCAGCCCGCCACGACCGTATAACTTTTTCTGTAACCCGGAATCAATACCCCATCTGTCAACCCTGAGTCAGCTTAAGAGGACAACCGGCTCAAGAAGATGCTTGAAAATATCAAGTATTCAGAACAAAGGGCGATCAAAGTTCAATGTCTTCGATTTTTTTATTTCAGGTTACTTTAAAATAGTATTTGTCGAAATGCATCCAGTTTTTTAATGTGTTTACATCTCCTATGTAAAAGAATCCGTTTTCTGTAACTTCCCATTAAATATATAAGAATAAGAAAGTTGGAGGTTCGGAGAGAATAACACAAATAAGTTTAAAAAAAGGGATTTATTAGTGCGTTTTGGTCAGAATTACTATCCTTCATCAGGGCTAAGAACAAAAACAAGATAACGAGTGAATAAACGTTATATAGAATGATTAATGTAAATAATTGTACATAATGAATATATATATATATATATAAATAAAGTAATGAAGGCAGTGGGAAATAAAACGTATAAATATGTAAGCAGTTAAACATGTAAGTAAAATAGCATAATTAATGAAATAAAAACATAACGTTATATAATGCAAAGAAACAAAGAAATATGAATAATTTAATTTAATAATAATAATTTAACTGATGTGATATGTAAGTCAATGTATTCACTGGTTGTTATCTTGTTTGCTGTTGCTTAGCCCTGAAGGAGAGTAGAAATTCTGGCCGAAACGCCGAAAACACCTCCAACCATCTTCTTTCTCCTCATATATATCATCCACATTCAACTATCTCCTCATATTTCCCATTATATATATTTTTCTTATGCGCCTAAAAGACCAAATATTATTATTTATTTATTTTTATGGCAAACTCCCTAATTTATTAAATATTTTTTTGTTCAGTCTTATCGACGATTCGAAAAATTAATTATAAAAACTATTTAACCCTAATATAAAGCAATCTGTATTTTTTGTTCTCTTTATTTTTCTTCAATTATTTTTTTTTAGTATAAGACAATTATTTATTTTATTGGTTCTACAAATTGGCCTCGTGCCCTGCAGTGGCCTTTGATAACAACAAACAACTAACTTGAAATTATCGTACAAGAATGAACCTGCTCGTCGATTGCGACCATTACAACTCTTATCAGACAAAAGTTCAAATTTTTCGATTAATTACGAAATAATCATTTACATAACCATAATAAGGCCTAATTGAAGCTTCGAGGCTCTAATAAAATCACCGAATTCCTCTCGTACCCAATCCAAAATCCTTAAAACTCCTTACTTTGTCACAAATAAAATCATCCATTAGGACCTCAATGTTCCATATGATTCCGATTTAGCCAGAACAAGATATTAATAGTTCCATGATAAACTCCATAAAGACCCAAATCTACTCCTTTCTAACCCTGATAATCCTCCTAGACGTCGGAAAAGAAGATGGCCGCGAAACCTTCTTCTCTAAAATTGTCATTATAGTTCTACCAATGGGTTAATTCTTCAAGAGTCTGTATTCTGCCATTTTAACAGAACTCACATCACATTTACTAGATGTATTTTTTATTTAATATACGTATAAATTTCGACAAATTAATATTAAAAAAAAATCTACAAATATAATATGTTTTTGTTTGTTATTTTCACTTTCATTCTTAATTACATAAATATTATTATTCTTATTTTTTATAGTCTATAATTATTCAATAATTAAAGCATTGTTAATAGTTAAGGGAGTCTTTTGTTCGAGACTATAAACCCAAATTATCAAATGTTAAAAAAAAATTAACAAATCGTTGATAGATATGTAAGTCCGACTAGGCTGATCTGGTAATAAAGATAAAAAAAGAAAAACAATAATATCCAATACGTATTTTCAGGTCTTGCTCACAAGAGTTATTTACATATATTGTAGCTGAATCTAATAAAGGACCAAGTCTCAAATAAGCATTTGGGCAGCTGAAATAATCGTGAACACTCCTCCAGTTGTATACATTTGAGTTTTAATTATAAAATATAAGGCTTCAGAACAAATAAAGAGTTTTGTAAAAGTTACTTGTGCAGAGTTTCTTCCAATAAATTCCCTGTTTCCTAGTTTTCCAATCTTTGCTAGGGAACTTTAGCCATGACAGAAAATTCTCCACATGGACCTAGTTTTTTTTCACTTGAGGAGATAAAAAGGTAAGTTTGATTTTTAGCGTTTTACAACGATTTTCCAGGAAAATTCACACAATTTTAATTTAAAAACATCCTTTAAATACTTTTAAATAGTTGCAGGATCCATTTCTCTCATTATCTTCCATTTCATTTATTCTTTTCATTAATTTTATTTTATACATAAACAATATACCCACAATGAGGTCATAAAAAAACTTATTTTCCCAATAGCATACACATCCCTTATAATTTTTTTATTTTTATTTTATCTTTGATGGACCATAACAGCGGCATGTGGTCTATATTTTGAGAATTGATAAATTTATCATCTCCTCCATCGCACCTAATTATTGAATTTCAAACGAAACGGGGTACTTTTTTTACGAATTCTGATAGTGGATCATATTATAAGACAAATTCATGTAGGCCCTTTCCAATCCGACGCTTCTTGATGGCGTAAACCGCGAAAAAACAAACGATCGTTCACTACTTTTTAAGATTTGTGTATAGACATTGCGAAAACATATAAAAAAAAAAGTTTTGGGATCCAATTTCCAATAAAAAAAAAAAAAGTTTCCTCGACCGATGAGTCTAAAATTGTTGAAATGACGAAGTAGCTTTAATTAAGAAATGCTTACATTATGATGAAAATAAATTAAATTTGTATACAATGTTGTTTTTTGTTTCAATTTTCAGTCTTATTTGGGCACAAATCGTCAAAAATATTAAAATGTTATTCACGTTTTTTCGCGATTTACATCAAACCCTAAAAAGTGGCTTAAAATATGATGCACTTATCAAAATCCATTTAAAAAAAAAAAAAAAAAAAAAAAATACGCGGATAAGGTTAAACATTTAACAATATCATTAAAAGATAAACTATATGACACAGCGAAAATAAAATAAAAAATCCCAAAATTGCAGAAGTTAGGTTAACCTTTATGAGATAAAGAATTCATTTAAATAAATTATAATTATATTCGTATTGGGAGAATATAGTTGACTATATGAAGTAGATTGTAGGAAGATAGTCCGGGTGACGGTCAATAAAGGTATCAAAATAGTAAAAGAAAACTATTTATTGTTAACCAACGTTTCGCCCCACTTTACTTCGACAGGGCTGTCAGTTTGAAACAGAGTCCTCTCTGTTTTTAGTCTGTTTCTTTGTTCTTAGTCGTCCTCTCTGTTTTTAGTCTGTTTCTCTGTTCTTAGTCGTCCTCTCTGTTTTTAGTCTGTTTCTCTGTTCTCAGTCGTCCTCTCTGTTTAAATCTGACAGCACTGAAGAAGCCCTGCAAAGTGGGGCGAAACGTTTGTTAACAATAAATAGTTTTCTTTTACTATTTTGATACCTTTATTGACCGCCACCCGGACTATCCCTCTACAATATGATTATATTCATATTCATTTACTTAGAAATAGCTCATAAAAATGAAAAATGAATATGTAATGAGAGCTCATTTGACCAATTAAAATCAGATATGATTAAAAACAGAAAAACATCCTAAAAATGATTTAATTTGTTTTTATTATTATTGTTATTCTACTATGCTGAAAAACGATTCCCATTAAACATATGCTAAATTGTTTGTGTGTCTGTGAAAAGATCTTCTAAAAAAACGAAAAATTGTACGAAACTTTAATTACAGATTTAAGTATATAAAGAATGTTAGAGTAACGTTTTCGCTGAAATCGACTTCCTAACAAAGCCACTTCATACTATTGATTTTTACTATTTAATCGAAAACGGATCGAACGAGTTTGCTTAAACCTGCCATATTAATTTATAATCAAATGGTATTGAATATTGGCTATATATTATTGTGAATCAAATAATCTGACAGGTCATGAATGCCAAATTTAGAAAAGAATTCCTTTAAATTACCTATAATTTTTTTAATTTGAAATACTTAACCATCTCTCATTTTTGTAATAATCAACAATGGATAAATATAAAATATGAATGAATTTTATAATTAAATAAAGGAAAAAAGAAATGAAGTTTTGGATAATTGAAATAATCTAACTTTCGCATTTATTTTTTGTTTATTTTAAATAATTAACCATCTTCCACTGTTAGTTGTAATAAAGAATGGTCTCAGAACCAAAAATGTGTTAAACATTTTTGTACAGCAAACTTAAAAGTCTTCAATCAAAATATGATGATTGGGTATCAACACGCCACTGATTTTTTTCCAATGTCATAGTAGTCCAAGAGCCGAACAGGAGAAAAAAAAGTTGGTCATTTCACCCCAATTTTCGATTAACTTAATGATACCTATGTATAGTCAAAATTAATGAGTCTGCCAAGATAAACGTCATAAACTACTTTATAGTCCATCCGTTTTAATATGAGTGGTAGTAGACATCTGTTCGTCTAATGATTCCTGAGATATAATTTTCCCAAAATAAATTCACTAACTACTGATTTTTCGTTATAAAATATTACTTTTTAGAAAACTATTGAATATAAACGTAAACTCTATTAGAGTTTATCTTTTTTTTTTTTTTTTTTTTTTTGTGCGTTGATATTTTTAAAGATAGGGAGCTCCGGATACATTTTTTTTTTCTAATTTTTATGACAGCTGCCATTTTTTGTTCCCCCTAACTATACTTAGCACACTCATAAATTTTGTCTTGTAATTATATATAATATGGTATTTGACCAGTAATTATACAGTTTTTATTAAAGTAAAAAAAAAATCTGGGTGAAATAACTGACTTTTTTTGTACTGTACGCTTGTACTATAAGCTCTCTAAATCACTTCGCGCGGAAGATATTTAAGGGATTCATCTAAGCTTATTTATTTGGTTCCATCTTAATTGTCATTGCTAGATTTATATTACTATCACTATCGTAAAGTTATGTTATAAATTATGGAAAGTTTACTAATGCCCAGGCTGCTGCAGGACATCCTGTTATGAGCAATTTATTTATCAGTTCTGTAATTGTAACTTTAAAATTTTTTTTTTTTTTCTCTTCATTTTTTCCTTAAATTAACTTTGTTTTTTGTCCATTAGGAGTGAATTATTTATTTTGTTAATTTCATAAATATCATTGTTTTTGATTATTAAATCTAATAACTTCAATTTTCTTTATAACGTTGTACATAGTTTAGGATGTCTTTTGTATGAGACTACACCCCCTCTCCCAAAATCAAAATAAAAAAAAACGTACCTCTTAATTTATCCATGTAAGGCCCACTTGGGCCCTGTTTCATAATAAAGTACAAACTAATTCTATTAGTCTTGTCGATTTAACTTAATACAATTACACTGACTTGTACAATAGTAACTTGTACTTCAGTACTTTTTAACTCCTGTAATATCATTAATAGTCCTCCCTATTATGAAAAGTTTTAATGTAATTACCATTTTGTTTCTATACTTGTATTTTGAACTAATACTATTAGCTTTCATTTTAAAACAGGACCCAGCCCGATCTGGTATTAAATAAATAAATTAAAATATGAAAAGTTTGTTGTAAAACAGTATGAACTGATGTGCATTTTTCTTCACTTTTATGCTCTTTAACTCACTAAAAAATGAAAATAAATTCTTAGCGTTATGTATATGTATTTATCGATACATTACTGTTTGGAACAAAGCAGTTTTTTAATTTATCACTATTCTAAGTTTTTACTACGCTTGGTTCACATTCCGAAACATAAGCAGTTAGTTATTGAATACTCAGGAACCTGACTCTTTTATTGTTGGAAATTTTGAATAAACCAAAAACGACCGACCAGCGAGTAGAATAGACTACCTACAATAGCAGACAGTTGGGCTAATAGGCTTTGTATTGAGATATTTGTTTACACGGTCGTTAGAAGGTCATGGGAGAAGTAAGGCAGGTATTTAAGGAGTTTGCTTTACCTTCAGTATTCCTGTCCGTTCTTCCTAGGAAGATCCCATTGTATTTTATTGTATTGTGTCTGTATGAGGCTCGAGGCTATGAATGCAATTTTTTTTTTTTTGGAAGAGCCTACATTCGGTGTATATATTTTACATTTTCAACTTTCAACTGCCTGCATATTTTATTTTCAATATAGGATCAACATTGTCTTACATTTTTCTATAGTCACATGAAATCCTCATCGCTGTCTCGAAAAGCCAATTTTCGATGTCTATCTTCTCTGTCTTATTTCAGCCTGAAACGGTGTTCAAATGTGAAGGTGAAATAAACAATCGAAAGAGGATAGACCGGGTGGCGGTCAATAAAGGTGTCAAAATAGTAAAAGAAAACTATTTATGGTATACCAAAGTTTCGCCCCAATTCGCAGGGTTTCGTCTGGGCTGTCAGATTGGAACACAGAAAACAACTCAGTCGTTCTCGCCTTTTACCATAGTTTTCTTTTACTATTTTTATGCCTTCATTAACCGCCACCTGGACTATCCTCCTAAAATCTACTTCATACGGTCAACTATCTTCTTCCAACAGTAAAATAAAGAAGTAATAAAAAAAAGGGATATTTCTTCCGGAAAAAAAATAATAATAAATTACATCCCATTTTTGGATATTTATCATTTCAATACTCTAAAACATAGACACCTCTTAATTTTTGAGACGGTTTGTATGTATTGCCAATTTTTGGTCAGTTATATCAAAAATTTGAAAATATATTTTTAAAAAAATTTTAATTTAAAATATATCAAAAATTGTTTACTTTTTTAAAAAAAAATTTAAACATATTTAATTTAACTTGGAAGTTTAAAATAATTACCCGTGTTTGGGATTAATGTAATATATTTTTCTCGAAGAGATTAAAAATGGCATTCCATACGAAAATCGTAAATAAGGAATTGCTGTAAATAAATTTGTGAATGAATAATATTTGCATTCGTCGACCCCCTAGATCGGATCGAAACATCACCTTATTATATTACATCGACCACATTAATGACTCCTCTCTTAAACCTATGACTTCCTATCCTACAATATCCTTAAATAATTCCCTTACAATATCCTTCAAAACTCCCTGACAAAACTGCAACCAAGGAAACTGCTCGACGATTCCTACAATTAAAATAATTACTAAACTAACGGTTTAAGCTTCCAATCAATTAAATAAGGCTCATTTACAAGACCATAATAAGCCTATTTGGACTTAATGAATAGAACTTCTTTTAATGAATCCAATCTTCAATGCTTCTTTCTTTGTAACAAATAAAACCACCTGTAAGAGCCTTTGTTCCATATGTTGCTGATTTGGCTCGAACCAGATATCTGTTCTTCTATGATTCTCCCTAACCAATTAAAGAATGTTATTGTAGTTGTATTAATAGGTGGATCTTCTACAAGTCTACACTATGTCATCATACCGTAATCACATCACATTTACTTATATACTTTTTTAAATTAATAAAGTTGTAAATTTCACCAAATCATAATAAAAACATACTAAATATGAATTTTCCAGATTTTAATAAATTTTCTGAAATAAACGTGAGTGGTAAATGATTGAAAACTGGTGTGAGTACAACCTTGTTTGCAGCCCAGCGCTATCTCTGAACAGCCAAAGTAACCAACAACGAGATACTTCTAGTGGTAAGCTGCTAAGTAGAATTCATTGAGGAGCTATATTAATTAATTTAGAAATTTGTCAATGATAAAAAACTGAAGCGTTTATTACCACTTTAAAATAAATAACTAATCACAGAAATTGTTTTCACAATACGTTAAATAATTCAAAATAATATTACTGGCCTTATCTTTCTCAGTTTATTTAATAGACTAATTCTCATTTTCACATCCGAAAATCTTATTGAGTTATTATCCTCTGTTTATTTTGTAATTTTTTACTCTAACCATTAAATAAAATGTATAATCTTTTTCTGTTATACATAGTATATAAACATATTTCAAGCATATTTTGGGATTTATTTCTGAATCACTCATTATACCGGTTAATAATTTGTTAATAACCATACCTGTCAAATTAATTGAAAGTACTGCTTCCATTTTTGCTGAATAGGTTGTCATCAAATTGAAAAAAAAAATTAAATATATAATTTAATAACATCCATGCATATGCTTTAATTTGTATACTGGTAAAGAGTTTTATTTCACTCTAACTATCCTCCAGTATTGTAATTAAACTTTCTATTGGAACATTATTGAAGAAAGATTCCATACCAAATTTACTAATTCTTCATAATAACTTATTTGTATACCCTTCTATTTAAGTATGTACCAATAAGGATGTTTCCATAACTTACTCACCAGCCAAGATCAGGGATGTCATTATGAGAGGATAAGGTGTCATCCTTCCCAATAATTTTTCAACTTTAATAGTTGAGAAATTGAAGAACCTGCTTCATAAAACAGCAAATATTATCCAAAGTGGTTGGTATACAAAAATTGCTCATATACACTAAAAGAGGTCAGTTTTCCACAACTGTATAGGAGAAGGACGAATTTCACAGAATTTTTCGAACCTCAGGTAAGTTAGTAGATCCAGTCAACATTGTCGGGAAATTTTAGAACCTTCTTGATAAGTTGTATGTATCTTGTAAATGATTATCAGGATGATTGACACTGATCAATTTTTTCATAAAGTACTTCTTATATAAATTGTTTTATCAGTAACAGCTACTTTTGTTATTTAAAAAATGCAATCTGCTATAAAAAAAAATATCATTTTTCCATACTTAGAAATAATATTAATTATGTAAAACAATTAAAACTTACCAACTCTCTGATAACATTAAAAAATATGTAGATCACATTAGTTATTCAATTCATTCAGGAGTGTTAATTTGTTTTCATTTTGGTAATGCAGGTTTAATTTTATTATTGCTCAAGAGTATCAAATTATAGTACAATGTAACAAAAATTGATAATATTAACTATATTCAACATTTGGAAAATAATAAAATTTAAAGGTTACAGACACCTAGAGTATCCAAAGGAAATCTACTAAGTTGTTACAAAAATCTTAGTGCATTAATTAATTGCTGAGATTAAACTCTCTATTTTAATATTTAATTGACTCTGAAGTAAAGTTTATTTACTTTGACTAATCCATTATTTAAATGTATACAGCAATTATCTCTGCCTTACATTACTTTTTAAAAATTTATTTTTTTTAATTATTTTTAAATTTAACATAACATTTTGTGAAAAGTATAAAAGTATTAGTAGAAAAAATTGCTAATTGTCTTCTGAGGCACTATAGGAAACAAAGACTACAAGTGAAGATAGCAGAAGGTGAAAATGTGTTGCATTATAACATGGCTGGCATTTTTGTTGAGGTGGTTTGTTTCTGAGAACAAAATTTAAAAAAAATAAATAAATAATATTTGTGTTTGGTTTTGTATTATGAGATTATTTTCCATTTTGAACTGGTTCCAGATGGCAGGGCAATTGATGCATTACCATAAACAACTCGAAACAGTATATGGAGTTATAGTTATCCTACCTATTGTTCACCTTTCTTCTTTTAATGGCACAACAGGTGCATAAAGTTGCCCTTAAAATAGCTGTAAACTATTTCTTTCTGCCTCCTAAAAGGGTAACACAGATCCTCAGGTATCTAAGATCTGGTCCACTCCATCCCTACATATGTCCTTTTGCCAATCATATAGGCACACACCATCAGGGACATTTATATATCTACTAGGCACTCCTGCTTATACTCATGACATAGCCAAGCTATTTTAACTTAAGTAATATTAATATATCGTTCACACTAATTCAAAGGAAAATTCTAAATTATGAAAGGTTTCAACATCAAACCTTACATTATACTGTGAGCCTAGGGTCTTTTTCTGTTAATGATGCTTCAAAAACAAGCATGTCAAATCAGGACAAAAAGTCTTTCTCCTCAAAACAAAGGAACGGGATCACAATTAAGTTCTGGCTGAAAAATATGTTAATGCATTTAACAACGATGGCCTATATTTTTAAGAACAATTTTAATGTGTGGATTTTAAACTGAAATTTAAATAAAACTTATTTTATGCAAAAAACCTTTTGTAGTGACCAAGTATTGTTCCTCAGTCTTGTAATTCTTACTTCTTTTCATTAAATCCAAAAATCTCACTATTCAATGGAGGAAGCCTTATGTTCTTGATATCTACCTGAACCCTGTAGGTATCTATGAGATGCATAGAACAGTCTGTTATGAAGTGTAAGGCAGTTTTAGGTTCCTGCCACATAAGTAACAAGTTTTAACGGGCTATACTTATTTTTGTTTTTTTTTAACAATTCCATCATGAATGAATATAATTCAATTAGCATTGTTAGTTAATTTCAACTAGAAGTTGCTGTTTTTTTTTAATTGGAAAATTATTCTTATCTTCACATTTTCAAATGAAATGTGACAAAGTAACAAAATTAATCATGAAATATGACTGAAATAATATACATCAAAATAATGTACATATGTATGTGCTGCCAGTGTTATATGCAGGATGAAAAGTTCTCGAATTTTTCACAGTGGTATGTTTATAAGAGCTGGGATATAGAAAATATTGAGAGGTGCAGCCAAAGGTTAGAGAAAGGTGATAACTGCGTGATATTCTGACCTCCTTCATTAAGTATTGGGTGACAGTAAATTCCGAGCACCCTCAGTTCTGGCGTCACAGATGTTTTTGACAAATATCCTTACCCTTTTCCAGTTATATTCAGCTGGATTGCTTTTATCTCTAAATCAACCTCTCATCTAAATAAATAACCTGCACCTATCCATCCACTTATACAATTATCCAACATAGATATCCCAAGTTTAAGCCATCAAGCCAAATTTCGATTTCATTTCATCACAGAATTTTATTATTTTCTTTCTTCTAGTTTTACTTGAAGGTCCCAAAGCTTAAACATATTATTAAAAACCATAACTCTAAAGGAACAATTTGCCTAAGAATAAATGAAAAATATTTGATTACTTACTATTGATGCTTTTGAATCAATGAAAGAACATGACGATTTTAAAATTAAATAATGATTAACGTACTAAATAAAATAAAGAGTTTACTGTAATGGTTTTAATACCATCAAGCTAATATATAAGATATAAAGAAAAAACAAAACAAATTTACACAATTCACTTTTTATTTAAGTTTATAAAAAGGTGATGTAACAATTTTTGTTTTTTGGTCTTAAATAAAGTTGACTATTCCAGAGAAATCTTATTTTTATAAAATTTACTTAGATAGAAATGTTATGCCATGTAATTAATTTTTATATGGTTTACAAGATTATTAGATGGAAAAATTCATTTAATGGCATCACATTAAGGCATGAGAGTCGTTGTTCAAACCAATAAATGATGTATTTATACAAATTATAGCAAAGCTGAATCACAGAGAACTTAATTTAAAAAATAAAAAGAAAAAGTATTAATTCGAACAAAATCATGATCTGTTGTAAAATAAACCTATAGAGATAAATTTAATATGTAACAATATGAATGTATTTTACATAATCATATGCACAATTTGTTAATTTGACCATTGATTAAAAGAAAATAACATAAATAAATATAAAATCATAAAAGTTACTTAATACATCATAGTTCATTGATTAAAATAACTAATAATTATCATTCAACTCATTCTAAAATTTTCCTACCAATAGTAAATTCCATCAAATTACTCACCAGCTTTATTCAAATCTTAACCCAAAAGAATAAAAATGATTTTTTAATTGACATGATGCAATTTAAAAATGCTACGGATGATCTAGGAAGACTAAATTACTTTAAATAAAATAGAAGGTATATTGTTTGTTTACACCATTTCTGTAATTTTTTTTTTTAGCTGTTAAAGGCCCTTATACTTAGGAACTAGAGAGATTTGCATTAATGACAACAGCATAACTGGCTAAATCATTCATTAAGTTCCCTATTATGGATAATAGAATACCATAGCAACGCATAACCTCCCAATAGCCATTAGCTTCTTACAAAATTCAATCTAATGCAATATAAGAGTGAGTTTTATAAGATAAACTAGTTTATTCTGGCTACATGACTATATATATATAAGATAAAAAGAATAAATCTTCATAACCTTAGGCAAGTCATCAGCTGTAACATATCAAAGATTCAACATCACAGAATTTCTATAACGTTTCAACATTTAATTTTCAAGTACAATCCATAAATGATAATATCTTTCGCTCAATTAAGGTCTAAAATATTTTATTTAGAGTGATATGGTTTTTTTTTTACTAAATCAGGATTAAACCAAAAAATGCTGATTCATGAATTTAAACCTAAGTTTCAGTTATATAAAGTAAACATTTGAACGGGATTAATAAATGAAACTATATTATAATCATACAAAAGACATGGTGTTCAATTAAAAGTACTTATTGAGCTTACTAATGAATTGTTAATGACTTTAGATAGCACACAGGTCTAATATGCATGATTCCAATTTATGCAACTACCCATAAAAAAAAAAACTAGGTCTAATACTTCCTCATACCCAGGTTTCTTCATGGGGATGAGTTGGCCCTACTTTAGATCATATGTTTTTGAAATTTAGAAAAATTCCTAAGGCCACCAGTAGATTAAACCCATGTTTCAAGAATTTTTATTAATGTACTGAAAATTACAACAAAGATAATCTTTATTCATGTAAAACCTAAAAATTAGAAATTCTTAATAAAAAAGAAATAAATGCAATAATTTTATTTTGTCATTATAAAAGATACCTCAACTATTTCAAGTAAAAAGTATTGTGCAGCTTGGCTTAACATAAAGATCAATAATAACTGAAAGATTTAAAATGTTTGAATACCGATCGAAATAACTCTAGATAATAAAAAAGTTATAAATACAAAAAAGATATTTTTTTAATTTCCTTGAAAATTATTAGATCGTCAAAAGACAGTAGAAAAGGTTCATTACATAATACCCATTAGAGAAAGTATAAATGTCATTTTATTACTATAACTGAAAATCCTTGTGTGATTTAGAGACATTAATTATAGTGTTTTACATGGTTCATTTCATTTTAATATATACATAAATGATTCCAAACACATTCAGAGGAATTATAATTACAAGTAGTAGGACTTTTTTTATTTATTTGAATAGTCTTGTTGCCACTGTTCATGTCAATGTTTCTCCTTTTGTAACCTGAAAAACAACAGAAAAAATCAATAAATAATAGTTAGAAAATGTTAATACAGAAAAACTTCTTAACTGAAATACACAGGTCAGATGCATTAAAGAGATATGTACACATTTACATAACACCATTAAATATGGTTTTCTCAATTTTTCAATATTTTGTAAGGGATTAATTTATTAAAATTAATTTATGTCTGTGATGAAAATTTTACAGTCCATATCCATTACAGAGGGGTCTTTTCTATACTCATTTACTTTTAGGAAGGGATCATTAAACATTCTCAGTAAGGAGGGGTATAAGTTGGAGAGATGTGCCTGGTAGAAGAGATTCCACTATTCTAAAATGAATTTTAGGATCAAATCAGTTATGTGATTTAAACTCATATATAGAAAATGAAATTACAAAAATAAATCAAATAGCTACAAACATAATACTATAGAGCAATCTTTGAAGATAGATCAAGGTTATAGGAGAAAATGACGATTTAAGCAAATCTTGTAATGAATTGCCAAGGTAAAGTGTCCACACAAAATGGAGTATAGAGTTTGTAACAATTAAAAGCTCACAAAACAGCATAAGAAAACACAACTTTACACCAGTGGCAAATACTTATTAGTGCGACATTGTTCGTCACCAATGTGGAGGCAAGCGTACTGGTGAAAGCATTGGCCAATGTTGGCATTTCCAGTCAAGTGGCCATGACCTAGCGGTATTCTTACAAACATTGAGGGGATTTATCATTGCTATTGCTTAATATTTTATGGCATGCCCACATATGTGATGAAATGATCACTCAACAGATCCCTATTTTCATCTGCATAATGGATTTTATAATTGTTACTTTGAAGTTAATATTGAAATAATCGATTGATAACTTTTGGTTATTAATTGGATTGATTGCTTGTAAGTTGTTCTTTTTTCATGTGTCTGATATTCTTTAACTTTCATTAATAATATTTTTATTTAGTTCTTATACTTTAATTAATAACATTTTTATTTAGTCAGATTATTGTTGTTTTACAGATCTGTCTAAATTTGTAAAGCATCGTAGTAAAAACTGAGCAAGACGAGAGGGGAGAGATCAAATTTTTAATAGGTCTTACTTTTAAGTAATTCAGAAGTATAGTATGGGACAGAATATGTATGAGTTATAAATCCCTAGTTGAAAGTACAGAGTAAGTTGAGAGTAGGTTTGATTAGGTATTTATAGAAAAGATACTGTTGCGGCCAACACATCGTTTGGCGACATGAAGATCGACTGTATGACATATGTTTTTCTTTTGTTTTTATACTGAAAAATAGACAGACAACTTCTTAACGTCTCTCAGCACACATATATCGTATCCTTTATCTACTCACTACGCACTCGTAGTTACCAGCATTCTGGCCATCTTAGCCACGGCGGGCGGACTTCTTCAACTCATCCTCCAAGAGGACAAGGCGGGCGGACGTCCTTTTTGTCGATCTACTTCCACGAGAATATCCACTCAGAACAACCACAACCGGGGCCCCACCAATCACTGGTGAAATAAGACTTTTTTTTTAATCTTTTGTTCAATTAATTTAATTTTATAATAGTGTTAAGCTTTCTTTTTTTTCTAGTTGTATATTTTGTGTTCCTTTTTATTATGTTTACTTATTTAAAAATACAAAAATAACAAAATTTGACTATTCTTTTCTTTTCACAGTTGGACTAGTAAAGGTTCCTTTCGAACCCCTACCCGCCATAACAGATATGCATAATTTATTTTATTAGATACGGTTAATAAATAAACTTATTGTCTTCCACAAAAATTTATATTTATAACATATTATTTTCAAGAAAATGTATGCCGTGGTGACAACAAGCAAATTTAAATTTGTTATAATTTAGCAAATTTCAATGAACGAGAGACTTAATTTCATCGAAGTAACAGCTGCCTAAGGCTGTAACTTACATATATATATTGTAATATGCTCTTTTTGAGTAAATAGTATATTTTGATGTTAAAGGGTTTTTGATATGTCTTATTTTATATATCATTTTAATATTGTTCATTTGTTTTGTTTATCCAAAAAGCAAGCTAACTAATTTTCATTGTCCATAATAAATTCGTGATTCAAAACAAAACCAAGATGGCGGTACATATTCTTCAGTCAACAAGTCCGTTGAATCAAGGCCATGATGAGCAGATTCAAATATCATAAAAACTATTTTAACTCTTCCCATCATAATTGAAAATACAGTAAATTTAAGAAAAAATAGAAGTCAAGAAATAGTGCTAAAGAATAATATTCAGAAAGTAAATCATTTGCAAAAATCCCTAACTGTTGTGCGACAATTGATGTACACATGAGATATCTCAGAATTATTCTAAAGATAGTTATTTAACTAACAAAAGGATATATAAATTAACTGCCAATCTCACCCTTGCTTCCAAATATTCTATTCGTCTTTCAAGAGTGGTCAATTTCTCATTTAAGACAGCTAGTCGTGACCTGCATGACATGTCTGAAAATAAATTACAAAACCAATATAAATATATAAAGTACAATATGTATTCTATGCATATAGTAATATATAGTATAATACAGTAATAATGTGTATTCTATTTAAAATAAATAGAATGCACTTTTGACAATTCACATAGTTTAAAGGTATTTACATTGAATAAATGTTTTTATAAGTTATTTATTGCTTTTGTTAAAAAAATTAAGCTTCAAATACACAAACAATAATTGTAATTGATCAGAAGTCATCTGAGATTAGTTATTAAGTGATAGTAATTAGTAATTAAATGATCTGGGATCAGAGCCTGGAGGAGAAATACTAACAGTGAACTGCTTGCAGAGACTGGTTAGTCAATATCTCATAATATGATGGCAAGGAAGTTAAAATATGCAGTACAAGTGGACAATCCATTAGGACGCCACTATACAATAATGAATTCCAGTGTAGTTGTTAAGAGACCATGTGGGGGCCGGCCAACAACCAGATGAATAGACAAAATCAACAAAGATGCGAAAGAGTTGCATGCAGCAACAGAATATAAATATGACTAAAAGTATATCATAGATATACTTTTTTTTTTCAGGTTTAGTCAAGATTAGAGAAATTTAATGTAAAAAAAATTGTAGATAATTGAGGATCCGTGATCAAATCATTAGTTTTTAGGTTTTTGCATCTTAAGTCAAGGTAAAAAACTATTTAAAGCTAAAATTTGAAACATTTGAAATTTCCCAGTACCTGTGCTAATGCTACAAAATTTATGTACAACACATCTATGATAACTGATCACAGAATTTTGTTCAAATGTATTGAGATTTATTAGAGCCATTATATAAACTTCTTAGGAGAGAGATAACTTTTGTCCGGTCAGCGGAATATAATCTGGTATTTAATATGCCGTAATAAAAAAAAGTCATTAATGTTGTATTATTCATCCAAATGTTATGTAGGATTCATAAATTTATCTGTTCAACAATCATCACAATATACAACAGAGTTAGTTTTCAGTCACCATTAATGAAGAACAGTGTCCAATTCCATATGAATTGGCAATATTAAATGCAAACTAGAGAAATTATAGTCAGTTACAGCTACAGAAGCATTCTTTATCATTTACAGGGTACAAACATTTTGTAAGTGTTTGTCTGGGCATAAATTTACAATTTCCATTGACTGAATTCATGAGTTTCTGTTTTCAAAATAAAAAAATATTTCATTCAGAAATACAGCCAGATTAATTTGTAATTATATATTCCCCAAGTATACTTCTAAATTGGCTTTAAAAAAGGTGGGAATATTCCTGAGGATGATGTCATGTCTTTTCTTCGCACAATATTTTAGTTCCAGATAAAATTAATTAATACTTCTCTACACTACTTGTATATTTAGAATATGAATTTAACCGTCATATTTTTCAGACAACACAATTTCATACAGCTATATTAACTGTAAAATGAATAATCTGCTATGTGAAATTTGTCTTAGAATTTAGATATGTATAGAATTAAAACCTAAATGTGTATATTTTGATATTATAATAACTTTGGATTACACTTTTCCTTGGACCCTAGTTGTAGCTTTAAGCCATAGTTATGTGAAGTTATAGAACCTTCCTAAAATCATAATTTATACTTCAATGAGTGAAGAGCTGGAGCCTGTAAATATAAGTTTGGAAGTGTGTGAAGATATCTAGTAGTCATTATACTTTACAATGCTTTTAATTTAACATGTTTTGAATTAGGGGATGTAGAAGGTAGTAGGTTAGCTGTGTAAAAACAACAACAAAGGAGCTATTGGCGCCATTGGCCCTGAAAACAAATATTAACCAATAATTAAGGAAATAATAAGGAATTCATTAATGTTATTTTGGAAACCCATTAATATTTGTAACACAAGATGCAACGGTCAAGTAAACAAATAGTTCAGACTCAAAGAACTTAGTATGTCAGAAAAACTCAAACATTTGCGTAAACAAAACAGCAAAAAATAAAACTAATGATTGATTTATGAATTATATAACAGCTTTAGTCACATTAACCAATACTGAACTTATAGGTAACCATACGAAACATAGAAGAGAGCTCTGTATTTGGTCTGATAGGTAAGTTTGTGTTTTAACAGGTTTCAATAAAAGGAAATACATAAGCATCTAGGCAAACATTGTTGGTGTTGTTTGCCTCTCACCAGTGAGTTAAATAATTTTATTATCATAATAACATTATATAAATACAAGTTATGAGCTAGATTATGTCACTCGACAGTTACTGTCATCCATAAAGCATATATCAAAACAACTAAGTCTAATAAAATTGAAAGATGAAACAGTTGAAAGATTGATAGAAAATATAAATAAAACAAATATGAGTATAAAATCAAACTAATCAAATACTCAAGTTAAAAAATAACTTATGCACTATCACAATACCATTTAGTATAGGAATATTTTGTTTATAAACTAAGGTGAAATTAATAACCAACGAGATTAATGGAAGAAAAAAAAGGAATACAATAGAGGCTTACCAAAAGAATTTAAGAAATCAGTAATTTTTTTAATACTTCCAGTAATTACTTCAATATACTCCCTATTAGCCCAGTCTTGTTGAATTTGCTTCTGAATGGCTTCTCTATGTACAGCCGCCATTAATTATTTTAAACAAAATATAAGTTAACAACTAAAAAATAAAACAATGCTAACATAACAACTTTTTTGAAAACATTGCAGAATGGACCAGGCGATTCAATGATCTATTACTATCGATTATCGAAACATGCTCCAGGTTAAAATGAAAATGAATTAAACATAATTAAGAATTGAGATAATTTCTGTTCTGTAATAACTTGGATTCTATTAATTATAAACAACAATATAAATACTGAAAACGATAGATAAAAAAAAGTAATATATTTATCTACTAAGATTAAATCAAGATATTTCATTAGTGACGTCATAAGATCCCAACGATGCATAAAATATACCCATACTACCTTCAATGTGATAATTGTTAAAAGAAAATATGTGTGTTGGATGTACTTGTAATGTATACATGGGTAATACATATGTTATAGCACTGCAAGCTTCTTTCTAGGCACTTAAGCTTAGGCCACACCGTGTCCCACATCGATGGTTCTCGAAAATATGTCAATTAAAGTGTTTCTGGAGAATTCCATCTTAGGGCTGGATCTTTTTAACAATTTTTTGTTTTTTATGTTCTCATTTCTATTTATAATATACATAAAAAACAAAAAACAAATCACTACCTTCCTTTTTTTGTGGTCCAAAACCCTCAATTATCACTAAATCCGTCAGTAACAAAATCAGATTCTGGTAAAACCTCTCTTTGTGAATTCGGAATATGTCCGTTCTATTAGGAAATCAGATAAAAATAAAAGATCATAGTATGCTGCTTTTAGAAATGGATTTACAATTATTTTAAATGCAGCAGGTAGATCAATAACTTATTAGATAGTTTGTTGCTGGAAAATTTCTCACTGCAGCATTTATTAATAATTTATTATTTATTAATATTCAAGGAACACTGGCTGAGAAAACAGATTCGTACCGCCTAGCAATTTTCTCTGTACAGCTTTTAAGGGAAAAGGTTTACTTTCAGGTGATTATACTTATGATTTTTGATCCACATTGCAATGGTTTTATTGAAATATTAATTTTTGGTTTTTATTTTACAGCTTTACTTTACATTAAAGGACATTTATAGTGTCCTATTATTTTTGGATATCTACCCATCTAACTAGGGTAAGCAAGCTCTTAAACTTAAAACTTTCATTACCGTGCATCAATCATTTTCAATACCACCACGGAATCATTGTTAGTTACTTAGCCGCCGATCTTAGATGGAATGCCGAGTGTTTCTGAAATCCGATGGATGCGACCTTTACGTATAAGAACTAGGACAAGGATTCAATTGATATACAATATTTTAATTGAGATTTATTTGAAACTATATAAATATCATGGAATGGTATCCAAATTCTCAATGAAAAATATTAGCATCATGATAAGCTATTCCCGTTAAAGAAAAATTTTCTTCTATTTCTAATTTAGGGTAGAATGGAGCACCCAACAGCCAAATGCGCACATAATAGTAAAAACATTTAGTTTATAATAGTAAAAAATATTAATTAAAAACTAAAATTGCTTTTAAACCTTTCTTTTTCATGTACTAAACCTAAATCTTCAATCAAATTTTACTCCTCAACGTTTTGGCAACGAGATAATTATTGTTTATTTATTTAGTTATTAATTTGTTAAAAAAAATCCGTAAGTGTGATTGTAATTGATTATATTTTTTTCCACCAAGGTTTTAATATCAGAGTTTATTGTAGGTTGAATCAGTTTGAAAACATTATTTATAACATAACATTTTTTCATAATTTGTTTCTCTTTCTCACTCAATAAATGATGAATTTTGAACAAGGCTTTTTTAATTCAGATTGGTAGGTCACCTCGGTTCGGTTACATTTGTCTGCTTTCGGAAACATAAAGCATTCCATTTAAGATTTGCAGCTAAACTCTTTTCTATTGCACTAAATATTGGCATTTGAACGCCAAAAGAGTAATTTGAGCTCTATTTTGTTTTGTCAGGAGGCCTGGGACCGTTCATTCGCAACAAATTTCATGGCCATGGAAATGACGCTTTCTTTGAGAATCACCGAAATAAGTAATGATTCTTATGAGGATGGAAAATTTCATGAAACTTGTGATTATAAACAAAAGATA
>NW_027107511.1:81552-85007 GCF_000696795.3 Halyomorpha halys
GGGATATTTCCTATTCTTTATCCCATAATAATCGCTATCTCTTCCCTGCTATTAAGCGCATATATTAAATTAATTTATAAAAATATGTTCACTGTTTATTTTGTTCTTTAAAAAGAAAAAAAACTAATAGAAAAATAAAAAATGTAATAAAACGATATTAGGTTAGGTTATAATCCACAAAAATAGAAATATAGTTCAGGAGGTCTGATACTAAGTATCCGTGTCTTCTTCAATGATTAATTTTTTATAATCAAAAGAAAAATAGTTCAAATGAACTATTTTACAATTTAAATTTAGAAGTAATAACCTGACTGTTTTTTTACGAACTCTGACTACTTCAACCATAACAGTGGTTTCCCATCCAGTGGTCCATGGCCCATAGATGTGCCGCGAAAACCTACGAGGTGATCCATTCCCGTTCGGTGGTTTTAAGAGGAAATATTGTTAAAATTGCTTTATTGTTAGGTTTTTGTTATTGAAATTGAAATCATATTAATTTTTGAACTAGGAGAATTGTGAAAAAAAATCAATGTTGTATTTCAGCTAACTACACATCATTTTCGCAGTCCTCATCCCTCACTGCTCAATAGTTCTTCTTGTTCAGAGAGCAATTCCATAAAAATTGGTCATTTTTTATCCTCCTTAGTAGGAAGCAAGTGTTCCAAGCTGGTGACCATTAGATCGGATGATATAAGGAGGTTGCCCAATGTGTCTAAGTTTTGGTTCTTGGCATTTTTTTTTTTAATAGTGCTCTCGGAATCTTTTTAAATGTTTATGTTTTATTTTAGCAACAACCTCATACAATTGTCGATTGGGAATAATGTGTTTCTCAACAATGAATGGATTAAAAACGAGTATCTTCTGAACGGTAATCTGTATCGGATATACACTAGTTATACAGATTATTTGGTTGGTTTGGCTTGGCTTGAGACTGTAAACTATTTTGGGTCTTACTTAAGAAAAGCCAAATTTCCGTTGTTTTTGAACTTAAACTTCTTTTAGAAATAACTTCTCTTGTTGTTGAGCCTTGGCTTGTAATATGACATTTCTGTTTCCACAAGGTGAGACATGACAAAATTGTTACTTTAATTTTGCAAAACCTACGGCTGTTTTTGGTAATATTTATCACAAAAGGCTGGCATTGAAAGTTCATTGTGTTTCAACCGATTTTTTTAATAAAAGTGTTGAGCTGAGGGAAGTAAATTTTAAAACTTTTTATCATTTTTTATGTATATTCATCTTTTTTTAATGATTTATAAGTTCAAATTTTCATTCAAAGTCCTAGGTTTCGAAGTTTCTCCATAGTTTGTTTTGGATTTAAAAGATCTTTTGTGAATATCGTAGGCCCATATGTTGTACATAGTGAAATATGTTTAATTTGATCCAAGGAATAATTTTTACAAAATAGTTACATAGAGGTTAGGAAAAACATATCGAATACATATTTACAAGTGTCAGAACCAATCTATTTATTAGAATTATTTTTTATTTTACGGATTTTAGGATTTAGTGGTTTCTTACCGTTATAGCGGTCTTGAAGTCCTTGTAAAATTTTTTTTGTGCGCCATGGTCGATATTTTATCAAGTGCTTGCCTTATACAGGTGATTCTCAGAAGGGCATATTTCAGCAACCAGTTTGTAGTGAAATACAACTGTTCAACATTTATATTTTTTTATTTGCATTTCTTCCTAGGATAGAGCCAATTTTTAAGACACTATTTCTGCAATGATATGTGAAAATAAAAAAAAAAATACAAATTATTTTTTTTTTCACTTGTTACGAAAATTGAGCTGCTTCGATGAAATTCAATAGAAAATTTGACTAAAAACATAACACAACCCAAGTGTGATTTTTAAAAAATCACAGTCCAATTCACCGCATTTTAGCTATTAATAATAATAAATACTGATTCCATTTGGGTGATTTTGGATTCATTTAGCAGAATTCAAATGAGTGATTAGAATACTCCAGAAGAAAAAGAAGATAGTTTTGTAGTTGTTATTATACAAACTACTTTTCTTTTTAATTTATAGAAATCATTGTTATCAAATCAATTTATGATATTTATGCATTACCAAATTATAGTAATGGAGATAACACATGTGTGCGTGTGTATGTATCTAATATAACATATATAAGGCATGTTCTAATTTCTTAGATTCACGTTTGTGAAAATCGAGAATCTAAGCGAAGAAGAGAATTTATGATAAAAAAACGTGCTCTACTTTTTGTACTGCGAAATCAGGAATGAAATAGAAAATGTATCCGACCTTGTACCTCGGATTCACAGAGCAAGCGATCCCCGGACAACTGTAAGGCGGACCGGAAATGGCGTTGTACGGTTCCGCCAATGCTCAAAGCCGTCTGTTCATGAAAGACAGGAACCGGAAACATACCTTATACGCTACTAATGGTATTAAACTTAATACATATGCTAAAGTGAATCTTTGGTCGCAGGCTGTGCTTTAAATGGACCTTTATTTATCCATCTATTTTTTTTGTTGGATTTATTCAGCTTTTTGGACGGGAACTTCTGGCATTATATACAACAGTTCACCATTAAAGCATCATACTTGTAAGCCGTTAATAAATACTATATCACTAAAAGCCACTGCACCTTCACCCTTGCGTTTTAAGTCATTACATAAGACAGTTCTCAAGTAGCATATAACATGCTAAAGGAGTTATGGCCTCCTCGATGCATGATCTTCAAAGGCTGCCTAAATTACGAGCTGAAAACCCTTAATTCGAGACACTCAGACAGCAATCCATACTGCTGTTTTTAATAATCCACTTAAAGAACACTGTACATACACGTGACATGTCCACTCAGAAAAATGAATAATTATATTTTTAAAAAGTAATAAAAACACTTAAAAACATGTGCTTATCTATCTATGGGGAGGGGGGGGGGGTTAAGAGGGCCCTCCAGGCACTTCCGGTGTCAACTGGGCGGGAATTTTTAAT
The DNA here is from genome assembly GCF_000696795.3 of Halyomorpha halys. NCBI lineage: Eukaryota > Metazoa > Arthropoda > Insecta > Hemiptera > Pentatomidae > Halyomorpha > Halyomorpha halys. The sequence goes on from NW_027107511.1 coordinate 84,521, forward strand.
TGCTCAACGTGGACCGTCCTTCGTTTCTTCGGTTCTCGTACACTCTCAATAGTGATAACATTATGTTGTCTGTGGACGATCACCCTAAATGGGCCCCCATGGCGTAGTAGCTCCTTACCCCTATTAGTCCCTATTTTCCGATACACATGGTCCCAAGCCTGGGGTCCCCCATTACGTCCCGCAAATTTAGATTCTGACGCGCCACCCGCCTTCACTTCTCTTTCTCAATGCGCCCTTGCACCTTCTCCCACAATTTCCTCATGGCCTCGTTGTTAGTGACGATATCTTCCCCTGTAGTAGCCGTCTCCCTCAAATTCCTACGACAATCCTTAAGCCCAAAAAAGATCTCAAAAGGGGAGAACCCGGTGACTGCGTATGTGAGATGGCAACACTGCGTGGGCAACACTGAGAAGGAGAGCGAGGGAAGGTTTTTTGGTGTTTGTCGAGAACAGTGTTAATAAAAGTGAGAGTGCGTATAATTAATTAT
>NW_027107511.1:91095-107704 GCF_000696795.3 Halyomorpha halys
ACAGTGTTAATAAAAGTGAGAGTGCGTATAATTAATTATCTTAGTTCGCTGAAAGTTATATTAGTTGTAATTTGACTTCTGAGTTGTGAGGGACTCTTTCTGTTAATATTGAGATTATTTTGTAACCATTAATGTAAGTGTTTAAGATAATATAATAGTGAGGTTTTGTTTATTCTTCATCTCTCTTATTTCTCCTTTTTTGTAAAAAAAAAGACTATAGCCCCTACAGCGTGTATGGAGTTTTTGTATGCCGCTACCATCCTGATCATCGATTCATTCGGTTACAACCCCTTATCCATGTTATATTCCCGCAAGTGGTCATTCAGGGTGCTATGGAGCCTATCGATCCCACCCCTGCTTTTAGGATGCTCGGACGTATAAAGTGCCAACTCACTTCCAACTGCTTCATCTCTGCTCTTAAAAGAGAGTTATCGAATTCGCGGCCCCCATCTGACGAAATTCGGTCCGGAACACCATAAAACTGAACCAGATACGGAGTGCACCTAATACCGCGTCCGCCGATCTATCCTTTACTTGACAGGCCATTGCCACCTTACTAAATACGTACAATACTGTGAACCATTTGAATCCTTTTCATGTAAACGTATCCACTTGCAGAGCTTTAAGTGAACTATTCGCGTTGGGAGTTTCTTCCTGGGGTGCCCTTGGTGAGTGTCTGTAGTACTTTGTGCTCAGGCACACTTCGCATCCCCCTATCGTCTTCTGTATTGTCCGTCGCATACCCCACCAGAAGTATCTGCGTTTCAGTACCGTAAAAGTCTCGTTTAACCCCCGATGATTCGTTTTTCCCTGATGGTACGCGACGATCACCAGCTCGAGACAGCCAATCCACGACAACGTTCTCCCTACCCGGCTTATATACTATGTCCATATTACATTGGCTAAGGAGCTCCTTCCAACGGGTGACCCTTGCCGATGACTGTGCTGTAGCTCTGTGCCGTATTCTCTAAGCGTTGGTAGGGGCTCCCCCTGGTCTGTCTCCCGCCTTCGGTACATGTAGGGGCATTGCATTGGGCAATGTGCCCCTCGTTCCCTCACTCGAAGTACTTCGTGCGTGGACATTGGGCCACCAGATGTCCCACCTTCCCACAGCCGTGACACATACGATCATCTCTCCCCCCTTTTTCTCTAGGTTTAACCTGGTTCGTTCTCTTTTCACCATTTCGTGTCGTTCGATCCTTCAAGATGTTCCCCATCTCTCTTACGCCACGTATTTTGGGGATTCCTGGGACGATTGTACTGCACTCTTTCCCATTCTGGTTTCTCCACCTCCATACGTGACTCCTCTCTTCCGCACATTCCACAAATGACCTATCTTGTGGTAGACCTTCCTTTCTCCCGATTTCCTTCGCTAACTGCACTTCCAAAATGCCCGATAGAAAATGTATTCGGGCCTGGACCAGCTCCATTTCTATCATCTTGCTAAAATTGTCCGGTGGTACCGAGATAACTGTTCCCTCACGTAGCGCCCCTTTTCTCCCATCGTCCTCCACCATACAACTTCTTCAGCCGTTCCTTGTCTGTGTTACAGGGCGTTTCCTCGTCCACCTGGATCTGGTTGAGGATACCTCCGTTTTACCCGGCATACCACCGCTGCCTCAAGTTCTTCCGTATCTCCCCCATCTAATAGTCTTTCTTCTTTCTTTGCCTGGATTCTTTCCATTAGCCGATTACACCCTTTTATGAGCGTGACTTAGCTCACCAGGTTCCCTGGTGAATCTTTCCAGATCCGAAATCGCCTTTCTAAGATTTTGTAAGCGTGGTTGCTGTTTTAATCCACTGAAGAGCGTTCGCGTGTACTTCCGGTATCCTGACTGCCGGGAGAGGTGGTGGAGGTTGAAACCCCTCTTGTTCTGGTAGGGCTTCCACCATTGGCTGGGGTACAGGTTCCGGCTGAGTCTCTGGGTGTTCTGCGGCAGCCGCCGGAATTACGTTATCTTGGCCGTCTACACCAAGCGCTGTGGCTCTTACTATCGGGCTCATACTTTGATCTATCAAGAGAGAGCAACAAAAAAAATCTCTTACGTAATCAGAAGTCCCGGGTTTCTGCATCGGTTACGATAGGTCTAGCGAAAATAGAAAAAAAAAAAAAAGGAAAACTGGGAGAGAAATGACGCACTCAAAGTCTCAGAATATACTGCTTTATTATCTGTATTAGTCCTCCATATATAGGTTTAGCTTATGTTTACATAGGGAGTATGGTATTATGACAAATATCTGGTGTCATCATACCCTAACTTGTACATAAATATACATCGTTCCCTAAGCCAGAAAATATTAAAAGACGTGTATCAGATTAGTCAAGCTATCCTCAAAAAATTGTTATGAAAAGGCCGTTTTTTCTTATGTATCTTTGGATAGTCATAAGCGAGTGCTTAGCCAAGTGAATAGAATGTTGCATTGGACGTTAAAAGGCTAACATGGTGAGATTACACTGCCTAGGAAATTCGAATATTTTGGCTGATTTAAACTTGCCCACTTAAATAAAACTAGGCCTTTGACCACATTGAGCTAAATGCGCCCTGCAACTTGACCAAATGCATCATGAGCGACCTCTTTACCTTTCCAAACTAAGTTTAGGTTGTCTGACTATTGTGTGCCCACAAAACCTCAATTCTCTCAACTTGTAAATATACAAAATGACGGCTAATGAAAAACAAAATGAAGGATGGATACACTCGTCTATATAAATTCTTGAGTATTTTAAACATTACCAAAAATCTTGAGTATCTCTGGCTGTGGCCAATCAAAATCTTGGTGTAAGGAAAATAAGTGAATGACGATAGCGCATACTAAATCTCTACAAAGCCTTAATTCTCTCAAACGCAGTAAATTTGAAATCTTAATTCTCTCAAGTAATCGACAAAATAAATTGGTTGCTCAAGAAAAAATTATGGTCGTAAGACCTTCAGTTTCTATTAGGTGGTACTAGGACACTTCATTGGATTGGTGAACGTCATAGAAACAATGGTTAAAGAAAAGTAAACGAACGGGTAGTTACAGAAAATGTAAATATTGCGAAAGTTGTGTAAATATGTAAACTAATAGGTAGGCAAACGTTATCTTAGGTAACATTGCAAGAAATCTAAAATTTAGGAAGGTTACAGAAGTGTAAAAGAAGTAGGTACTGATACTTGCAATGATAGTGCAAAAAATCAGTAAGTGGATCTGGTTGTCAATTTTTGCTGATTCCGGACACTTATGTTGGTGTTGCCTCCGCGTAGTAATCACATTCGGAGCGCCATCTAGATTTTTTACCCAAGACCACAGACAGATAAATATTAATTACCCAACAAGAGATTCGAATCCATGCTGTTGCGAAATTTGTCTTTGCAAACTGGAAACTGGGGGGCGGCGCCGGTTCGAATACGACCGTGGTGGTCGACTTTTTTTTATTTCTGTGGCGGTCCCATGAAACGAAAACTTGACCCCCCACTATGGTTAAAATAGGACAGTTAGCTGTAGATAAACCCACCCCCTCCCCTGTTGGCCATTAATGACTAGGAAGGGTGTCTCAAAAATAAAAGGAGTAAATGAGGCCATGAATGAATGATTAGGTAACTAAATAAATGGTTTATGGTAAGGTCGAGCTAAAAATCAAAATTCAAAATTGGCAACATGAGTCGCCTTACAAAATTTCGAAGTAAATTTATGTTTATAATTGATCTTATCAACTTACAATTAAATTGTTGCAGAACCTTAATAATTTGCCCCTTGATGTTTTGCATAACGTAATAATGTGTGGTGTAATATTCAATTGTTGTTATTAGTTATCTTATCGTTAAAAATTTAATTCATTAGAAATGTTCTTATTTATGTAGTTTCTGCGTGTTTATAGAGCTTTCGTTATTGATTTTGTTTTATTGTGGTTGGTGGATCGCGTGATCATGTGTGCAGGCTCTAAGATAGGCAATAGTAGCTTTGACTAAACCACAACACATCCTCACATTCAGTAATCATTAAACCAAATATTGTATTAAATTAATATTTGAACTAAATTCGGACCTAGAATATTCCGATTATGAATTTCACAATTTTGGTCTAATAAAAACAACTGAACTGAAAGCATAAATTGCTTTTATTTATTTCTTATTAGTTGCTGAAAAATATTAAAATTTGTTATACTAACTCTTTCCTTAAATATATAAGTTTTCACGTAAAACTTGTCATAAAAATAAATGGAAAGATCAATATGCAGAATTTAGTTAAAAAATAGAATTATTAGACTTCATATCGAGTGTCTAAAATACCTAAGTAAAGGTCAGTGTGGAAGATCCACCAAACCATTTAAAGCAAAACCAGGAAAGAAAATTAATGATACATTCAGTACTTAGTAAGATTTTACTTTTAGTAATGAGATTGTCGAAAAATTGAATTTTTTTGGTTGTCGAGTTTACTAAGAATTGAGAGCTAGTTAGGTATGGGCTTAAGCTGTTTGTAGCTGAGGGCGTTAAGCAACTGCCTTGTGACTGCAGTGGGCACCGAATCTGGCCAAGGGGGATTGACTTTTATTTCTGTGATGGTTCCAAAAAATGAAAACTTGACCCTTATCACGGTTAGGATAGGTTAGTTACCTCTAGATAACTCCTCCTCCCCCATGTCGGAATTGACGAGGAACGTAGTCATAAAAAATAAAAAAATAAAAGAAGGTAGGTATGATCTTTTGGCCATTTGTAGCTGAGTGAGCTAAGCGTCTGTCTTGTGACCGCAGTGGTGCCAGTTGGAAACTGGCCTCGAGTGTCGACGATCCCAAGAAATGAAAACTTGAATCACCACTTTGGTTAGAATAGGTTGGTTACCTCTAGATAACCTCTCCAAATGATCAGGAAGGAGGTTTTAAAAAAAAAAATTGATATCATCTATTACATTATTGCGTGATCATGTGAGCAGGCAGTGAAACAAGCAATAGTGGCATACATTGAAATTTCAAAAAATTATCAAAGATACAAGGAAAATTAATACAGAAGGAAATATGGAGTGAAAATGGAAAACAGAGGAAGGTTGTGATTAAAAAAAAGATAAAAGGAATAACAGAAGACGGTTTACAAAAATAAAATAAATAAGTTGATCAGTAAAGTAACATGTAATAAATCCGACTAGTTTGACTATTTGTGTTGGTTTTCGTAGTTCCCGACTCGTTGGAATCTTCGAACGATAAAGACAGGATTTGAAACTTGTATTGTGAAATTGTTAAATTTGACACTTGTGCGGACAGCCCACTAACACAGACCTGGGAGATATTGGGGGTCTCTCCAGGAAAACGTTTCATAATTACATCGCTTAAAAATGCATTTAGAGGCAATTTCATAGAGCATTTACCTTTTAAAATCTTTCAACTAATATTGAAACATCAGGAATGTTAAACAAGTTCTCACAAAATATATACTATAAATAAAGAACCCTTCCCTGAGGCTCTGGGGGAATCACTTGGGATCCGAGGACTATCGGTTGGAACCCACTATTTTGTTGATTTTGTTTTTCAGTTTTTCGATATTTGATCAATTGTTGTGTTTTAATTTTAATCATTACTTTCCTTTGTTTTGCATTATTAATTCATATTTTTTTTTTCGGCTAAGACTCCCAGTAGAGTCCTATATTGCCTAATCATGGTTGGGGATCAAAGTTCTTTATTTCGGGGGCCGCCACTCAATGAAAAAAGTCAGCCTTCCATTCGAACCAGCACCGCCAATAGACATCAAATTGGTAAGACTGTCTTAACCACTGAGCTACGGGCGGTTCTATATTTTTTTTGTTCGATAATTTTTTGCGCTAAATACTTCATTATGATCCTTGCACCTACCTACCACATCGAAACCCATTTTCAGTAAGTCTATTAAAATTAAATATATCGAATAATAAAATTAAATATATCGAAAATTCCATAACTCAAATTAATATAGACCTCCCTTCAACTTTATATTTCAAGTTTAGATTGTATTTATGATAATCTGTCCCAATGATGCTTAAAATAGAAAAAAACTACTTTTGTAGTGTTTATTGGTTTTTTATCACTAAAAACAATGAGATATGATTAATTATTTAAAATTAAAAAAAAAATTAAAGGCATTTTAGAGGAAACTTTTTGAAACATCGGCATTCAAATTCTCTCCGACTATTTCAGTCGGAATAAGTCTTAGCTGATATGGAAAACCACTTAACTATACATTGATATGATGAGTTTAATCAAAATCATTAGAGCCGTTTTTGAAAAAACTGTAAAATAGATGATATAAAATGTCACTTTCGGTAAGTAAATTTTAGTAAAAAGTTACAGAATAAACTCAGGCACAATAGGCTTAACTCCCAGCGCGACTAGTGGGTCTGAGGGATCCATCGGTGTATTTATTTTTCTTACATTGTGGTGTGTGGAGCGGAATGGCTCAGAGAGAAAGGCGGTGTGCAATTAACTCAAAGAACCTAAATTCGAATTCGGCTGTGGTAGATAATTATTTATTTTTAAAATATAGTAGTGAATCAACCCTGTGGGTTCGGGGATGCCTGGAAAGTAGATACACTTGGGGAAAATTCTGGAGGTTGGGCGTGATCATGAACAAATCTCCTCGTTATACAACCGTGTTCAAGAAATAATACTTCCACACTTATACTCCATGTTTTTGTTTTAAAATTTTTTTTTTTTTACAATTTGGTGTTTTAAAGCTTTTATTTTTATTTTATTTTTTTATATTGTATAATACATTGCCATATAAGAGGGACTCGTCAGTGAAATAAAGATCTACCCATAGCTGGTCGGCAAATAAATACATTTCTCTGCGATATAATTACAGCAAATAGCACCATATCCTCTCATAATTCGCCGGTTTCATACGGTTTCAGAGATAATATGGGTATTCCAACTTTTTTTGAAGCCAGTCCAAAACCTCAGGTGCAGTTATATGGTGATTTCTCAATAATTTTTTTTTTAATTTTATTTTTATACCAGATCGGCCTGGTGGGCCTTACATGGTTGATATAACTTATATTATATATATTTTTTAACTGTTGATTATGAGGGGGTATAGTCATAAAAATGACACCCCTAACTATATAAAATGTTCTTATTAAAAGAAAAAAAAAGAAAATAAATAGATAAGAATAATGCTTCTTAATAAAAGAGGAAAGTAAAATTAATAACAAAAAATGATGATATTGGTACACTTAAATAAAACAAACAACTGTCTTCTAACAGTAAAAAGAAACAAGTTAATTTGAAAAAGGGAAGAGAGAAGAAAAGAGAAAAAAATAAATATATAAATAAATAAAAAAAAAATGAATAAATAAAATGAATAATAATAAGTAAATAGGGGTAGTGTGACTATGAATTAATTTTAAATTTATTAAAAATTTATAAAAGAATGTCCTGCAGCAGTCTGGGCAGTCTTCGAGTTGAGGTTGGGTTTCCCAGGTTGTAGGTCACTGGTCCTTTAACTGTCGGCAACTGGGAGTGGAACTTCATGAACCGTTTTATGATATAATCCTCTATTTACTCCAGTTGTAATTCGCGAAGAAATTGGCTATTTCTTATGAACCAAGGAGCATTAACTGCGATTCTTAGGACTTTATTTTGAAAGGATTGTAGTTTTTTCCTTTTCGTGAAGGATGCCGCTCCCCAGACTTCACAGCCGTACATCAGCATGGGCCTCAGGATTGTTTTAAATATGAGAACAGTTGTTTCTGGTTTTAGTTTGGAATTTCTGTTTAGGATAGGATATAACATTGCTAACCTTTCTCTATAATGAGAAGGTGATAATTGTATTGTTGAATTGATTTTATCTCGGTATCATTGGATTCATGGACAGTGGAATTAGCTAAGGATACTAGCGATATTGTAATGTATTTGACACACCGGTCATATCTTGTCAAGGAGATGTCTACATCAACTAAGGATTCGTCTTCGTTGGAAAGAACACTATCATATACGGCTAATGTGTATAACGTTGTTCCTAAACCATAATCCGATAAAATTCCACCCATCCGTCAAAAACCTTAGAGTCATCTTTGACCAAACTCTTTCCTGGAAAAACAAGTCTCCGATATCTCCCGTCGTACTTTCTCTACCCTTAAGAGATGATCCCTTTGAAACCCCCTAGGCTCCTGGTTACCTCCTTAGTATTTCCCCACCTAGACTATTACTATGCGGTTTACGGGAGTGTCTTTGGGATTAATTGGTTCGTAACTTTCATCTTAGAGGTCCCCCAAGGACGCCTCTGTCACTGGATATTATGAAGAGTTGAAGTGGCTTTACCCCTCCTTTCGTCGTAAATATTTCCTTTTATCCTTCCTATACCAAGTCATCTAATCCCGCCGTCCATCGTACATCTTTGAGATCCTTTAATTCAAATCCTCAGTGTATTCCCGCAACTCTCGTTCGCGGCACAGATATATCTTAATCTGCTTCTCTACGCTATGGAATTCCATCCTATCCTTCATCTTCATTCGTTGTTCTAATACCTCTTTTTTTTTACATAGTTTTTTAAAAAATATTTTTTTTTTTATTATTTATTTAATGTAATTTACAACTGTACAAAATAATACAATAGGTAAATATGTTGTATGTTTCATATATACTTGAAAATCTTGGGAAGGAACCACCCATTGGTGGCACTTCAAACATTAATTTAAATTAGAAGGTCCCGTGGCCAACTTCTTTTCAGACGCCTCGGAGGATTATCAGGGATCGTTAAGGATGAAAGATTAAGAATTAATGGGTTAGGATGGTTAAGGAGTTTGGAATGAAAAGACGCATATCTGTTTTGGGTCAAATCTGCAACGAAGGGGATGTTAAGGTTTTTGTGAATGAATTTATTTGTGACGTAATAAGGAGCATCAAGGATTTTACGTAGGATTTTGGATTGTAACGATTGGATGCGGGAAGAATTTGATGGTTTGGTGGAGCCCCTGAGCTCAATTCCATATGTCCAAATTGGTCTGATTATCGTAGTGTATATTAATTTTTTGTAGTGAAGTTTAGAGCGTTTGTCAAGTAATTATTGTAGCAATCGGAATCTACGAGCAGTATAGAAAGATTTAAAATTAACAAATACAAAAAAAAACTGGTAATAAGTAAAAATATTATAAACTATATATAATTTAAATTCTTGCTTGAGACTAGTTCGTTTATCAATTATAATTATAAATATCTATATAGTCTCAACATGATCATTTTCTTATAACTCCTACGTTTCGGCCATCCAACTATTCTCAAGGATATCTTTTGGTCGAAAATTTCAATTCTAATCTAATCATTAAATATTATTTTTAAAAACATTCTGAATTATACATTATCCTACGTTATTTGTAATATTACAGCTAACAATATCATTAAAAGGTCCCAGGCTATTCTGCTTTTGTCAAAACATATCTTAGTCAATTAAACTATAAAACATAAATAAATTAGGGAAGCACTATGCACCAATCAATTAACTTTCATCACATTGTCTTAATTACCTATTATTGCCCTTATCCTAATTTCACTAAATTTACACAATCTATTAGAATTGTATCACTTTACAATTCATTGATACATATCTAGCATATCAGGTTAGGCATATTGTCAATATATTTCAAATGTTATTTTAGTTTAATTATTTATTCATTTTAGTATTTAAAAAACCTACTAAACTGAACTAAATCTACAAATATTATTAACGCCGTAATTTTTAGTACAAAAATAATATTTCATATATACTTTGTAGAGCTTCATCAAGGCTAAAAAGATAGAAAAACAACTAAGACATAGTAAGATTATAAGATAAAAAAGGTAAATTAAGGCAGGGTTAAAATTATTTAAACATAAATGAAAAGAAAATTATATACAAATAAAAGAAAAGAAGAAATATAATAGTATTAATATAGAATAACCAATGATGAGAATATAAAAAATTATGTAAACTATAAGGTTAAAAATGTACAGGAGATACAATAACACGCAAAAACAGAAAAATAGATATGGGAAAACAGAATTTAACACCCTAAAAGACGGAAAATAAAGAATGAGGTGTAGATAGTTGACCGTAGATTAATGATTGGAGAAGTTTGTCGGGGGGTGCGGTCAGCAAAGAACAACATAAATAAACAAAACCATATTTATTTATTTTATGCCGACGTTTCAAGGTGAGTTTCAGGTCTTCATCAGGTGTTATGGCGTAGACGGTAGGCCTGCAACTTCTGCAACTTCTGCAAGGCCTACCTTCTACGCCATAACCCCTGATGAAGACCTGAAACTCAGGTCGAAACGTCGGCATAAAATAAATAAATATGGTTTTGTTTATTTATGTTGTTCTTTGCTGATCGCACCCCCCGAAAAATTTCTCCAATCATTGAAAAATAAAGAAGTAAGTTGAGATTAAATAAAGGTCGAGAAAGGATAAATAAAAATAAAATTAATAATAATAATAAATGAGTAAAGAAGAAATCAGAACAAGCCACCTGTTCAAGTTTATAGCTTTCGAACTTAGATAGAAAATCGGAAGCGTACATAAGTAGAGGGGGGGCCTTTAACTGTTATATTTCTATTTCAAATACATCGCGTATACAGATAAGGATATATTAATGAAAAATAATACAAGCATGAGATAATTATTACAATAATAATTATAAGAGTTTTCTAATTTAGGAACACTGAATATAAATATACTATTTTTGCGTCTCCTGTAAATTTTTAACCTTGTAGTTTATGTATTTTTTTATATTCTTATCATTGTTTATTTTATAATAATACTATTTTATTTCTTCTTTTCTTTTATTAGTACATAATTTTCTTTTCAATTATTTTTACGTAATTTTAACCCTGCATCAGTTTACCTTTTTATATCTTATTATCTTACTACGTTCTTAGTTAGTTTCGTATCTTTTTAGCCCTGATGAATCTTTACAAAGTGGGACGAAACGTCGGAAAATAAATAGTTGTTAACTATTTTTATTTCTCTTTTGATCGCAACCCTGACTATCTTCTCCATAATTTGAAATTATGTGAATTTATGTATCATATTTAGTGTAATTAACTGACTAATTTATAGGCATGCCTGAAAACATTAATTCCATCTAAAAATATAGAGTTTCTGTTCAGCATATTATCAACTTAATAGTGCAATAAATGTATGTTTATCCAAGAAAAAAAAATATCTATCAATTTTACGAACAGGAAAAACCATTGTTGATAAGAATTCCTCCTTCGGGTACTGAATAAATGATATGCTTGTATAAGATAGCTATAACTGGCTTTATATACAAATCAGCTTATCAGGAGAAATGGGATCGAAAACACTTAAACGACACCAATTATGTCGTTATAAAAAAAAAATTAATGACCTGAAAAAAACCCATTAAATTAAAAGGCCCGTCCATTTGCATTTCACATGATTATAATGAACAGGGCCTAGAGAAGTATAAAAACCTAGTTAAGAACGGAACTAACATGGTTCTTGCATCGAATCAAAGCGTATTTATGATTCGAACTTAAAATTTAGAAACTGTAGGAAGAGCTAACGAATCCGCTAGTCAACGTGTTCCATTTAAAGTAAGTTCTAGTAAAAAATATTTGTCTGAATTTTGATCTACGGGATCTTCAATTTAATTTTCATTGATTTCGGTTTCATCATTAAGAAAATTTGAATTACTGGACCCGTTTAAAAATGTGGTGTATGAAGTGCAATTTTGAGCTATGAAAAGTGCACTGTTGGTAATGGGAGTTCATTTTTTATATAATTTGTTAATTACCATCGCAATAATAATTTTCTAATAATATGGTATGTGACATTTAATACACGAGAAGGCTTTAGGATAGAAGTGTTTCGGCCTGGAAGTACGACTGGACTGGGAGCATGTTATCTAAGTCTACGTCCACACGAGTTTTTTCACGCGTTTTTTTTTTGTCGTTTTTTTTCAAGCAGCTCGAAAATCCGCATTGCCTCTGGCATACAAGCTAATTGTTTCAACTCACTTTTTGGTTCCAGCATAGGTTTAACGTTATATGTGGAGGAGATAGTCGGGCGGCAAATAAAAAAAAAAAATATTTATTCGTTTCGACCTAAATTTCAGGCCTTGACCAGGGTTGAAAAAAAACGATCATAACTCAGAGAAACATACAACAATAATAAAGAAACTTGGATATATATGACAATTTGTTGATTGATAATAATAGAAGATAAAATATAGTATCATATTAATAATTTATTAAACAATAAATTATTCATTCGTGCCGACGTTCGGACCTGAAATTCAAGTAAACCAGTAAATTTGATGTTAGCTATACAATGGAATGATACAGACGTGGAGAATCAACCTATTGAAAGAACTCCATTAACCTTTCTAAAGGAGAAGATCTCGAGGCCATCTTCTTTTCAGACGGAGAAGGAGAAGCCAAGTTAGAAAAAAGTGGGATAGGGTGGTTGGGAAGTTTATCATGGAGAGATTCGTATCTGGTTCTGGTCGAATTTGAAACATATGGAGCATTGAGCTCCTGAAGGTTGATTTGTGACAGTGTAAGGAGAATTAAGGATTTTGGATTGTAAGGATTGGATAAGAGAGGAATTCGACGGTTTAGTGGAGCCCTAAACTTCAACTATAGTTTGGTTAGTCTATATAGAGTCCAAATATAGGTTGGTAAATAGAAGAACAAATTAAACTAGTTAAAAATAATTTTTTTTTTCAACCAGTTCCTTTTTTTACGTAATTTTTTTAATTAAGTAGAAACTTAATTTATATATAGGATATATAGTAAGGAGTGGTATTGGGACCGTGCGAAATTTCGAATTCGAGTTTTCGACATAAATAAACGTTTTGAGGCCCCCTGAGTCCAATTTCACAAATTAGTCTGGGTGTGTGTACAGGCTAGCTCAAAAACGAATAGTCGTATGAAACTAAAATTACCAATCTAAGGCTTCTATATCGCTGGGATATACAGCAACTTTTTCGATACTATCGACAACCGGAATTGCCACTAAATTGTATCGATTTTTGATTATTGATCTAGATCTAATTCTAATTCAAATAGTTAAGCTGGGCTTAATCACCGAATTTTCAAATATCTTTCTCTTAAATATCTTTAGTTTTGTTTATTTGAAATAAATAATCAGCTCTCATTGTTTTTTGTAATAAAAAATGGAGAAGTACAAATGATTACTATTGAGGGATAAATAAAAGATAATAAAAAAAAGGAAAAATAGAGACTCCGAGTTCGAATCAGAAAATCCAAGAACGCCCAATCTTTCCCGAATGCATTCATATGTATTCGTCATATTTTGTTAAAATGTTGTATCCTTGATATTCGTTATTCCCGCCTGAAGAAATCTTTAAAAAAGCATAATTATGGCAACAGAGAAATGAAAATTTTTCTTAGGAATTTTCAGCCTTCTTTACAATTGATTTAAAATATTACAGTAACTTCAACACCAATTCACCAATCTACACAAAACTTGGGGACGTATGTAGGATGGCAATTAAAAGTTGAGAGATGCGCCCACAGCACCAGAAATTTCTTCAAATATGATTGATAATTAAATATTAAAAAAAAAATCTTGAGTGAAATTGTATCTACTATTATATGGGTGGTATGTGCTTTTAGAAAATGATCTTAATCAATTAATTGTTGTTTAAAATGCAATAACATAACTTTGCCAAGCCATTAAAAGTTTATCAAAAAAGAGCCGTACTTGGAATAAATATTATATAAGTAAAAGTGATCATTGTTTTGGTCTTTCCATTATCTCTCTAGTAATATGGATCTTGTATTTATTTTCATTTCGTACTTTCAGTGAAATTCTCTAAAACAACGAGATTAGAGCTTTTTTATTTTATCATAAAAAACTCAAAACCTATCTACTTAATTAATAAAATACTTATTAAAAATGTGGAGTATTGGATTCTGTGTCGAATGGTTACCAAAACATTAAAATTCACTCCGAGGATATATACCTAGAAAAAAATGTATAGTATGATTGTAGATAATGTAACTGGATTCGTAATGATTCTCGAAATTTGCCCAATTTCACTAAGGCTCGTTATCAAGAGATGAGAGTGAAACTTAAAAATTTATTCAGTGGGTCCTCACTTGTACTATTGCCTATAGTCCAATCACGATTAGTAATGGATTGATTGCTGATGAAAGAATTAACTGTCACCTCTTTTGTGAAAAAAGACCTGCAATGTTAAATTTCCACGAAATAATTCATTAACCTAACCTTGAGGAGTCATTTCTACCGGTAATATCCATGATCAACACATAACGAAATATTTATAAAAAAAAAAAAAAATATATCAGCTGTCCAGCTCAACTTGACAGGTGACTCTGTCAATATAGCAAACGTACAATTTCCTAATGTTTGGTATGTATCCTCAGGACGTTATTAGTAAGAGCAGTAAAAGTGCTGATCGCCTACAAAGACGATAACTATGCTGAATCAGATTTCTCATTCTTGTACAGTAGGTAAACCAAAGTTATGCAACGCCGAAATTGGTTAGTGCTTGTAAGGGTGATCACCAAGACACCTCTCTCCTCACCCACAACCACCGGGTCTGTGAGGCTCGTCAGACTACTGGAGACAACTCATCCAGGTGTAGGAATGATAATCCTACCATATTTACAATAATCGGCAATCGCGTTGTGATCTTTCAGGATGTCCAATAGCTAGTCTGGAGGTTTGGTCTAATGACTGCCTACTTCAGGGAATCGTCTAGCCCGTTTTATAGAAATAATAAAGAAGTGCTAAGTTGTTAAATTGGTATTTCCACAAGCCAATTTTAGAGGAAAAGTTGCTGTAACAACAGGCATATACCTGTAATAGGTATTTTCTGTTTTATACAAATTTTCGTTTTTGTCTTCATTGTTGCATACATACATGCATTCGTTCATACATACACAGGATCATTTTGCGGATTTTGGTAATTTGAACTTAAGCGACCTTAAGACGTGTTTCTGCTGACAACTCGGATAGGAAGTTTTTCGTGAGCAGCATTCCTCCTGTCAGCATATGTTTCATTTATAGATAAATATAAGTCAATTATTTATGTTAAAAAAAAAAAACAAGCATGTTTGTACAATTGCGCCGAAAACGATTTACGTAACTTGGTTACGATTTTGTGCGTTTTGCCCACAATGAGAGATCGTCCCATAGCTTTTTTTCACGTGGTTTGTTAAAGTGTTTCTCGAAATCCAATTATTTTTATTTATGGTCAGCTAAACACAAATGTAAATACAAGTTTGGCTATTACGGTACTAAGATGCTAGAATGGTTTAAACTAAAATACATGTTCGCACAATTGCTTTAGGTGATGCCAAAAAGTGTTTTACACTCTAGATGATGTAAAAAAAATCTCAAAGATAATTAATAAATAAGAAATTGCAGGTTATGGTATTTTTTTTCCCTCGAAACTATAAAATTTGCATCTATAATTCCTGTGAGGATGAACATAACGAAATATACAGGGTGTTCAAGAATGTATTGACCCTCCCTTCTTTCTTGAATTTTAAGAATCTTTAGATTAAAAAGTTGATCCATGCCATGTTTTAACTAGAACAAGGAATAACCATATCGTGTCCGATCTACAGCAATATTTGTACTAAGAAAAGATCAAACTAATGGAATATAGTTGAGTGTCCTTATTAAAGTTCAAAAGAGTTTAATAAAGACACTCAACTACGTTCCATATATTTTTTTTTTTTAGTGCTACTAACGCAAACTATTCTGTTACGCTACACTTGTCCCGTTAGTACTTATTTTTAATTACGGTGAATGTTATTTTTTTTTTTTTTGGTAGTTAAGTCGACTTCGTAACTTCTTACAGTTATTCTCCAGCGCAATTAATTCTGGAATTTTATAATGGTAGAGTTATTTTTAATCGAAATTCTAAAAGAGAATCTAATTTTAAAATAATTTAATTTCGTTGATTTTTTTCGATTAGACGTGTCCTGAAGGCATAAATTTTCAAAAAGCACAAATATTGGAGAATGCTCACGTGCCTGTCATGATGACGAATTTTTACGCAAAATTTAATTTTTAAGCGATTTAGTCTTTTACATTTGTTCCATATTCCCCACCATTTGTCCGCAAATCGTCCATAACCGTAAAAATTAATTTGCGGTTATCGCCGATTTTCGCCTTCTTGGCGCTTCAGACCGGAAGAGTCACCGATATAAAGTTGTTTTAGATTTGGATTCTCCATTAGAACGCTACATTTAAAATACCCCTTTTCGTGAGAAATTTTTAGGGTAGAACTGAAAGAGGCTATAAAAAGTTGGATTTAATATCAACTCCATTCACCGTAACTAAAATCTACTAAGTTTCATCTCAAAATTCTCATAATTATATATAAAAAAAGTAAATCAAGTCTTGAACAACCTGTATGTATGTATATAGTATTTGAAATATGACATTTTACTCTTAATATTTAAATCAAGGACAAGATACAGTGCGCGTTGGTCTCAGAGCGCTCGGTTCGAAACGTCAACTTCTTACTAGCCGCCAAGTATTATTTTTTTTTTTTTTTTAAGTTGATAGATTTATTTATTGATAGATATTACAATCTGCTACACAGTTTTGGGCAATAAGTAATAGTGATGAATGATCTCATACATACTAAAATAAAATAAATA
>NW_027107511.1:107789-119967 GCF_000696795.3 Halyomorpha halys
AAAAAATAAAAAAACTCTCTTAAAATATATACAAACAAAAGAATAGACAAGATGAACATAATCAAACTATCTGTATGAAAAATAAGTGAATAAAATAACATAATGATAAAATAATATATACAATATTTACACAATCGACCTGAGGATCCCTGAGCCCTCTCTATCCCCCACATGTGAGGTCCCAAGAGATCCCAAGAGATCCCAGCGCATCCCTCTCGCCGCATCACTGGTTGCCGCCAAGTATTAGCAAAAAGTATCACTAGTCCTATTTGTTGGACTTGTACCCCCCCCCCCCACAATACCAATACTACAAAAAAATAATAATTAAATCGAACGAAATTCAATTATTTCTTTTTTTAAAAAAGGAAGCTTTTTACTAATGTTGTTTTCCTTGACCTAAATTTTATTCAAAATTTGTTTTCACTCTTCTTTGTTCAAGGTTTGCTCTTCCATGATGCCATGCCCTCCTAGACTTCCTTCCACTCTAGGTCTTCCTTTTTTCCTTCTTCCTTCCACTTTCTATTTCATTTCCATTTCTTCCTTCCACTTCTTATTGTATCTCCTTTCTACTGACATTCTTTTAACGTATCAAAACCAAAGTAATATTTTTTCTTATATGATTGAAAGTAGGTTCTTCGTACTTCTATTAGCATTCATATTCATTCATGCCGCTTTTCCCCAAATTCAGTTCCTTGGCTGACAATCTTTTACAGAGTTTGACAATCATGACCCATCTTTCCAAGACACATGTCGTTATCTATACACTTAAATAAAGACTTATTAGGGGTATTCGTGATCTTTAGTTTAACATGTTATAGCGTGTTAAACTCATGTTAAATGGAAAAATAGTTCATTCTTTTACCATGTTAAAACGGCATAACATATAACATGGTTGGGAGTCTGTTAAATGTAGAGTTACGTCACACAACAGGTTAGCTGAGCTCGTCATCATTTTGTTTGTTGTGTTAGGTTACTTGCTCATAGTTTTTTTAGTATTGTTTTGGATGATTTAATAACTAATAAAGCAATGGATGAAATAATAATTATGAAATGACAGTTGTCAATTAGCTCATCTTGATTCTCTTCCTCACAAGTTAGAAGATCAACAAGGCACTCATTTCACTTTCACACCACTTCCACTTTTCACTTAATTTAGGAATGATGTAATAAATTACTTTAATCAAAACTTAAAAGTAAACAGTATCATGAAGTTTAGGAAGGAAAGGTTATAAAACAAGTTGCTCAGAAAATCCACTACGAGCTCTTATGCATATACCGTTTAACATGACTTTAAATAGGGCTGCTAACAATCCTATACTTATAATATTTAACAGGGTAAAACATTTAACACAACTTCATGAATACCTCTATAATATACTAGTCTTTTGGTGCTGGACTGTAGCCCATAGGACAAGATTTAACATTTCAGTGGCCTTTCTTCCTTCTCCTATTCTCCGTTCAATATCGCTGGTGGAAGTTTCTTCGGTCTTGAAAAATTATCCCGGATATTTGATCTCCACTGTTTTCAGCTGTTTTCAATTACTGTGTTGTGTATTTTATATAGGTGTGATTATGTTAAAGATTTTATTAACTTTATTTTAATTAATTATCTCAGTTATTTCTTATTTTATATTATTTAACTCAGTTATCTGCCTATCTTTATTTATGATGTGTATATATAATTTTATTTTAATCCATTTATTATTGTATTGTATTTTTTAAAATTATTATTATTTATTTATTTTTTGTTATGTATGTTGTATTTATATATCGTATGATCGTGTACTTTTATATCCCTAATACCTATTGCCCTTGAGTGTGGCAGAATGTATTATTCCAATAAAAGTTAAAAAACAAAACAAAAAAAAACTACATCATGGGGTAAGTTAATAAGGTGCTTAGTACTGGTTTTTTTTTTTTTTATATTCAGCCCCAACTTTTAATAACGTTTTATTGAAATTCAATTATTTTAGTATTAATTTTGTTAGAATCAATTTTAGATACTTATGAATTCATTACGCTTGGATTTCCCGAGATGTCGTTAATTTTATCTGGTTACTGGATTATATATGTGGTTTTGTAAGTCTCGGATATAATTACATCTATGCCAGATATAGACTCATTTCATTACTTGGATCAACTAGTATTCGAGATTACAATATGTTAGGGTTCAAAGTTCATAGCGCGACTAATTCATTACCAACTATTAGTACAAGAGCCCAAAAGAGAAAAAAGGCAGTTATCTCACCCCAATATTTGATTGATTTAATGAAAACTATGTATAATTACTAGTCAAAATTGATGAGCCTGCCAAGTATAGGTAGGGGGAATAAAAAATAGTGGCTGTTTGAAAGCGATAAAAAAATTTAATTTTTCATTTGGAGCTCTATATCTTAAAAAGTAGGAACAACACAAGAAAACCGAAGGGAACGTCATTTAAAGATGAGCAAATCTGCTAAAATATGTGTCCTAAAAGAGTTATTTACGTTAAATAGTTCTCGAGATATAGCTTTTTAAAAAGCAATATTTCATAAAAATGTTGTATGGGACGTACTGATAAATCAGTAGTTAGTGAATTTATTTTGAAAAAGCTATATCTCAAAAACCATTTGACGTACAAATGTCTATTAGCACTCAAATTAAAGCTAGTTTAATGAGCTATAAAGTAGTTTATGATGTTTAACTTCGTAGGATAAATAGTTTCCATGAAATTTGCTAATATAAATTTATTTATAGTTGTTCGGGCAAATTTTTATTTGCCAAATTTATATTCATATGTGAATATCATTAAATCTACTACCCCTACAAAGATAAGTGTCATAAACTACATTATAGTAAGTTAAATTTCCTTTATTTTGAGTGTTGGCAGGCATATGTGCAACTTATGGATCTAGAGATATATTTTTTTCAAAAATCCAACAGTTTATTCAAATAGCTAGAAATTTACATTTTGTGAGTTTATTTTGTCAAATATCATAAAAACTACTGTTCTCCAAAGATAAACATTATTAACTATTTTATAGTGAATTTAACTAGCTTTAATTTGAGCGCTGGCAAACATCTGTATGTCAAATAGTTTTTGAAATGAAGTTTTTCTTATTGTCCGAACAACTATAAATCAATTTATTTTGGCAAATATCATGAAAACTGTTATTCCTACGAAGGTAAAGGTCATAAAATACATTATATTACACTAAATTAGCTTTAATTTGAGTGCTAATAGACATCTGTACGCCACATAGTTCTTGGAATATAAATTTATCAAAATAAATTAACTAACTACTGATTTTTTATGAAATAGTGCTTTTTAAAAGGCTATATCTCGAGAACTATTGAACGTAAATAGCTCTATTAGGGCTAATATTTCAGCAAATTTACTCTTTTTAAAATAATGTTCTTTTAGATTTTGTAGTTTTGTTGATAGTTTTTAAGACATAGAGCTCCCAATGAAAAATTAGTGTTTTTTAAGGTTTTGAAACAGCCGCCATTTTTTTATTCGCCCTACCTATACTTGGCAGGCTTATCAATGTTGACTATCAATTATACATAGTTTTCATTAAAGTAATTAAAAATTGGAGTGAGATAACTTCCTTTTTTTCTTCCCGGCTCTTGTACAATACAAGCGATATCCCAACTATTAAAATTGATTTTCGTTTGATGCAATGAATAGGATTGAGGAATTTCGATACTGGCGAGTAGGAAAAAAAGAATTTGGTGGGTAAACGGACGAACTAAGGTTTAAGCAAAAATATGAACTAGTTAAAATAACTTTCTTATATAACTCGTTTATTGAATCAATGTTTTAACGAAGTAGCAAATCAAGGTGAAGTCTCGTAATGTAAAATGATTACGTATTCATCAGTTTCAGTATTATATACCATAGTATTACATAATACATCAGTGAATGTAGAAGAGGAGAGCATATATTTCATTTACAAATAAAAATATAAAGAGATAAAAGGTTGTAGATTATCCCTTGTTCTGCTCGAGACACAAGACGACGAACGGAGCCTGCAAGGATCTCATAATCGGAGGTGAGTTGGAAGCTGAGGGAGGCAGTAAGGATCGGAGCCGGGTAAGGCAGCGCAGCGCCCACTTCTACCTTCTACCCTCCAACCCCTCAGCTCCGGGTCCTCCTGAGGTATCTCCTCCCGAAGACAAGAGACACAGGAGTGACAGAGGGGAGGAGCAGGAGGAGGGGCCTGGGCAGGGAGTACAGGTGGGAGGGAGCCAAAGGCGAGCAGTAGTAACACGGTCTCCTGCCCAGAATGTTCTGCTCGCAATGCCTACATCTCGTTCCTGTCCGCCGGCAATACCCATCCTCATCTTCATCGTCGCAGTGCACAAGAAGTAAGTACCCACAAGTAACATCTCACCCTCCCGGGCCGCTCTCATATCATTATTTATGTCTTGTCTTAATAGAAGGACTTCATATCGAGATTGATTTTTTTACGTCTCATTAGTAACTTCATTAATAGTTTTTTCAGAAAGTGAGGTAGTGTTTTGTTCAAATTCTACATATAAATACATTTGGAATTGTGTTTGATTTATTGGCAGCAATAGATGCATAAATCTGCCAGACTTCAAATCACATTACAGTATTTTAAAAAAGATATCTTTGAATATATATATATACTTTTTTCCAAATTTGAAACAAATTTAATGTTTTTTGTAGGGGTCAAAGGTTTCTGGTTTATTTTTTTCGTTCTCTCAGGTTTTCAGGCACAAACTGAACACTGCTGGCCTGACGTAAACCATCAGTGTTGACATATATATTACTTTTTTCTTATGATAGATCTTCATTTTATGTCATTTTTATAACTTCTGGAAGAGATAAATTTATTTATCATATTATTTATTTGTATATAGTAATAAATACAATTCAGAAAACGTCTCACCATCATAATTATTAAAGTTTCATCATAATTACCAATTATTAAAAGTTGATTTAATTTTTATTTTCTCCATTGAAAATAAAATGAAAATATTGATCACACTAGCAATAATAAAGAATTTTTTTTTTTTAATTAGTAAATAAAATATCTAGGTTTTTCGTTACAAAATTTTGTTTTGTTTTTTACAGTTTTACTAAATTTAACATCTCACTTTCAAAACTGAAAAGTATTCTTGAATTGACTAGGAATAAAACCAAGGATTTAAAAAAATGTAACCCATTTGTTTACTAATTTACATATTATGAACAACCATAGTGATAAAAAGTGTATTGTAATCGATTAAAAGCCATCAAGACAAACGTGAAAATTATTATTAAAATTTAACTCTCATTAATGATGACTATCGATTTGCAATTAGAGATATAGTGATTACTGTAATAGATTTAACAATTAGTATAATTGTATAATGTAATTATTCCTTGGTATTTTATAATTGTTTTTTAATGTTTCAATTCCTTATTTTTGGTTCACTATATTGATAATATCATAAATATTTAAAATAAATAAAAAGTTCAACTTTTTTTTTTGGACTTGCGTATTAGGCAGACTGAAAGTTCGTGGTAACCTTTCATAACCTTCCTTGTTTATGTATGCCTATAATAAAATTATACGCATACATAAACAAAGTGTCTATTTTCGCGATTTTTTTTTTAATATTAAAGGTCTGGGTTTTACTCCCTACAGAGCATATTGCGATAAAATACTTTCAAAATGATGTTATTATCTCATTGAAGAAAGATATGAATATTAATTATAATATCAAAGAGAAAAATTGTGGAGGTGTGAAGATAAAATCTGTAATACGAAGAAAGTGATTAGATAAAATTTATAGTTTAATAGCTCAAGAATAAGTTTTAATTTATTTTTAAAATAAGCCTCATTTTTAAGTTTTTTATCCGTATACAACTGAATTTATGCCGCGAAACTCATAAAGATATAGACCTGTTTGTTGCTATTTTAAAAGCTATTAAGGATTTCAGTCGAGCAAAGTAATGTCGTTGCAGTTAATTAGATTTTTATTTAAGCAAATGTAAAAGATAATTGAAATTTTTTTTCAATCTCGCTATTCTTTTTAATATGAATTAGGCCAGTTAAGATGTCCGGTTATGGACTCTTAGTACTTTTTTTTTTTTTAACAATCGATCTAATTATTATTATTTTCATTTAAATATTTTATTAATATTGTCATATTGATTATCTGTTCCATTTTTATCGTATAATATGGTATTTATTTTTAAATCAAGGGAGTGATTTAGCTGATTGTGAGTGGTTAATTAACTGGGCTTATAATTCCGGGACACAGGATGGAGTCCGCCACGTCAGAAAACATATTTTTTGTTCAATCACCCGTGGATCGACTCTGATTAAAGCCTTCTGTAAAGTGTGTCCCTAATCCTTCAATAATCCTGCACAGGTCACCTCCATGCGAACGGTACATACCTTATGAAGTAACGCTCCACTTTTTTTTTATTCTGAAACTAATAAACAATACTAGTGATTTGATTTTCTTTTTTTTGTTTATCAAATATTCTTTTATTTCACAAAAAATATATGGAAAAGATATGTTACCGAATATTTCACAAGTTGATATTGAAAGATATCTGCACTGGCGCCAAGAGTTACTCCTGAGATTTTGGACACCTGTCATATAAGATCAATAAACTATAACGCCTTAATAATATCATATAATTTTCTTTGATCATTTGTATTTTTTGAAAGAACAAAACAATGAATGGTCACGGAATAATTTGCCTGATGCATCTCCACGTGTACAAAGACGTTTATCACCACGTGAAGAGACATCGGCATTTTTTTTTAAGAATCAAATATGATCATTTATTTATTTTTTTATTTTTTATAAATTGTTGATATTTTCTCAATAAGATTTATAAGAATAATAACCATGCAATTAAATAATCGATTCCAAAAGAATATGTTCATTCGATTAATAATTGATTGTTTTTGTTAATAATTTAATGAAAAATGAGCTTTGACAGGGTGAGTTGATCCAGTTTACCATTGTCACTCTTTGTCAAAAATGACTTAATTTTTAAATTAAGGTCGTTTAGTTTTTAAAATTTATTGTTAATCTTGTTCATGAAACATTTCCATTTTATGCTAAGAGCGTGGTAGACTTCTCATGATTTAACAAGTTCACTTACATTGTATGAGATTTGTTTTTTGAAAAATGAGGTGTCCAAAATGCCATCAAGTGGGTAAATTTCGTGGATTTTCTTGAATACTGGCACATCTGCTAAACCTTTTTTTTCTTATTTTGCGTTCAGCGTTTTTCACCGATTGAGGTACTTTGTAACAATCCTACTGGCTTCAGGATTGTCAATAGTGTGACCTCAGTAGTGAATGGAACTATAGCCTACGATAAAATCTTTAGATTGTGTCCAGTTCAAAATAAGTTCAAAACTTTTTCTTTTTGTCAGATGTGCCACTATTCAAGGAAAGTATCGATACACATTTTATTTATTTTACTTAAATAACAACTTCTTACATTTTGTCCAAACATTCAGAATTTTGTGAATATTTTGTCCTTCAAAATATATCTAATAATAATTACGATCCTGAGTAGATAGTTCACTAATTGAGTAGGTACTAAACTAACTGATTGAGTAGGTACTGTACTAACTGATTGTGTAGCTACTGTACTAACTGATTGAGTAGCTACTTTACTAATTGGTTGAGTATCTATTGTACCGACCGATCGAGTATTAACTGTTCTAAACTGATGTGAAGCCACTGTAATTACAGATTGAGTAACTACCGTACTAACTGATTGTGTAGCAACTGTACTAACTGATTGTGAAGCTTCTGTACTAACTACTTGAGTAGCTACTGTATTAAGTGGTATTGACTTTATTAATTGGTTGAGTATCTATTGTACCAACTGATGGAATTGTTACTGTGCTATATTGATTGTGTAGCTGCTGTACTAACTGATTGACTCGCTAAATCACAATCTCGTTGAATAACTACCAACTGATTGAGCAGGTACTGTATTAACTTTATTAATGGGTTGAGTATCTATTGTACCAACTGATTGAGTAGTTACTGTGGTATATTGATTGTGTAGCTGCTGTACTAACTGATTGAGTCGCTAAATCACAATCTGGTTGAATAACTACTGTACCAACTGATTGAGCAGGTACTGTATTAAATTTATTAATGGGTTGAGTATCTATTGTACCAACTGATTGAGTAGTTACTGTGCTATATTGATTGTGTAGCTGCTGTACTAACTGATTGAGTCGCTAAATCACTATCTGGTTGAATAACCAGTTGGTACATGGTTGAGCAGCTGTAATCGTTTGAGTATCTACAATAATAACTGATTTTAATAACTAGTTTATTAATTGATTGAGTAATTACTTCACTAACTGATTGCGTTGCTATCGTACAAATTGTTGAGTAGTTACTGTACTAAACTGATTGTATTGCCACTGTAATTACTGATTGTGTGGCTACTGTATTAATGGATTGAGTAGCTACTTTACTAATTGGTTGAGTATCTATTGTACTAACTGATTGAGTGCTGAACTATTGTGCTGAACTGATTGAATAGATACTTAACTAACTGATTGAGTATCTATAGTACTGACTGATTATGTAGTAACTCTACTAAACTGATTGTGTAGCTACTA
Organism: Halyomorpha halys; assembly: GCF_000696795.3. Lineage (NCBI taxonomy): Eukaryota > Metazoa > Arthropoda > Insecta > Hemiptera > Pentatomidae > Halyomorpha > Halyomorpha halys. Next base: position 116,398 of record NW_027107511.1, read on the forward strand.
TAGTTGTTAGTGGTTGAGTAGCTACTTTAATAACTGGTTAAGTATCTATTCCACTAACGGATTGTGTAGAAACTGTACTAAACTGAGTATGTAGCTACTTTACTGATTGTGTAACTACTGTACTAATGATTGTGTAGCTACTGTACTGACTAATTGAATGGCTACTTAATAACTGGTTGAGTATCTAATGCACTAACTCATTGTGTAGCAACTGTACTAAACCTAGTGTGTAGCTACTTTACTGATTGTATAGTTACTGTACTGACTAATTTTTTTAGCTACTTTACTAACTAATTGAGTACTGTACAAACTGATTTATTTCGATGAATCATTTCAATCCATTTCGCAGTCTAAACTCAAAAAGTAAGCTAAATTACAATTTATCAATTAGCTTATCGGTTGGAGGTTGAACATCGGTACCAATGATTTTCCACATAGATATTGTATGTACAATGATATTGCAGTTATTCATCGACCTTTTTAGCCACACACTAGTTCAAACAGCAATTAATTCACTTGCTTGAAGACCTTAAATTATTTATTTTTTTTTTAATTTTCGGTTGGTTCTACCGACCTTCTAGATCTTTGGCCTTCTCCATGCCAGCCTGTCTTGGGCTACCTCTTTCCAGTTTGTTGTAATGCTAGTTTGCTTTATCTATTAGAACATATAAAAACATGAAATCTAATATAAAATGTACGAAATATACTTTTGAATAGCAACCTCTTATGAAGAGGGTATTTTCAAAACTTCTTCATCAGAAGAATTTTATAGAAGACACCGAAAACATTTTAAGTTTTTAATAAAAATCCAACATAGATATTTATGTTATGGCAAAAATAGATATTTCACTTATATATATCGATCAATCTTTACTATCGTTCGCAGCTTTCAAAAATGAAGTTCAAACTTTTAAATTTTATTTTACATGAGTTTTTTTAAACTATTTTTTCTATATAGTGTATTAAATCGGATTTTTTTTTTTGATATAATAAGTATATATTTTTTTCTTTTTCTTTAGAGTAAATAATTAAAATAGTTTGTCGATTTCGAACTGTTGGACACATTACAACAATGAGTAAAACTATTTTCAGTTTTATTTTTTCTGATATAAACTTACTAATTAACTTCTTTTTGGTTTTGAAATAAATTGACCTGAAGAATGTATATAATAATAATCATATAATTAAGTATAATAATAATAAGTCTTAAGGAAGCCCAGGCTCACATTACATGAACTATTACTTTCACTAAAGCCGGTCGAAACTTAAATATCACCATGTCACTACTTTAGTGATATTTAAAGGGTACATATCCCCAACCAGGAGGGAGAGTAATATATATATTTAGATCTTGTACCACAACAGTTAATTAATAATGTCTAAAGGACGTACTATTTCTAATGGATACACAAGAATTTTACTTTTTGGTACATGAATGTTCCCTTCTACCCCTCAGCCATTTAATGAAGGTATCCTCTTTGTGGAGGTGCACCCCAGGAGTTCTTCGAAATCGGATTCGATCACAACCATTGTAACGGAAAAAAGCTTTTCCTGCCCAAACCTGTGCTTGGAAGTTAGGAGTCCAGTGTCTTGCCTTAGTCCCCCCTCCCAGTGAGTGTTGGGAAAATATTTTAAATTATTTGTAGTAGTAGTAATTTGCAGTCTCATTTATTGATTCATAAATATTTTATCTCAGAGGTAAAATGCAATGTATCACGTCACATTTTCTAATTTTATAGAAGAGTAGTTTGAACGAATGTTTTTCAGAATAATAATTTTTAAAAATGTAAATCCCTTTACAATTGGTCTATGCCATATTAATCTATACTGCTGGTTAAAGCAAAAAGATTTCTGTACCACAAAAGTATTGGGCAGTATAACATTTTTTAAGTTTATAGCAGAGAAGTTTAAACAGATGTTTCTCTTCGAATAAAAACGCTTTATGTTTTTTGTTTTGTTTTTAAGTATGTAACTCACTTTTAAATTGGTCTATGAGATTGCCATCTACACCCCTTGGCACAGAAAACATTTTTAACAATACCAAATCATTAAATGGTGAACTTTACTTCTGATATGCAGATATAATATTCAGAGGCCGTTTGTGGCCGAGGGAGGTTGACTTTTGTTTCGTGGCTGCCCAATGGAATGAAAAATTGACCCCCCACACTCTGGTTAGGATAGGTTAATTACATGTAAATAAACCTCCTGTATATCAGAAAAGATAAGGTAGTAATAAAAATAATTCATGAATAAATAAAAAAAATCTTATACTCAACGAATTCTACTTTAGTCTTCACGAAAATTTAAAAAGTTGAGTAATCTCCCGACCAACTTGAATTAAACATCTATAAGACAGTGATCAGACCCATTTTATCTAATGACTCAGAATGTTGGACTCGTGAAAGCATGTGCCAATCTCCTTCGAATTGAACGGCGTAATTTATGAAAATTGTCGATTGCTTGCATTATAATGGCGATGAAGATTCTGCATTAACATAGAGAGAGGAAATGTACAAGAAGCACACACATATTTAAAAGGTTCATCCCCCCCGTAATATCTTAATATTTTGGAATTTTGATTTGATTTTCTCTTGGTTCTGACTAATTGTTTTTTGGGATACTATCAATCTTCTCCAGCCCATCTAATTCTAAAATATTCAATATATTACAGTAAGATTTTATTTTATTTTTTTTATTATTTATTTACTTATTAATAGTAAATATGATTTTAAGATTAATTCATAATCTGCCCATAATTGATCACTCGCACAGTAAAGATGTAAATAAACAAAAAAAGATATAAAACTGTTTACAGTTTCTTCAATGTCCCATAGGAATCATAATCGAGAGATTTCCTAATTGAGGCTTCAAAATCATTACAGCAATTGTAGTCTCTTTGGCCAGTTGAGGTAACTTTAAGTTCAATTATGATTACAGATTCTTATAGGAAACTGGATTTTAACTCTATTTTATTCTATAAAGTTGTTTTCGCTTTTTGGAGATTTTGACCGTTTGTAGCCGAGATAGTTAGTTTAGTAAGCAGTGGCGCCGATTCGAATCCAGCTTGGGGGTGACTTTTATTTCTGTGGCGGACCCACAAAATGAAAACTTGACTTCCTACTATGGTTACAATTGGGTGTTACCCAGTAGATTATTCCACCCCCCTTCACCCGTGTTTCAGAAACGACTAGAAAGTGTCAAAACAGTGTCTGATACTAATAAGTCCTAAAATATGATTTACTATCAAAATCCAAAAAAAAAAAAATAAAATAAAATAAAATTCGCCATTCTGGATAAAATTCTAGAATTAATCAAGTGCACTATAAAAGAACTGATGAAAGTTAGAAAATTATAAATACTCTCAAGACATCGATTAAATGAAACAGAACCCAATGAAAATCAATTGGAGCGGTTACGGAAAGTGAACATTTAACTGGAACACCTTCTGTATAATGTTTCTTTTTTTTTTATTTAATTAGATTTATTTATTGATAGATATTACAATCTGCCACACAGTTGTGGGCAATAGGTAATATTGATAAATGATCTCATACATACTAAAATAAAAAA
>NW_027107511.1:121087-128029 GCF_000696795.3 Halyomorpha halys
CCACTGCGAACTCGAAAGGAACGATCTGAGAGGTAGGAGCGGAGGAATATAATGTTTCTAAATTTCAAGAATAACACATCAAATATCTCATCTTTCTGATAAAAAATTATTTTTTTTAAAAAGATAAGGAAGAACAGTATATTTATAATTATTACACTATATCGTAAAAAAAGGTATACAATATAAACTACAGAATACATGTAAATTACAGGTATAAAATTTGAGAAACTAGTATTACCATTAAATGAACATTGGTATAATTTGTAAAATGGTGTTGGACCCCTGGAAAAAATCATTAAAACGGGACATTTTTCTTTTTTTGCTTTGATTGAATTTTGTCTACAATGTCAGCAAAAATGTCAGTGGTAACGATTATCATGAAAAATTAAATAGGGGAAGTTCCTACTGATTATTTTTTTTCCAAGTAAATCCCAATTTACATTTTGGAAAATTTTCTGCCCAAAAATAAAATATTGTGTTGTTTTATTAACAATAAATTTTATTAATGGAATTTATTATACAACTAGTGACGATTAAAAGTTGGAGTGGGTGAAAGAGATCTTCTATAAAAAAAATCTAAAATCGATGATATATGCGTGGTAGGATAAGACATAAATAAAAACATAGGAAAGTGATACTCAAAATGCAAATGTTGGGTGTACGTGGAGCAATTAAAAGAAGTCTGTATGAACTGCCGTAAAAATTAAAACTTTTTTTATAATTTATTTAGTACATAATTTGATTATAATTCAATATTCATTTTATTATTCGATAATCAATCTCTTTAAGTATATCATAGTGAACCAATTTTCTACATTTGTAGGTATTGTTTCTGAATAAAGTTTAATGGATAAATTAAGGGAGATAAAATTGGCGCCTAAATTAGTAATAAAAACTGACATGCCTAATGAAGGGTAACATGAATTTTAATATAAATAAATTTATTTCAAATGAAGTAAATTTATTAGTTATAAAAATTGAAATAAATTTAATAAATAATAGGATTGATTGGATCGTGGTCCCCCTGGCTTGACGAAATCAATTGCTTTTTGTAGCAATCACCTTCCTGCACGAAAGGGATTTTTAGGTCATTGCCTAGAACCTTGATAGGACCAGGGATTGATTTTTTTTTTTATATTTAAATTGAATTTTAGGTAGTTTATTAATAATAATTATAGGTAGGTAAATAGTTTTAAAATAAAATAAAATATCGCAAAATTTACATTTATCATTTAATGAAATATTTATGTATCATTACTTCATGTTTTGTAAATCTTATATTTAAATTTATTTATTTATTTTCAATGATAAAACTCTTACTTCATTTATTGCTAAATTCTGTCCATTTTCCAGTCCATCTACAAATTATTAATTAGAAATAATTGAATCTTACCAATCTTTAAAATTACTTTCCGATTTAAATTATAATTAAAAAAAGTTAAAATATATTATAGTTACAAGAATATCACTTGAAGAGCTATTAATCATATAATATTTTATAATAGTACAAATCCCTTCAAATGAGTAGAATATAAGATGTCAAATGATTATGGTAAATACATGAACACTTTATAGATAATTTGCTTTTTTCTAATTTATATTTGCATATATCATTATGTAAAATGTTAGTATAATTACGAATTATTTAAATCATAGATAGTAGATGTAAAAGGTGATAGGGGTTCACTACTTTTAATGTAATAATTACTTTTAAAGTGATAAAAAAAAAATTAATGCATTGATCTCCTCTATTACGGATTCTCTGACACATTTCCCTCATTAACGGACAAAAATGATGAAATATGTCTCGACTAACTAAATATTCTAGAATTAAATTTATGATTCATTTATTTTTGAAAAAGGTTATTAGCATCTATTACTGCCTCCTCTCCCAGAATATATTTAATGACAATTTATTTTGTATATAAAGTATGCATGAAATATTTTAGGTATGAAAATATGATGTAGTTACTTAATTCTCAACTTAAATTACTGCGAAAATATATTTTATTAAGAAATTATATTTAATAATATTTTTTTGTTAGTAGATATGCATAATTAATTAGATCGTTCATTCTAATAATTTTGCTATATAGCTCAGGAGTTGTAGGATATCGAGAAAAAAAATCTTTATACCATTCATACCATAAAAAAAAAAAAAAAAAGAAATTATCGCTCTAGAAACACTTTGAAATGATTTTCGAAGTAAGAAGAAACTGTCACCGAAGCAATGGGTTTTTTTTTTTTTCTTTTTTAATAATATAAAATGTATTAGTTTATCGATTAATGGTTTTATTGTTTTTTTTCGGGTTTACAATGTATCACAGCTTAAGCGTTGTATACATACTTTAATTATTTAATTTTTGTGTTATTTTTATATTTACCCTTTTTTAACGGACATTATCTTTCCCATGGGTGTCCATTAAACAAAGGTTTCAGTGTATGTTAATTGAGTTGGTAGGTTTTCATTGTTTATATTTTTGTATTCATTTCTTATTTATAGGTTGTATTTTTTTTTTTTTTTGTAGTTTTTATTAATTAGTATAAAAAGGTACAGATTATAAGGCTACAATCAATACATCGTACGTATTAAGGTGCAATTACCTTTTTGCATGATACAGTGGGTTGATTTGAATTTTTTGTTTTGAACAGTAGGGAAATTAAATTAAAAAAAAAAACTACCCAATAAATAAAACAATGAAGTGAATAAATATAAATTATGACTCATGAATGATGAACCAATACACTTGATTAAAAAAAAAAAAAATATATATATATAATAAACAAGTTTTGTTCATATTTTTTGTATTATAAAGTGTATCTTTTTTGTGATGTCTTGTTGTAGTCTCTTATTTATTGTATAAAATGGTTCTGGGAAATTTAAGTAAAAGAGAAAAATTTCTTTATTTCAATAAGTATGTATACTTTTTTAATCGTCGGAAACTGTAAGTCCCTGAAATTTTGGTTTACCGAGGATAGTTGTCTACTATCCTCAAGCATATTTTTTGAATGACCTCTAATTGTTTGTCTCTCTTCTATGTAGAGACTCGTGTGTTGCTCAAAACTAGTGCAGGATAAGTTGTTAATGGGCATATTACTGTTTTCTATAGGATTAATTTTTTTTTATGGTGATTTAGGATTTCTATTAAATTACGTGGTGCTTTTATTGTTGACGTTTTTAGCTCTACTGCATTAGTCTTGTATGTGTTTTGAAAATGTCTAAGATCTGTCTAGTTCTAAGCCTAAGTAGTTGGCAATCTGAGCCTATGGGATTGTAGTACCATTAAAACAATACATTATGGACGGTCTCTTATTAGTGAATATATTCACGCCGTTTTCTAATTTCTAAATATTGCTCTATTAAACTATCTTAATATGACCGCCGCCTCCTATTATGCCTCCTATCCGCCGCGTCCTTGGGGGTCTTAGTGGGGCGGGTTAGCCTTTTTTTGTGTTATGATTTCCTCTTCTGAGTTGTGACATAGCTTGTGTTTTGGTTCGTTTATCTTAATACCCATTTTTTAAAATGAACCCTGAGATTTTTAAAAAGAGCCTGTAGCCTGTATATTATTGCATCTATTTTGTATGACGATGTATATATGGCTTTGTCATCAGAATGAAGGGAGAAGCGATCGTTTTTACTTGTTGCTCTGATAAAGCCTAGTAAGAGATTAATCGATAAACATAAAATAGTACATTACTTCTTTGTTTTTTAATCGATTTGAATTCCTGGAAATGGAACCCACGCCTCCAATTTTTTTTTCATGACTTAAACCAGATACCACAAAGCTAACAAAGTTGCATAATGCTTACAAATATATATGTACTTATCTCTGATCTGTCCCTTGTTAACTAAGCCATAAATTAATTTCATTAACTATTCTTTGTATTCGGTAGAATTAATGTCGAATAACAAAACGCTTTCCTGAAATTATGCAAATGAAATAGGGCGGAAGCATGTAAGATGCCGGGCTACAAGGTTTGCTTGACTCACTACATGTAGTTTCTTATCAATCTTTCTGAAGTCACCCAAAGCGGAATTTCCTCCAATCTCGGAACTATAAGTGGAGCTGTCACAAAAACAGAATGTTAGGAAGATGATGAAGGTTCTTAGTGGGAGGTACGTTAGCTATTAATTGTCCGCCTTCAATTCGAGATTGGGTCACATGGTGAAAAAAATGAGACATTTTTAAGACTTTTAATTGAGGTTAGTGGAACTTTGTTTAGAGCTGCAAGCGCCCCAAGAGATTTGACCATATTACATTACTATTCTTAAAAAAAAAATAAATAAATAAGAAAAAAATCATAAAAATAAAAATTATATTGGGCCTTATTTTTATGTTAGGTTTGGTGTTTTAAAAGTCTGAAATGACTTGATAAATACGAGATATGAAAGAATTTAATAATTGGTTAAAAGGTAAATAGTTTTCCAGGTTGAAAACAAATTTACGGAAATAAGAGTAGTCATTTAGAGTATTAGTTATTTAGATGTATAATAAATCATTGGAAATGCAAAGATTTTTGAAGTACGTATACCTAAAATATAGAAGTAGATGATAGAAGAGAGTGCCATAAAACGCATAAATAAATGTTTTTATGAGAATATTGAGTTATTACTTTAACTTAACTGTTCATGAAAGGATAAGTTAAAGGTCAAAGTACGGGTGGTAAGTGAAAACAGCACCAGAGTTTTGGTCTTTTGTGCTGTCTTTATATACAGGGTCTTTCAGGGTCAAGTGGACAAACTGAAAATATGAATTAATAACCTCAAAACAAGAACAAAGTTTCCTCTGAAGGTATGTCCGCAAAGGTTTTGTTTAGGAGTTATTTACACCTAAAAATGTTCATTGTTATGAATTATTAAGGTTATATAAAATAAATAAAACTTATTTATTAGTTCCAAATACTTTATTAATTAAACGTAAGCATTAATATTCATATTAAATGTTGTTCAAAGTGATTTCCTTGAGCATTTATATTTCGTCATATAATAAATAATTAATGCAAATAAAAATAATTGAATTTTTATAAGATTTGTGTTTTTTATAACAGTGTAATATAAACATTTCGTGTTTTTTCCGTCATTATTGTTGCAAAATAATGACATTTAAGAATATATATATATAATTATTTTTATAATCGTATTTTATTGATAGATATTACAATCTGCCATACCGTTGTGGGCAATAGGTAATATTGATGAATGATCACATTCTTACTACAATAAAGTAAAATAAGAATGAAAAATAAATAAGTATATGAAAAAGAAGTATATAAAAATAAATAAAATCTCTTAAAATAAATACAGACAGAAAGATAAAGGAAATGAACATAATCAAACTAAGTGCATGAAAAAATAAAATAATGATAAAAATAAAATTAATTAAGTCACATTTACACTCTGATATACAATATTTACACAATTGACCTGAGGATCCCTGAGCCCACTCTATCCCCCACGTGTTAGGGGTAGAGCAGAGCTCAAAAGATCTCAGCGCATCCCTCTGGCCGCATCACTAGTAATGCAATTAAGAATATAGTTAAAATACTTCTATATTCAAATACAGACAGTACTGGTAATGATATAAAAATTAATGCCTGATCGTTTTTTTCTGTTTAGTTTAGTACACGACTTTCATAATAATAGAATTATTTTCCTTAAAAGTATTTTTTCATTTATTTTATTTTACAAATATTTTATATAAAAAAAGTTTATTGTAGCAATTTTTAATTATTGTTGCTGAAGATATTGATACTTAGAAAGGCAGAATTTTATGGCATCATATGGCACAATTGTTTTTCCAAACGTTTGATAATTCCAACTTATACTGTCACCTATATCAAATTAATTAATATTTACTTAGAATTTGTTAAGGAAGGAAATTGAAAAATGGATGAATTAGAAAAAATAAAAGATTCTTTTTGATAAATATCATCCATGGAAATGTGGAAATTGGCTCTATAGATAGACCTTGTAGATCTTTGGCCGCCCAAAACATTATTCTCCACGCATGCCTGTATTGGACTACTGTTTTCCAAATCACTGCATGCAGCTCATTCACATCTTTGTCGATTCTGTCTATCCATCTGATTTTAGATCTTCCAAGTAGTCTCTATACTGACATTTATTATTGTGTAGAGGCGTCCTGATGGATTGCTTCGACCCACATGTCCCCTTCACCCATCTCGACCTCATTGCCTTCATATAATGAGATATTTACTGACCAGTGATACTTCTCCACCCTGTAATAAGGATCTGATCCCAGGGGTCTCCTGCTGATTCAATAATTCTTATATTTTTTATTTACATATTTATTTATTTTAAAATGTCATTCATAAATGACATAAATTTTTAAAAATAAATAATCGAAATAGTTCATCAATATGATTATTATTTGCTTACATCGGGACTTGTCTGTGCCTTACTTCAGGTACCCTGTTTGTATCGTTAAACGAAACTTCAATTTAAGTTTAAATCATGAGACATTTTCACCGTTTCTGATTGGCGCATATGGGGGGTTTTCCTTTAATTCAAGTATTAGTCCCTGGAGGGGCAGTTCGTGTTAGTGTGTTAATTAATTATAATTTGAAATAAAATAAACAAGTTAACTAAAGATCGATATCAGATGGTTTCATGTGTGAATATATAGCTTATATGGTGAAGCGTTGGCAGATACGCTGTCGCGGTCACGTCTCTGCGCCTTCCCTCTTCTAGATTGAGTGGTTGTCGACAATGATGAAAACCATGGATATCGCTAGGTGTTCTTGAAAATGGCCTTCTCTCTTCTGGTACGCCCTGTCAGGGGTGTATAAAAAAATGAGACCCCTGACCCCGCTTTTCTACGGATCAAAAAAAGAGACGCAAAATTCGGATTATGTAATGCTGACATTATTCTTAAGTTTCTTTTTTTTTTTTTTTTTTTATAATAATTTATTTATTGA
>NW_027107511.1:130874-137662 GCF_000696795.3 Halyomorpha halys
TTAATATTTACTTGGAGTTTGTTAAGGAAGGAAAGTGAAAAATGAATGAATTAGAAAAAATAAAAGATTCTTTTTGATAAATATCATCCATGGAAATGTGTCTATATATTTTTTTCGGTTGGCTCTACAGATAGACCTAGTTGATCTTTGGCCGCCCAAAACATTCTTCTTCTGGACTACTGCTTTCCAAATTACTGTATGCAGCTCATTCGCATCTTTGTCGATTCTCTCTATCCATCTGGTTTTAGGTCTTCCAGGTCTTCATTATTGTGTAGAGGCGTCTTGATGGATTTCTTCGAGCCACATGTAGCCCCTCTCCCACCCATCTTGACCTCCTTGCCTTCATATAATTGACTGACCAGTCTCTACTAGCAGTTCACTGCTAGCTCTTCTCCCTGTAATACAGTTCTGATCCCATATCGCTCCTGTAATAGTACGTAGGACTTGCCTTCTAGGCAAGTCTACTAGGCCTTCTAATACCTGTTAAAGCCTAGGTTTCGCAGCCGTGTATCAGAGCTGGCTTTATCATGCCAGCTGTACAGCTTCACAGTTTTAGACTCATACAGATAAAAATAAAATGATCATTTGAGAAACGGTATAAGGTAAGATAACGAGTTAATGACAGGAAAACATTTATTTTGAAATATTATGAGTTTAGTATCAGCAACCCGTTTCAAAATAGACACCAGTAGAACGATTGTAAAAATGTCATTTATGTCGTTTACCATTAACAGTATAATGAAAATTATTAACCGTTCAAGGTGTAATAGCCTATGCCCCAGGTATCGTAAAAAGGAGAAGGTACAAAAAAATACGTTTAACGTCTTAGCGTAGTATGCCAACAAACAAACACTAGGCAAAATACTTTTTGGTGGGGAATATTTATTTTTTGTAGTTTATCAATTTATTGGCAGTTTTTATACGAGGTATTTATTCGTTAGTATTATTATTTAAGTTAATATTGGAAAATTGCCAATACTCACCTAATAAATATTATGTGAAAAAATTAACACAGTTGCCCTAAAAGATTTATTTTATTCAAGTATACACATCCACATCGTTATATTTTAGATTAATATTTACAATAATTTAGATGAAATTGAAAAATAAAATTAATTTTTTCAGATATATATTAACATTAAATATAGGTTTCGTTTAATTATTGTCTACCAGTTTTACAAATAGTTTGTGGCTCAATCATAAAAAAAAAAAAAATAACATATTTCATTAGGTTTCTTTTTGTTTTAACTTATGCATTGCATATATTATATTATTTGGTTAGTTGATATAATTATTTGTAAATGCACAGATAATTGGTTTTTTAATCTCATTTAAAATTATTTTAGTACTAATAATTATTTATTATAAAAATAATCAAATTTGATGAACTAATTGGGTTTCGTTATATTAGTGCTACCTTGAAGTACAAATATCTTATGTTGGAGGGAGATAGTTAAAAAAATATATTTCAAGGGTCATATCTGATTGCAAGGACCTGATTATCCATTTATCAACACAAACAGATTTTTGTATGTGAGACAGACTTACATGCAATGGCATATGCAATTAAGAGGTTATTATGAAGTTGGCAGATCTGCTTGTAGACTCGTAAGCTCTAGGAAAAATTACAAGTGAGTAATATCAGACAGAAATGAATAATTATCATGAACCTTTTCGAAAGGCTCTGTGTCGCCGCCGATTATGTTGCCAAGAAGAAACGTCAATAGCTTTTAATTTAAGGTAGCTATTGATGAGAAGGCACCCCGCTCTCGACCTCAATAGTTCCATTAAGACCTGCCCCCCTATAGCAAAACCTTCCTTGAAGAAATATGGATTCTCTAGCAAGGAGCATGACCTGAAATATACTATTTTTAATTTTATATGACATTGGTTTTCTGTGATTCGGCATCAGGAACAAAATATAAACCGAGGAATTGCCAGCCAATCGGTGCAGGTTCGGTCAAGTTTGTACCGCAACATCTTCTTTCGTTGAATTTCAAGGAAGGGATTTGAATACAAAGGCGTTTTTCACCAGTAGTTCATTGACTCCAAAAGCTTCTACAACTCAATTTGGAGACAGAATTCGTAAAATACCATACCAAAACATTATAATAATAATTTTACCCGAATTTAACTAGATATAGGCAAAACTGTAGTTTACCTATGAGGATCGACAGTGGGCTTTTGAGCGTCACAATATATTTTCTTTTTCACTTTATTTGGATTTAGAATAATTATAAATATATTGATCTATCTATAACATCTATCTAGTTGTGAATAATGTTTGATTTTCAATTTTGTTCGATTTAAATTAATCATTTACATTTGTAACTACTTTTTAAAAACACTCATAGGCCACGCACTAAAATATCGACCAGTAAAATTACATAAACTGAGTAACGTGCCTAGAACAAAATCAGGTAATGCTGGAAATAATTTTAATTTAAGAATTACAACTCTAATTAGAATAAACTAACGATTTTGCGCCGATTTTTGTACATGGAATGAAGCAGGATTCTCAATAAAACTCAAATTGACCACTGATGTTTCTGGCTAGTCGCTTATCTTGGTATGGGGGTTCCAGAAACACCATTAATTATATATTTATTCATTTATATTCTGTATTAAACTATATATTTTTATCGGTTCCTAATTTGAACGGACTATTTGTTCTTTCGGAGTATTTATTTAAAAGAAGGGCTAGATACCCCATTATCTCATTCCATGGTATACTAGATGTAATTAGGTATACTTAAATATTAGATGTTTTTTCAAAAGATATTGTGTTCAACAATTTACCTAAATCTAGAAGCCTGGCCCCTGCTTTTAGGGTGTTCGATTTATTAAATCAAGTTTTAGAACATGAAGTAACTAAATTAATTTCAGTTATTTACTGAGAAAGCTCATCCTAATTTATATAAAATAAAATTGAGAAAACTGGGGTTACTATTTTATTATCATTCTATAATTTAATTTGGTATACTATAATGATTACTTATCTGGGTTGTTGCTTCTACTTAGCTTGCGGTTGGCTGAGCTAATTGGTCTTCCGATATAATTTTTTCTTTCAGAGTTCTACTGCCTCATTTATCCGCTACCCCATGTCTTTAGCTAGAACCTAGACTGCATTCCTGCAACGTAAACTGTGGTATGTGGAATTCTCTTCTCGTTCCATGTTCTTATTCCTCGTCTTTTCCCCTCAACTTTTTTGGATTTTATTCCAGCCATTTCATTGGATGATTTAATTTTGAGGGCGGGGAACAGAACTTTACTTTTGGAAATCGAATCAGCATTGAATCCTTTGATATCTAGAGTACTTCAATACCTCTATTGCTCGGAGTTAAGAACACGGAGTGCAAGTTGGGTGCCGCCCTGGAGATGCTATTTGTACAGAAATTCTTACCTGGTCTTCCGTCGGTCTGACTGAGGACAGATGTCTTTTTCTAAAAGTATCAATTGTACTATTCTAATCTTAAGTTGATGCTACGTAATTATTAATGCTGTAACCTTATTTATCAATTTTTTTAGTTTAGAAACTTAGCAGCTTTACGATCCTATTCTGTCCTTATATGTATATATTCTAACCTTCTATTATATTCTTAGAAGAAGTGGAGGTGGATGAAACTGTTCCAGTTTGCCAAAGTGGAAGGGTCCTAAGACACGTAACTGTCGTATTGTTTCACATGGTAGGCAATAAGAGAAGCAGACAGACAGGATTTGCCTCGGAACTTAATACTATTTAACAAACACTGTCTTGGATTAGTTGAGTCTAAGCGGGCCAGTTGAAGAAGGATAGCCAAGGGAAGCCATGAATGACCCGTGCCGTATTTGCAAAACCGCGGAGTACTGAGGTTGTGCCTCTTCTTCTTCCCTGAATTGGACTTCAGTTCGCAAAGTTCTTGGTGAACGGAAACTCTGAGGCAGTTGGAAATCCCGTTCTTGAGGTTGAGAGGTGCCGGGCAGGGAGGCTAACAGGAGTGGTCAACGTCCTGTGGAATTCCATCGAGGCGCCATGTAAGGAGTTTCAGGAGTTGATTAGAGGAACTTTCGTAATGGCATAAATTTATGTAAAATTTTTTTGTGACATTTAAAATGAGGGTTTGAGCAGAAAATATTTCGAATCCGTTTTATAAGATGACTAATAAGGACCATAGCGGTGTTCAGCTCAACGCTATAATCGTATCTCAGGACCAGTCGAAAAGTATATATCCAGGGATAATAAAATATGATTATCGTAAAATTCTAATAATTTGTACATTTGAGTTTAGCTAAAGTGTCTGTGAGGAGTAAAAAACGGTTATGGCAAATAAAATTGGTGTCCGGGTCCTGAGTGGAGGCGTTCCGTAATAAAATTGTACGTTAAAGAGAAATGTCCGCTAAACAGGGGTTCCATTACAAGACGTTTCACACCTAATTAATAATCTCAGACAAGGTTTTTTTTATTATGAAAAAGCCCTAGCAATTGCTAAAGGGGAGTACAAATTTGAAAAATAGATTTCTAACGAAGTGCCGGTTCTAATGTCTTCAACCATTTTCTGAATTTTTTTTTCGATAAACCCACGACTCATTGGAATGTTTATCACAAATAAGTATAATAATGTTTTTTTAACTGACCTCACAAGGGATTCGAGAGAATAATTTCTTTAAACGAAAAGAAGTGGTACTAAGAGAAAAAGGAACCTAGTTCCAGAGAGAATATTAAACGAAACCCGTAAAGATAAGGAGACAAAACTGACTAGGAAGAAGTGGTTTGCATACATTTGCAGAATGACTCAAGGCAGTAGCCAGTAATGAAAAGAACCGAAGACCATATATTTTTTATGCCTTCTCGGAACAGGGCGGGTACTTAGCTCTTTTTACTTTATTTTTCTTGTCAAGAATTAATGTGCAATTAACCAAGACCCCGTTGGATTAGGCCCTATTTTACTGCCTCACCCACCGTTACATTAAAAAAAATATAAATCAATAATCGTAATTTCTTTAGGAGGTATGTAGAATCAATTTCGATTTAATGCAATATCGGTAAATCTTCTTCCACCTACAATAATCTTTCTAAAATCATGGAAATATGCAGTGAGACTAAAGTTCATAGTTCGTGGTTGAATTCCACAATTTTATTTCGAATATATTAAATAAAATTAAATTACGGCGTTTCCCTGCTAATTCAATAATTGTTATATTTTTTATTTACATATTTATTTATTTTAAAATGTCATTCATAAATGATATAAATTTTTAAAAATATAAACAAACAGAATGACAAAGGAAATGAACTTAATCAAACTATGTGCCCACTATATCACACGTGTGAGAGCAGAGCTCATAAGATCCCAGCGCATCCCTCTCCCCGTATATAATGCTTGTAAGAATATAGTTATAATGCCGTATTATAATACTTGTAAGAATATAGTTAAAATACATGACAGTTCTGATAATGATATAAAAATTATTGCTGGATAGTTTTTTTTGTTTAGTTTAGTACACGACTTTCATAATAATAGAATTATTTTCCTTAAAAGTATTTTTTCATTTATTTTATTTTACAAATATTTTATATAAAAAAAGTTTATTATAGCAATTTTTAATTATTATTGCTGAAGATATTGATACTTAGAAAGGCAGAATTTCATATATCATAATTGTTAACCCAAACGTTTGGTAATTCCAGCTTATACTGTCACCTATCTCAAATTAGTTAATATTTACTTGGAGTTTGTTAAGGAAGGAAAGTGAAAAATGAATGAATTAGAAAAAATAAAAGATTCTTTTTGATAAATATCATCCATGGAAATGTGGAAATTGGCTCTATAGATAGACCTTGTAGATCTTTGGCCGCCCAAAACATTATTCTCCACGCATGCCTGTATTGGACTACTGTTTTCCAAATCACTGCATGCAGCTCATTCACATCTTTGTCGATTCTGTCTATCCATCTGATTTTAGATCTTCCAAGTAGTCTCTATACTGACATTTATTATTGTGTAGAGGCGTCCTGATGGATTGCTTCGACCCACATGTCCCCTTCACCCATCTCGACCTCATTGCCTTCATATAATGAGATATTTACTGACCAGTGATACTTCTCCACCCTGTAATAAGGATCTGATCCCAGGGGTCTCCTGCTGATTCAATAATTCTTATATTTTTTATTTACATATTTATTTATTTTAAAATGTCATTCATAAATGACATAAATTTTTAAAAATAAATAATCGAAATAGTTCATCAATATGATTATTATTTGCTTACATCGGGACTTGTCTGTGCCTTACTTCAGGTACCCTGTTTGTATCGTTAAACGAAACTTCAATTTAAGTTTAAATCATGAGACATTTTCACCGTTTCTGATTGGCGCATATGGGGGGTTTTCCTTTAATTCAAGTATTAGTCCCTGGAGGGGCAGTTCGTGTTAGTGTGTTAATTAATTATAATTTGAAATAAAATAAACAAGTTAACTAAAGATCGATATCAGATGGTTTCATGTGTGAATATATAGCTTATATGGTGAAGCGTTGGCAGATACGCTGTCGCGGTCACGTCTCTGCGCCTTCCCTCTTCTAGATTGAGTGGTTGTCGACAATGATGAAAACCATGGATATCGCTAGGTGTTCTTGAAAATGGCCTTCTCTCTTCTGGTACGCCCTGTCAGGGGTGTATAAAAAAATGAGACCCCTGACCCCGCTTTTCTACGGATCAAAAAAAGAGACGCAAAATTCGGATTATGTAATGCTGACATTATTCTTAAGTTTCTTTTTTTTTTTTTTTTTTTATAATAATTTATTTATTGA
>NW_027107511.1:137907-157006 GCF_000696795.3 Halyomorpha halys
GACTTGATTTGTGACAAAGTAAGGAGCATTAAGGATTTTACGAAGGATTTTGGACTGTAAGGATTGGATTCTGGAGGAATTTGATGGTTTAGTGGGTTAAGTTTCTTGTATCCAGAAAATACCTAACAACTTATTGCTTTGTTAAGTTACACCGTACCAAACGATAAGTTAATTTTTGATTTTGTTTTTCTTTTATAAGAGACTTTTTCAAAAAAATTTCAATTTTTTTTTTCAATCCTATTTTATTAAATGGTCTCGATGAAATGTTATTTAATTTAGTACAGTGGGGGGGGGGGAGCGCGGTGGTAAGACACTATGCTACTAACTCTAAGGACTAGGGTTCTAATCTAGCTGTGGCTGATAATTATTTTCTGTTAAACTGTAGCTGTGTCAATTCTGTGGGTTTTTGAGCTTCTAGTGTACACCTAGGCTCTTAAAGTGGGTACCCTTAACTGTGGAAAAAATCTGGCAGCTGAGCGTAATCTTGAAAAAATCACCTCCTTGTTAAACCATTGATCTAAAAACAATGCTTCCTTACAAAGTACTGAACTTATAACCTTTCATGTATCGTAGCGGTTATAATATAATAATAATATTTATTATTATTAGTTCAGTAGTGTCGAAAACAAAAATTAAATAATGTGCCTTTTTTGTATTTGTACAAATTTCTGTTAAGAATAGTAGTTTAAAAGATATGTAATATATAGATGATTGGTGGAACTAATTCCTATGAAGATGCGGTTTGAATTTTTCTGGTTCGTTGTAGGTATCTTTTTGGCATAATAAACATATAGGTAACTTTACATGGGTAAAATGCGGTTTATTTTTTGGCCGCCATCTTAAATTTTTAGTAAGGAAAAAAGTTAGTAATTAGAACGTTTTATGCTGAAAAATATTATGTAATGGATTAAAAAAAAAGAATAAATAACAAAAGCGTAGAAAGCCTAAACTTTTCACTTATTTTTGAGACAATACTCAATATCTATAAAGATACCCAAAGTCAGTGAACAAATATTTAAATTTATATTAACATGATATAAATTTGCCAAAATGTGAGAACTGATCAGGTAGTTCCCGAGATACAGTTATTCAACAATATTATTTTGTGTGCGAAATTTAAATACCCAGAATTCAACAGATTCTGAAATAATTTTGGCAACATTTTTAGAAAACGTTACTCCTATAATAGGAGCAGTTTCTATAATATTTTCCACAATAAGTTCACATAATTTTGATTTCTTTTTTTAAATATTTAAATGTTGGTTTTTGAAAAACTGTATTTTGGTAGCTATTAACTGTAAAGAGCTCCATCAGGACTGAAAGTAGATTAATCCCAGTGGAGCGGTCCCTCCCAGTTCTTGTACCCCACGGCCAGCGGCTTCTGGGCCTATATTGTGACTGCCTCCAGCGGACCCAGCCCACTTCCTTATAATTCCGAAAGGAAAAAGAAGGACCAAGTTGTAGGTATGTATATTTAGATATAGTCTTGTGAATAGTGTAAATTAAAATTTAGGATGTAGAGAAAAAAAAATCTAAGTAAAGGAATTTATACTACTTTAATATTGGTTTAATTATTTAGTCTGCAAGTTCAAGTGTGTGATTTTATATGTCGGGTTACGCATCTATCAAAAGATTTTGGGAAAAATATGCAGGACAAAAAATTCCAGATGAAACACTTAGGAATATATTCTTCAGGAATTGTACACGTTTTTTTCTGTTTTAAAACCTTTTTTTTTTTCATTTTAGGTTTCTTAATGTTGAATTTCCTCATTTTTTAAATATATTAAATATTCCTATATTTATATTACATGTTTATTTTAAAATGAACCCATATTTTGAATTTCTTAACTGACAAAAATACTATCCCTCCTCCTTACTGACTTATAACATCATGATCCAACACAATAATATATCTATGTTATAAATATTGCTAGAAAAAATATTTTTTTAATAAAATTCTCAATATTGCAACCCATTAAGCATGAATAAAGAAAATGAGTTGTAAGTTTCAACGAATAGAACAAAGACTGTTCCTAAGAGTTACATACGTGTTCTTATAAACTTTCTCTTATTCAATAATTTATTTAATATATTAATATTATACTACATTTATATATATTCAATAATTTATTTAATCTATAAACTATTAATTTATGTGTTTTTATAGTTTTATATTAGCGATGTAATTATTTGTTCGAAGAGAAAATTTATTATTTATCAATGCTATAAAAATAGATTGAAAGGACGTATAAATATATTACTTTTGTATGCAATAAAGGGCGCGAAGATAGCAGAAAGCCAAATCTGAGAGGAAATATTGACACTGGGAAATTGAAAGATGTTTTTATGTCTTCTATTTACCTTCAACTCTTCAAAGAGTTTCTATTTTCCGAAGGTTTTCTAATTTTCCTCTTTTCCTAGTATCTCTAATCAAACGTAGAAACTTTTATATCAGATTTTTTTCCCTGAACATTACACTGTCAGTAGAATGAGCATCCAATTTCCATATTTATTACAAATATCACCTCCTTGATCCAAGATATTACAACAATATTTCGATCGTGTTATAATACTATGTATATAAAATGATTTATATATATTTTTTATTTTATTATAAATATTTGCACACTTCGATACTTATTTACTAAAATATAAAAGGTACAGAATAAAAATTAAGATTAATTAATAGATATGTTACTTACAATTGTTACAAATAATAACTGTAATAACCACTAGAACTTACCACTGAGCAACCCCGCTATATGCATATATGTTTATTCAGTTTTACCTTGAGCCATTACGGTATAATAAATTGTTATATATTATAATAAATATATATTGCTCCATTGCTTTGATATATACATACATATATTTTTTTTTAAGTTGCTTTACTACCAATCCTAGGCAGCAACATGTATTAAAAAGAAACTTGATGTTATATGTATTAAAAATTGATTTAAAAAAAATGATGAAGAAATAAAATATTTAATGAAGAAATAATCAAAATAATATTGACATGAAAAGAAATAGATTGTTTGAAATAAGGGAAGATTCTATGAATACATTAAGTTTACCTTAACACAGGATTACTACTAGTTTTAATAAGTGAAGGTTCTTACCTGATAACTTAAAAATAATTTATAGAATCAAAAAAATAGAATGAATATTTGTCTGGAAGGAAATATTGACTTTGGGAAATTTAAAAATAAATATAATAATTATTTAATTTTATATTTATATTTTATTTAATATTAGTAATTTATTTAAAAGTAGATTTCAGATGAGCGAACATCGTTTGTTATAATATTTTTAGGGTTAGTTTAAACTCCACAGGATGAAATTTCATTTTCTAAGAATAAAGATTTTTTTTTCTGTGAAATCATTTAAATATAAACTGAACAAAAGATTTTACTAACTTTCTAAAAGTAAAATCAACACCCTTTATGCATTATTTATATCTTCTGTTACATGTCCTATAATCGTTTCAACACTAGTTTATAGAAAGGACTGTCACGCTGGATGTTAAACTATTGCAACGTGAATGCACGAATTTGCAATTCTGTGAAACTGGATGACTGTAACAGTAATTTTCAATTAAACTGTCACATTAAGATTACATTTTAACTTGGTATGTCCCCCCTTCGGCTGGAATAATGGGGATTAAATGAATGGTTGTTTTAACAAACTTGTTAAACATACAACATTTAAAAGTTTTGTTAAATGTAATGAAATTGTTGAATTAAAATAAAATATTTTTTATTTAGTGTGTGGACAAGTATTGATTGTAAAAGGGAAGGGAGGGAAAAAAAACAAAAAAAAATTGTTATACCATGTGAATATATGTATTGTATATATGTCCGATCATGGATTGATTTGTATGTTGTGTATTGTTGTAACCTAATGTATTTGGGCACCATGGCTAAATAAAGCATTTCTATCTATCTCAATTTAAATATTTTTAAATTTTAACTGATAGTCAGTTTTTCACCTAATGATTTACTGACTGTATGTAATTAATTAATTTTCAATGAAAAAAAAATGTAATGCTTTTAACTTCTGTTGATTTCTATATTATGGAAGACGTTTTGAATAAATTGTTTATTATCTAGTCCAGTGATTCCCAAAGAGTGCGCCACGACTCCCTGGGGCATAAGGGCGTCGCGAAATATTCAATTATTAAAAAAAATAATTATAGCTATGGAAAATAAAAATTAATGAAGAGTATATCACTGATTGTTTTTCCTTGTTGTACCAGATTTTAACCTCCAATGAAATTAATTTGTCTACCAGTATAAAATCCATTTTTGTTGATCCCCTATCGGAGCTTATAAAAAAGTTCGAAAAATACTTTGAAGCAGATAATGATAAATGTACATGTATTCAAGACCCATTTAGAGCCAAGACTCTACCAGAATTTACTTTTTTAGAAGAATCTCTAAAAACTTTCTAATTTTTGGATATTAGTAAAAGAAGAAGAATTATTGCTTAGTGGTAAAGCTCTGCGAATATTAATTCCATCTGCAACATCCTATTTGTGCGAAGCTGGGTTTTCGGCGGACGCGGTAATAAAAAGTAAATGTCTCTCGAAAATCAACGTTGAACATGAAATGAGGGTGGCCATATCCAATTTTATTCCGAGATTTGAAAAGTTGTGTTGTGGACATTCAATAAATTTTTTGAGAATTTAGAATTCGTGTTTAATTTATTTTTCATGGTGGTTGTCCAGTCTCAATACGGATATTACCGAAACAGTTGAAATTAGATATTTTAACAGTAAGAATCTGTTTTTAATTTTTCGCTTTTAAAAAAGAAAGTTTTCTAATTTTTCAAGAAAGTCAAAAATTCTGAAAAAAATCCGATTATTAGGGAGCCGCAAACCGAAAAAGATTGGGAACCTCTGATCTAGTCCATTTACAAATTATTACATTAGAAGTAGTTTTATTTTAATCAATCTTTACAAGTAATGTAATATTGATAATAATTACAATATAAACTAAGAAAAGCCAATTATTATTTTTATATATTTATTTTACTTATTTATATGTTTATATATACTCCACATTAAGGGATTCTTTCCCATTTATAGAGTATTTAATTACCTATCGTTCATTTTTAAATGTTAGATTTCTCGTCTAGCTCAAAAACATAAACTGAAATTTCATATTTCAAACATACTACATATTTACCTACTGTATTATTTTGTACAGTTGTAAATTACAATAAATAAAAAATAAAAAAATAAAATAAAAATATTTCAAACATGTATCTACAGACCGGAAGTGGCACTTTAGATAGAGATTTTTCACTTTTTTTTTTTTCATATTCTGAAAAACAGTTATTAGAATTTTGATTAAACTCGGTAAGTGAATGGAAAATTAAACGGTGTTTTAATATCCGGTCGGTCTTATTCTCACTGAAATAGTATAACAGGGCTTCAATGATGAATGTTTAAAAAAAATCTTCCCATAAAGTACATTTAATTTTGTTTATTTGAAAAAAAAACCGTTATTACTGTTGGTAATAATCAAAAATGTATAAGTAAGAAATATTAAAGAATTTTATGGATAACTAAAGGAGAAAAAAAAATTGAGAAATCAGGTTTGAGTGGGTAAAGCCGAGTTTCCTTACGTCGTTATACTTTGTTAAACTGTTGTATTCCTTACAGGGAAAAAATTTATATTCGGTTTTACAACCTCGAGAAACCCTTTTAATTTTTTTTATAATTTATTTATTGTTATTTACAACTGTATAAACATATAAATTAAAAAAAAAAATTAGCAAGTAAATTTGCTGTAGGTGACATAGTGACATGATACAAACATGTGGAGAATCTACCCAGTGATAGAACTCCAACCGAGAAACCCTAAATTTGATTTTTTATAGCAACAGAATAAAAACAACTTTTTAGTCATAATTTTTATCTAATCCATTCCACTACTTTTAGGAAAATTTCTTAAACATACCGTAGATTAAATATTGCATTCTTCTATCATGCTCTGCAATAGAGTAGTTTTTACATTTACATATATTTATCTATAGAATTTTCTCCATTGAATTCTGTTGAAACGCCTCCATCAATATTTATCATCTAATGAGCCACGTTTTGATTAATCTTCCTCACGAAGGATGCCGTGTAGGTCTGCCGTAAATTAATATTTCGAGTTCAATTTAAGATCGTTTTCGTTTTATCATCGTTTATACTACGGCTTCATTAATCCACGATGTACGCCCCCCGTAGGGTTCATACATATATTCAGCTTGGTTTCCATTTTAAACGGCTAGTGAAGGTGTATTTATATTTTTGTTTCTATGGATATTAGTTGTTCAGATATCAGTATTTCCTTAATTAGCGTCATGTTCTCTTGAAAGGTAGGTCATTGCTTTGTATTTTGAAGAAGCTATGGCAGACGGGTTTTCAGATTGGGCTACCAGATATCGTCTAAATCAAGCCATTGATTTCCAACAAGCCTTAATCAGAAATGCCCACGAATATTGATTAACTCATTAAATAAAATATGTAGAGAATTAATTTAGGGAAATTCTATATTTTTTGGTTTGGGTAGTGACAGGTCCCGTGTAAAATTATGATCAATATTGATATTGATTCACCAGTATTCTGATTGGTTTAATGTAACATTTATTTTCCTACACTTTTCTTTCACAAAATAAGATGCTTTATTTATTCTGAGGAGAATACCTTAAGAATAATAATATAGAAAATAAAAATTGGGCTTTAATGGCTTAGAAGAGAATGAAAAAAAAAATCAACAAACAAAATAGAATAATATTAAATCACAATTTATCTTCTAATAATTATTAAAAAATAATAATGGGCGAAAAGTAGCAAATAATTATTCCATATATATTTATAACCTTTAGAACTAAATACGTCCATTTACAATAGAATAAAGTGTACAATGATATTTCTGATAATTGCATAAAAAAAAGAAAAAGAATAACATATAAAATACACGAATTTCTAAATTTTAGATGAAAATCAGTACAATTTTGAATCTAAAAGATTTAGTGAATGTAGGTGTTATGCAGTAGGGATAAAATTTCATTGGGCAGATAATCTGAGATTGAAAGATCTGTCATAACTACAGTTCAGTATAGACACATATAGTGGTCACAGCATACAGTTTTCTAGACCACTGCTAAATAAGATACATTTAGTGGTCATATAATACAGTTTAGTAGACCGCCACTAAATGGCATACCTGCAGCAGCCACTTCATACAGTTCAGTGGGCCGCCACAAGATTGCACACCTATAGCGGTCACATCATACAGTTCACGAGGCTGCCACAAGAAAACCCATTAGTAGCAGACACACCATACAGTTCACTAGGCCGTCACTAGATAGCAAACCAGTTGTGGGCACAGTATACAATTCAGTAGGCTTTTTTTTTTTTTTTTTTTTTGTTTCACATCCCCTTTATTCATAAAATAAGTTCAGTAGGCCGCCGCTGGATGGCCATATATAGCGGGCACATAAATGCAGTTCAGTAGGCCGCCACTAGATAGGGCGCCTGTTGCGGTCACGCCATACAGTTCAATAGGCCACCGCTAAATGGGACATACATAGTGGCCACATAATGCAGTTCAATTGGCTGCCGCTAGATAGTACACCTGTAGCGGTCACATAATACAGTTCACTAGGCCGTCACTAGAAAGGACATATATAGCGGTCACATCATACAGTTCACTACGGCACCTATTACGGTCACACCTTATGTTACAGTTCTCTAGGCCGTCACTAGATAGGACATGTATAGTGGTCACATAATGCAGTTCAATTGGCTGCCGCTAGATAGTACACCTGTAGCGGTCACATAATACAGTTCACCAAGCAGCCACTAGATATGGCACTTGTAGCGGTCACAGCATACAATTCACTAGGCCGTCACTAGGTAGGACATATATAGCGGTCACATCATACAGTTCACTATGGCACCTGTTACAGTCACACTAAATGTTACAGTTCCCTAGGCCTTCACTAGATAGGACAGGTATAGCGGTCACATGATGCAGTTCAATAGGCTGCCGCTAGATAGTGCACCTGTAGCAGTCACATCATACAGTTCACTAAGCCGCCACTAGACTGGACAACTATTGTTGTCACACCATACAGTTCATTAGTCCGTCACTAGATAGGATATATATACATACATATTATCTCAAAATTAATTTACAAACAAATGTGTTATATATTATCATATGATTCGTATTGTATTTATATTTTTATCAATAAAGAGGCTTTTGAAAATAAAAAATAAAAAAATTAATGACACACAATTTAATTCCAAAAACGAGATTTTGATAAGCCACATTTTATGACTATAGTTCCTAATAGAGGAGTGAAAAGTTCTAATAGTAAATGAAATTGTGGATGGTATCAATATCGTCTAGGAATTAAAAATTTCTTTTCATAGATTCCATCTCATACCATCAATGTTGTACAACTGGGTTCAATTCTACATGTGTAAGTCATTAGTAGTTGATGGTTGGTTATTGCTATGATTGCCAATACCATCAAGAGTCAATAGTTGCTAAATTGCTTCCTTAAAATTATTTCAAACTTTAATTACTTACTAGGAATCAGTTTCTTACGCTTACTAAATTCTCTTAACGTATTTAGAATTTCCAGAATAGATGGAAAGAGATTTACTTCTAAGTAAGCCATTATATACCATTGTAATTAGGTCCAAGCATCTAACCTTTTCCTCCTTATTTTTACACATACCTTCCTGCCACCTTGAGATTTCAAGTTATTCTACGATTACCGATAAACTTCATTCGTTGAATTTATTTTTTATTACGATAGTTGTATGTGTGTGACTAGAGATTTGAATCTCTCATTAAATATTTTATATGTTTTGGTGAAATATTTGAGCACTGGGGACTAGTGACAAACAAAAACTGGATTGTCAACAATAGATATGAGTCCGTTTCTATTGGTGAATTTTCATCTCTTTATGTGTCTGGAATGGTTTTGAAAACTCCAGCTTCAACCACAGTATCGTTGACTACTTCACCTGTTATGGTTTGTAGGTAGGGATTGCCGAGGAATTTTTTTTATTATCGTTGTTTGATCGACCTTTGTTGACATAAAGTATCTTGAAGGTTTTTTCTATTTCTATTATTGTAATTGAATATACTATTTTTGCCATTGTCGAATATCTCGATAATATCTATAGCTTTAGGCAGAACTTATATACTTTTTGAAAACTGGACAATATTATTTCATACAAAAGATATAAAATAGGATGTTCATGTTAAGCACAAATCAATAAGCAAGGGTTTCAGGATTTGTAACGCTAGTCCATTTAGTACAAGAGCCGGGAAGAAAAAAAGGCAGTTATCTCACCCCAATTTTTGATTAATTTAATGAAAACTATGTATAATCAATAGTCAAAATTGATGAGTCTGCCAAGTATAGGTAGGGAGAATAAAAAATGGTGGCTGTTTCAAAACCTTAAAAAACACTATTTTTTCATTCGGAGCTATATATCTTAAAAACTACCAAGAACACTAGAAAACCTAAGAGCACATTATTTTAAGAAGAGTAAATGTTCTGAAATATTAGCCCTAAAAGAGCTATTTACGTCCAATAGTTCTCGAGATATAGCTTTAAAAAGCAACATTTCATAAAAATGTTGTATGGGACGTACTTAAAGATCAGTAGTTAGTGAATTTATTTTGAAAAATTTATATCTCAAAAACCATTTGACGTACAGATGTCTATTAGCACTCAAATTAAAGCTAGTTTAATGAGCTATAAAGTAGTTAATGATATTTATTAAATCGCGAAAATTCGCCTTTTCTCTTCCTCTTATTTAGCTCTTCTTTCAACTGTTCACCTCCTTCTAACAAAACAAAGAGGAAGATGGAAGGATTGGCATCACAAATAATAAATAAGTTGCCGATATGAAACTAGAAGGTTTAATTTCAATTGAAAGTAGAATGGTAAGTGAAAGTTGAGCGATCTGCACACCGCACTAAATGATTTATTTCTAGCATGAATACCGACCATTACAGTATTCAATATTGACAATTTTAATATGTTAATAACAATGCTAAGTAAATATTAAAACATTGAGGTATTTTCTCAAGGGCTGTGATCAATTTCTTCAACTGATATAAGGATTTTGGTTACTGAACCTATGAATCGTTTGTGTTGAATCGATGAGGGTTTATATGGCCTTCGAACAATTTACTTCAATTCTATGATAATGAAACCTGACTCTACCAGATGCCTTACGGTAGACAGACCACTCATCGTGCAGCCCTGTCAAACGGGTGTCATTCCTGTCACATCTATCAATGTTTTACCACAGCGGGCCCCAGCTTTCTGACATATGTTCGAATGACAAGTCTAATTTACTTTTATAGTTACTGGAATGGCTGAGCGTAGGTAGAAAACATCTTTGTAGGTATGGCTTTAACAGGTTCCTGTTAGGGAAGGCCTTGAAGTTCGTAAATGCATTGCTATTAAGGGTTCATTTAAAAGTCGTAGATTGCTAAATTAGCACATTCATTATGGACCTTCTTTTATATAGACTCTACAATCATGAGGAGGCGTTTCTACATTTTGAATTTGACATGTCCTATTAGAGTTCAAATATATTACATAATGATAATACATTTTTTAATAACACCATGATATGTATCATTCTGAAAGTATTACATCTACTTTGTGGAAAGCCAAATTGTGTTATGAGTAGAGATATAATAAAAAAAGTCAAAATATAAGTATACGGATATGTTCTCTCGTTAATATGTAATGAAAACATAGAAACATTTAATATAAAATAATACAAAACTAGAAAAAAAAAATGAAAATAAATATATAACAACTCTTAAATTTATTTCAAGATTTTTCAGAAATACATGCAATAATATTTTAATTCGTCCTCATCATTCTCATCAATAAATTAAGTGAGATATATAACCGGAAGATCGATCCAAATCCACATTCGTTTAGTCCTATTAATTGAGGTTCAAAAAAGGACATTTTCGCGGGAAAAACATACAAGCAAAATACAAAATAATTATCAATTTCAAATTTGTATTTCGCTTTTAACTAGAAACCTGAACATTTTGCCTTGATTAACCTTTGCTACAAAGTACGCTTCTTACAACAAAAAATTTGGTTAATCTGCGATACAGCTGAGCCCTTGTAATAAAAATTGTACAGTTACCGACATTTCACGAACACTGTTTTTAAAATCATAATAGTTTTTTCTTTACGATTCTATATTTTTCTGAAATTGTTAAATCCAGTTTGTTACCACCTCTTTACTACAATATAAAAAAAAAAATTGAAACTTCTTTTAGTTGTTCTGTTAAACACAACAACAAATCAAAGCGTTTTTTTAAACCCAAATATTGTTTATAAAATCAAAGCAGACAAAAAAAGTACGTTTTATTTAATTTTTTTCCAACTAAGATGCCGTTAGACCGCTCTTAACAAATTTTTTTTTTAATTATTTATTTATTGTAATTTACAACTGTACAAAATAATACAATAGGTAAATATGTAGTATGTTTCATATACACTTGAAAATCTTGGGAAGGAACCACCCATTGGTGGTATTTCAAACATTAATTTAAACTAGAAGGTCCCGTGGCCATCTTCTTTTCAGACGCCTCGGAGGATTATCAGTGATTGTTAAGGATGAAAGATTAAGAATTAATGGGTTAGCTTGACAAAGTTAAATTTTCAATCATCTGAGAAAACACGGTAAACTTAACATAAAAAATGTAATTCATAAAACAGTTAGTTTCAGGCGTATGAATTTGATACCAGAGGGCAAGAATGGAGTTTTCCACAAAGAACTGAAAAGTGGAATCTGTAAAGCGTTAAAGCCAAAGTACAATATATGAATTTTGCAGAAAATATTATTTGCCATAATTTTACATAAAACTCAATCTATTTATTCATTCTTATGTTGACTAGTAAACTAAGGAAACTTCTAAAAAAATTTTTTTTCTATTTCCGTTGTGAAGCCGTTGTTTACCTTACCACCCTCGAAAAGCTATTTAATACCTCGAAATGCTTCGAGATCCAGAGACCTACCGAGGTGGTAAATCTGAAATTTAGATTCAGCAATCAAAGATACATATAGAACTGTTAAGATAAATATTTGTTTGGTTTCTTCTTCAGAAATATGGATTGCTGTCAATACCAGTATTCAAAAATTTATATATGATACTTGAAAGCAATAAAATCCCTAGAACTATGCTCATGATTAAAGTTTCATAATAGTTCGTGTTTGTTCTAGGTCTCTTGTAAAATAATTGATTGTCTGGGTCATATTTTTAATCCTTAAATAAATTTTATTATTTCTAATTCACAACCCACAGGGGGCAGCGGTAGGAGCGTGGCAACACGCCAGGCTACCAACCCAAAGTTTGTCAGATCGAGTTCCGGTCCCACCCGGGCTTTTTTCAAGCCCATCAAGATAGTGACATGATACAAACATGTGGAGAATCAACCCATTGATAGAACTCCAATAACATTTCTAGAGATCCCGAGGTCATCTTCTTTTCAGACGCCTAGGAGGATTATTAGGTAATGAAGGAGAAGCCAGGTTAGAAACAAGTGGATTTGGGTGGTTGGGAAGTTTTCCATGGAAGGAATAGTATCTGGTTTTGGCCAAATCGGCAACATATGGGACATTGAGGTCATGATGGATGACTTGATTTGAGACAAAGTAAGGAGCGTTAAGGATTTTACGAAGGATTTTGGCTGTAAGGATTGGATTCGGGAGAAATTTGATGGTTTAGTGGAGCCCCAAAGCTCAACTCCGTATGTCCAGATAGGCCTTATAATACTTATGTAGATCAGTCTTTTGTAATGGATTGGCAATTTAGACTGTTTGTCTAGTAAATGTTATAATAGTCGAAATCGACGAGCAGTTTCCTGTCTTTTCAGTGTGTATGATGATTCTATATCAGTCGTTTGTCTAGATTTAGTCCTAAGTAATGGATCTGCTCAACAGGAATAAGTGGGGTATTATTAAAAGATACTGTGGGGCAAGACGAAGGTTTACGACGAAGGGTAAATGTGATTTGGTAGGATTTATTGGAATTAATTTTAATCCTCCAATTTTTTAATGAAGACTAAACTACAATTATTAGAGTTCTTAATGTATCAGGGCTTAGTTTCTTTTGTAATAAATATTGTTTACTGTTTCCCAAAATCAGACCCCACAGCTCAGTGTGTGCCTGATCAACTAACCAATTTATCTGAAAAGTTCAAAAACGTCTTAATTAAAAATAATTTTTTTAATACTCATTGCAGTAATCCAGTTATGCGTGTATTTATTTTTAAGGTTACCATCTCCCGACATGACGCTCTTTGAAGTAACGTATTTTAGTAATAAAAGGTATATAATTCATATAATGTCATACAAAAATTACAACATATTATAAAAAGAAGTTTATTTTATATATAACAGATTTAATTTATACATAACAAATATAAACAAACAGATTTAATTTATAGATAACAAATATATACATTTTAAGACAGACCATTATAATAAAATAGTACGTATTTAAATAATTATATAATTAAAAAAGGACTAATACTATATGTGCAGTGATGATTTGATATTATTTGTTGAAGGCGAGAAAAAATATTAATCCAAATACGATCACGTTGATAGCTCGTTAGGAAATAGGTCTCCATATAAATAAGGATAAAACAAAGCATTTGGTTGAAACCAGAAATTACATTTTCTATGTAGATACATGTAAATACAGGAGGAAATACATTTGAACAGGTTGAGATGTTTTACAGTATTTTAGTGGTCTACAGTAACTAAAAATAAAAACGAAATCGATGAGTGAATAAAGGTGATGAGTGAATAAAGGAGAAAAGTGCTTGTAATTTATAAGCTTGCTCACTCTGTTCAGAAGCTTAAAAGTTATAATTATAGTTTACAAAACTGCTATCTTTCCAACTGTTCTATACGGATGTGAAACGTGGCATCTAAAATAAAGAGAGTGACATCACCTTAAAATAGTCGGACCGAAGGAGGATGAGTTAACCTGAGAATTTGACTGCTACACGCATCTGCATCCGGTAAATATAATTCAGATGATAGCATTGCAGTGAATAAGAGGAGTTAGTAAGATTGTATGGTTTAGTAACCAACGAAAAAAGTTAATAAATACTAATCCAACGAGTAGACATCCAAGTGGTAGACCGAAACATAGGTGGGAGGACTACGTTAAAACTGATCTTGTAGATTTTGGATTGGACAGCCGTCTTTGGGTAAATGTGTGCTGACAGTGATTGGTAGTATCGGCATGGAACCTCCGTATTCAATAAGCCGTTGTTATTATTATTATAAAATATGTATAGTTAAGAATATAGATTAATATTAAACTAATCATGAAGAATTGAAAGCCTAAAACATAACAATAGGAAATTAAGAGGCTAGAACATAATTATTTTTATTTAACTAAATCTAAGTAAGCAACCCGATCCATAAATATTTCAAAGTCTGAATAGTATTTGTGAATGAAATCCTTTAAGATTAAGCCGTGGGCTTTACCCCAGTTGAGCGGTCCCTCCCCGTTCTCTGTACCCCCAGCCAGCGGCTCCTGGTCCAATTTTGTGACGCCTGCCTTCAGCGGACCCAGCCCACTTAAAATGCCATGTGGCAAAGAATGGCATTTTAAATATGTGTATATAATTTAGATTATTTATTGTATATATTGTATTAGTTGTTAAAAATAAATAATAGGAGGTTAGGAAAACTAAAGGCAGTGGACTCCATTTGATAGGACTTTTTGGGATATTTTTTAGTATGTTAGTTTACCTTTTCCGCCATACCTACAAATATTGTTGTCTATTGTCAGATATTTTTTTAAATTTCCTTGAAAACTTGGCCAATGTCTTTCCTTTAAATGTCCTGCCAATTGAAAAGTCGGGTTCATGTTGATCTTAGTTATTGTTGAATGTCATTTTCACTTCTGCTTTTGAAAAAAAAATGAGAATTGGTTGTTACTATAGCAATCGAGCATAATTCATGGAAGTTGGAATTTTCTTCCAATTTTTTATACAATGCTATATAAAGTTATTTCGTGGAATAAGTATCAATAGTCACAACAGTTTGAAATAACTAGGGTTTACTCTTACCTCGTAAACTTTCCGTCTTGGGGAATGCGGATGTGAAGGGAAATGCGGACCACATCGTCGAAAAGTCCGATGCTTGATATTTCCGGTATATAAGAGACTCGAACTTTTGTGGTCAAATTATTCCAATTGTATCCTATTAATATTATTATTATATTATTAATCCTATAAATTTTCTTCTGGATTCTTGATTTTATGTTGAAACTTGTTACTACAATTACCAAACTATAAAATTGACCTACTAAATTATATGTATCTAGTCAAAATCTGACGCAGATTCGAAACACTGTAGTATGTTTATGTTTTAGGTAGTGGTAAAAAAGACAAATAATCATAACATTTTAGCCGGAGCGGTTGTTCTAACCCATCGCCATTTAGGAGCTGTCCTAGATCGGTCTTATCCCAGTCGTCAACATGTTAAAACTAATACAATAATTGACTTGTTCAATAGCATTTTTATGGAAAACAAGGGACTTGGAATGTATACAAAAAACCTCATTCAATTTTTTTTTTTTACCATATTCTGTCTAATGAAACTGGTTTTCTGTCTATAATGACGATAGTTATGTTTAGGGCTGTTAAATGTTAACGGTAGCTTACTTTTTTATTATACTCTTTTTGTTATTAATTAAGTATGAATATGATGCCGTACGTTAATTCCTATTTACGACCTAGGATAGTTTCTATTTTTTTATTTTGTGACGACTGGGTTCATAAAAATTCCTGAAGGTTTTATTCCGCTAGGGAGAGATGTAGTCTAAAGCATTTTAAAAGTCTAACTCGTATTCTTCTGCTCGGTAGAAATCTCCCTCTGACCGTGAAAAAGTAGTTTGCTTTTGGTTTTATTGGATGGTGTGCCAAATAAGGCTGGAGCCCCTCCACCCCTCCTATTCCATAAGCTCGTTTTCTTATCCTTTTTATTTTAGTTAATTATCTCGTTGCAAAAGTGTACATTTGTTTTGTGATATCACATGGCATATTGGGTCTTTTCTTTTTGTCTTATTCCTCGTGATAAAATGCTTTTCCTCAAAGTTGTTTATTTTATCGTGTTAGTACAAAACAAGAGATCTGTTTAATTGCTCTACTTAAGATTTTTAAGATCCATTCGTGATCACCGCCATATTCTTCTTTAAACCATTCTAGTTTATTGATTGAATATAAAAGATTGTTAATAAACATAAACATCTATATCTTTGAAATTCTCTGCATTCATAATAGGTGAAAGCGGAGAAGCCTTGTGCAGCGTATGTACTTTTACTTACGTATTCAATTAAGTACCTTGCTTTTTTCCAACCGAATCATCCGCTACGTTTAGGCGTTATTGGTTTATCTTCCATACCTTCTAAGTGCAGAAAGAAACGCAATTATACACTACTCTAAAAGCAGTCGAAAGAAGAATCAGGGTAGGTCTGAGAGTCAGCTGTGTTATGGAGAAAATTCCTTTCCAGCGCTGTTGCTGGTCCTCAGACATGGATCATCTGGCCAGACAATGTAAAGGACAGGAAGAAAGTCTTGCTGAAAATTTTTCGATCAGGAACAATGAGCCTTCGAGTGTACGAATCTGCGGATTATTGCGGTGGTAAGAAATACTGGACACTATATAATTTCCTCCAAGTACAACAAGGTTTGCTTTATAATGATGAGATCTTTCAACTTAAACTCAGTCATTAGTAGGTTGGTCAAGATCTCCTGTAGCAGGCGGTAAGGTTTGACGCCACCGTCCTGAGTTAGCCACACAAAAGGATTGCGCCCAAGAATGGTTTGGTTAGAGATAAAGCACCTGTACATACATTGCTGCTATGCTTCTCCAAAAAGGAATTCTCTGGCCTACTGGACCACATAGTGTGAGATACTGGTTATAATCACCGAAGACTTTGACCAATGTGCGACAAAATCTTATCAATATTACAATAGTTCGGAATTTCGATATTATCGAATAGTAGCTATCGATAAAAAATGTTATAGTCCCTTATAGTACAAGAGCCGGGAAGACAAAAAAGGCAGTTATCTCACTCCAATTTTTGATTACTTTAATGAAAACTAGGTATATTTACTAGTCAAAATTGATGAGTCTGCCAAGTATAGGTAGGGGGAATAAAAAAGTTTATTGACAAAATAAACTCACAAAATGTTAATTTCTAGTTGTTCGTATAAAATGTTGGATTTTCGAAAAAATATATCTCTAGATCCATAAGACGGACTTATGTCTGCCAACACTCATAATAAAGGAAATTTAACTTACTATAAAGTAGTTTATGACACTTATCTTCGTAGAGGTAGTAATTTTTATGATATTCACATATGAATATGAATTTGGCAAATGAAAATTTGTCCAAACAACAATAAATCAATTTATTTTAGCAAATTTCATGTAAACTATTACTCCTACGAAGATAAACATCATAAACTTGTTTATATTCCATTAAACTAGCTTTAATTTGAGTGCTAATAGACATGTGTACGTCACATAGTTCCTGTGATATAGAATTCTCAAAATAAATTAACAAACTGCTAATCTTTCAGTAGATTTTTAAGAAATTTTGTTATTTAAAAAGCTATATCTCGAGAACTATTGGACGTAAATAGCTCTTTTAGGGCTAATATTTCAGTAAATTTACTCTTCTTTAAATAACGTTCTCTTCAATTTTCTAGTGTTGTTGGTAGTTTTTAAGATATAGAGCTCCGAATGAAAAATTAGTGTTTTTTAAGGTTTTGAAACAGCCGCCATTTTTTATTCCCCCTATCTGTAGTTGGCAGACTCATCAATTTTGACTATTAATTATACCTAGTTTTCATTAAAGTAATCAAAAATTGGGGTGAGATAACTGCCTTTTTTCTCCTCTTGGGCTCTTGTACCAAATGATCCAATAAGATAGGCATGTTAGAGGCTGATATTATGACAGCTCATATATATGCATGTCATTTCTTTCTAGTTAGTTAATTAATAGCATTAATTCATTTTTTATATTATGTTAAGTTATCAAAGGTAATTGTTACAATTTTTTTTATTAATAAACTTACTTTATTAAGGACGTGATAGCTAAGAGCGTAGAGGCGAGGTTCCTAGAATGCTTAGTTTGGAATTTTGTGGGTTCGATTCTCACCTGGATCAATTAATATTTATCTCGCGGACAAGATGTCACTTTTTTTTCATGCATATTATAATCGCCCGACTCCGTTTGTATTACTCTCATAAACTATCTGTAAATATATTAATATATGGGTACTTAACATACATTAGGACTTGTCTAACATTGTATATATATTAAAATAAATGCACTATGATAGCATGTTTAGAAATAGATAAATTCCATCAGACTAGAGTATATCAGGAACCTTGAGTGATGGCGTGATATCTACCCCAGGGACATAATGTTTGACATTACAAAATACAATATCCGAAGGTGACCTTTCCATGGCGTCTCTAGTTTCAGTTAGATGCCAAAGAGGCAGCAACAGTAATTGTGCCTTGGAAAAGGGTACTCTGTCCCATATTCGTTTTTACTGAAGGAAAGTTCATGAACGACATTTATCGTGGATATGATTATTATGATGGCTTTTACATACAAATTTCAGGTAACTATTCACTGGCTATTATTTAGAATTCCCTTTAAATTGTTTTAAAGGAATTATTTCTAATTATTCACGCCTATTTCCAGGTTTAGGAACTTTTGCTCGATTTAACAAATCCTTTGTTTTAAACACTGCTTATTAGGAAATGCTTTAAAAGTAGGATAAAACCAGCCTAATTATGGTAGATCGGGGGCGGGGTGGGTAGTTAAAATAAGTTTAACACTGTTCATATAATATTTTTCAATCTGGAATCCTTACCTGTTAATCATAACAAAATTAATATATTCAACTTGAAAAGAATTCAGTGATATGAGTTTTGAAATATGTAACTCAAATAATTTCTTAAACATTTAAATCCTTACCTTAAAATATA
>NW_027107511.1:157056-165521 GCF_000696795.3 Halyomorpha halys
AAAAAATTAGAAGTTCAATAGAATCAAATATGGAATATTTATATTTATATTTTTTGATTTATGGGATATTTATATGTTTATATTTATATTTATATAACCATTGCTTTCAACCGAAATCTGCCAATATTTTATCAGTTTTTATTAATTCATCGACTAGATACTATTTTACTTTCACTTAACTATATAAAGAATATATAGTAAGGGCGATTGTTGCTGAAATTCACGTTTTCAGGTCCCTCAAACTCAAAAAATTAATGTACAGCTAAATGGTTTGTATTATCAGACAGGTTTTATTCTCATTTAAGTAGTTTAACAGGGCTTAAATCACTAATTTTAAAAATTTTCCTTTGATGTACCTTAAATTTGACTAATTTGAAATTTATAACCAGTTTCCTTTGTTAGCTATAGTAAAAAAATTGTAAAGTATAAAATATTTAAAAAATTTATAAAAGAAAGAAATAGATACAAGAGTTCGAATCGGAAAAAATTGAGACCGCCCGATCTCTTATGATCGAATTTATATGGTAAATTCATCTTAGTTTTCGAACAGAAATTCAAATAACGTTAGTTTTTATTTAGATTATTATAATCAGACAATATCTTAAGAAATTGAACGTATAGTATGTCTAGATAATTTTTAATTTTTATCTTAGCATAAAAATTAAAAATAAAATATTGCTGACATAGTCACCATTCCATTAATTTTGGTTACAATATTTGTTATATGATGTATTAT
Organism: Halyomorpha halys; assembly: GCF_000696795.3. Lineage (NCBI taxonomy): Eukaryota > Metazoa > Arthropoda > Insecta > Hemiptera > Pentatomidae > Halyomorpha > Halyomorpha halys. The sequence continues at coordinate 157,793 of NW_027107511.1, forward strand.
AACATTTCCAATTTAATTGAAACCTTTTTTTCAATCAATATAATATTTTTCCATGCTATCGTAACCCAACGGACATGAATTACCTAATTAATAAAAATTTAATAATATTTCTATTTTTTTTAATTTATAAATATATACGTTCTGTAATATCAAGAATGACTTTTTACATGATTTCAGCATATCCGACATTTTTTTAAAATAATTATTTTTGGAGTGGTAGGAGTACCGGATAAACTGATTTACTTGACCTTCATTGGATTTTTGAATTTTAAAATTATTGTCTTAGATCAGATTTACTAAATGTATTATAATATACAGTTGTAAAAGGAAATAAATAAATATTAAAAAAAAAAAATTATCGTAGAGTAAGAGCATTTCAATTAATTATTAGTGCATTTCTATTTACTATTACCTTGATGTTTATTGTTGACATTATCTTGGAAATTGGGATCGCTTATTAGCTTTTTCGAGGGTTGATTCTGTTTTTTGGAACTGGATTTTTGATCGACTTTACGAATTTTGAATTACAATAGAATTTTTTTTTTCGGTACAAGCATCGTTTCCAAGATCGCTATTTACGGATTTGCTCTAAGATTTTCCATCGCGTGTGCGCTTTTCTGTTTACTGTTAATTTTGAATTTGTTTTCTATGTTAGATCTTCAAGAGTTCTTATACTGTTTTTTCATTGGATTTTTTGTCATCGCTAGTACGGATTTGTTATTTAAATACGCCAAATAATTATATCAATGTTATTTATTTGACATTTTTTTTTTAATTTGGGTGTTTATTTTAATTTTAAAAAAGGTTATGCTTACACCATAAAAAGTTCATCTACCTTGAAATTATATTCTTTCTTTCTATAAAATTATGTAAAGATAAATTTTAATTAGTATTAGTCAAGTTTTTATGTAAAATATGTAGATTTCTATTTACTCATATTATATGTACTATTACAGTTACGTATCTTGATACAATTTTTTTTTTTTTAAGCCTCTATGATTACAAATAAATTTTAGATACTGTTTCATGACTTGCAAACTAGCGTTACTTCCTCTTTCAGGCTCTATTCACGCAAATAATAGCAATTTATAACTCGAGGTTTAGTACGAAGACTCAGCAGCTTACGGGTTTCAAGGTTCTTGCCGTGTTATAAATAATACGTGACCCAAATAAAGCACATCATGTTTTAATCGTTTTTTATTACTACTTATATATTTTTATTTCCTATCATAAAGCAGTTGCATATTTTAAAGACTTTTGTGCTTTACTGTTTTACATTTAATATTCCGCTTCTTGAGCTTCTTAGATTTTTTAAAAATAGTTTTCATAATTAAAAGTGCGGGTTTTATTTGGTGCAGTAGTTCCAAATAATTTTACTATCTTCTTGTAAGAATATTGTATATCCCAATAATTAAATGAACAATATTACAGCAAAATTATAAAAGAAAACAATTTAAAATATAAAGGAAAAATTTTAATTATATTGGAATTTTAAGTACAAAATAATTTCTTATAGAGACATGTAAATTCGAGTGTAACTTAAAACAGTTTTATATATAAAAACGATTGACCGTAGCTAAATATGATGGAGATAGTTGAATTTGCGGTCAATAATTTTCAACAATTTTTTTGCCCACGTTTTGCTGGAATAATAAGATACAGAATAACTAAAAATATCTTGACAATGTAAGATAATAATCGTACAATAAAGTAAACTAAACTGGGGTTAAAAATTATGTAAATATAAGTGGAAAATGTATAAAAATGAATAAAAATAAAAAAAAAACGACAATAAGTGTATATAAGAAATAAATAACATAGAGATTAGATTTAAGTTGAACAGAATCTAATAACACGTGAAAATAGAAAAGTAGATATAAAAAAAAAATTGTACATAGAAAGAGACTGAAAACTAAGGAAATAAGGTGAGAATAAATAAAGGTGAAGACAAAAATAAATGAATAAAATAAAATCATAATAAAGAATGAAAGATTATTATTATATTTATATTATTATTTTCACTTATTGTTACATAATTTTTAACCCCACCGTAGTTTACTTTATTGTCATTTTATAATCTTACACCGTTAACATATTATAGTTGTTTTATATCTTTTTTAATCTTTATTTATTGCTATTGGCAACTGTACATTATAATACATTAGTAAATATGATCTTGGTTAAAGTGGAGTGTTACAGACGTGTAGAGAAACTACCTATTAGCAGCACTCTAATGGCGTTTTACATTAGCAGATCTCGAGGCCATCTTCTTTTCAAGCGCCTCGGAGAATTGTCAGGAATGGAAGAGGATGCAAGGTTAGAAACTAAGGGGTTTGAGAGGTTAGTGAGTTTATAATGCAAGGAGTGATATCTTGTTCGGGCTAAATCGGTTACATAGGGAACATTAAGGTAATACATTAACATGTATGATTTTATTTGTGATAAAGTAAGGAGCATTGAGGATTCTACGAAGGATTCTGGATTGTAAGAATTGAATACGAGAGGAAGTTTATACCGTTTGTCTAGTAAGTGCTGTAATAGTCGAAATCGACGTGGAGTTTCCAGTCTTTTTAGTCTGGTGTGAGGATTCCAGGTTAACCGTTTGTCCAAATGTAGTCCAAGGTAGTGGATCTGTTCGACGGAGGTAAGAGTAAAATCATTAAATGAAACTGTAGGGTAGTCAGTAGGCATACAACGAAGGGTAAAGGTGATTTGATGGGATTTGTTGGAATTTATCTTAATCATCCAATTACGACACGATTCTTCGAGGACTGTGATATGGGATTGTAGAGTTTGGGATACAATTAATGGGTTATTATTAATTGCGAGCACACATGTGTCATTGGCATACGTGGTGAGGATAGTATTAGTATTGGTTGGAATATCAGCTGTATATACGGTGTAGAGGATGGGACCAAGGATACTACCTTGAGGAACACCAGTGGACTGAGAATAGAGGGATGAATAGGAACCATTGTGGTTTACTTGGAATAATCTATCGATGAAAAAGGAACGAATGGTGAGAAAGTATGTAGGAGTTTGAAATTTACGGAGTTTGTAAAGCAGTCCCGGGTCCCAGATTCGTTCAAAAGCATGTTTCTACATCGAAAAATACTCCCGAGCAGTACATTCCGCGCTCCAAAGAAGACGAGACTACGTCCACCACACGATGACATTGCTGGATGGTGGAGTGGGATGTTCGGAATCCAAACTGGTGATCAGGAATTATATTATTGGAATCTAGGATGGGGTATAGGTGTTTTAAAATGAATTTTTCGAGCATTTTGCCCATGATTAGTTATAAAGAGATAGGACGGTAGTAGGATGGGTATTCTGCCGGCTTTTGGGGCTTAGGTATCATTTTAACTATTGATAATTTCCACGAATAAATAATTGAAAACTGTTTTTTTTCTTTTTTAACCTCATTCCCGACGTACATATATATTTTTTTTACGTTAATGATATAGCAATATCGTTTCTATAATTAAAATAGATTAAAGAAGTTTCACACCTTTCGAACGTTACTAGCGAGTCGGCTTGAAATGTAACTGGTTTGGTTGTTCGAATTTTGTACGTTGTATGATATTGTAAGTAGGTGAAAATTACAATATATGCAACTTATTCAAATCATTACAAGCTAACAGACTGTATGCAATACATCTACCTGTCATTGTACGTTGGATAGTAATAAATAAATGTATAGCTTCCTGTAAATAGTACTAGTTGTTGTTTTTGTTAGGCTTGGGGCTCCACTAAACCTTCGAATTCCTCTCGTAAAAAATCTGTAGAATCCAAAATCATTCGTAAAATCCTCAATGCTCCTCATTCTCACAAATAAAATCATATATAAAGACCTTAATGTTCCATATGTTACCGATCTAGCCCGAACCAGATATCATACCTTCTATTATAAACTCCCTAACCACCCAAACCCAGTTTCTCTATATGCCTGTATCACTCCATTATAAGCTCATAAAATTTACCGAATGTATTATTATGTACAGTTGTAAATTTCAATAAAGATATAATAAAAAAAAATTAGAACAAATTTAGTATAATATATATTTTGTTTTGTTAATATTTTTTTCAAGATAGAATCAAACTTTATTTATAGATAGATATTACAATCTGCCACACCGTTGTGGGCAATAGGTAATAGTGATGAATGATCACATTCTTACTAAAATAAAATAAAATAATAATGAAAAATAAATGAGAAAAAAAGTACACAAAAATAAATAAATAAATAAAATCTCTCTTAAAATATATACCAATAGAAGGATAAAGAAAATTAACATAATCAAACTATGTGCATAAACAACTAAATAAATAAAACAAAATAATGATAAAAATAAAAGATCTCTAGTCACATTTACACTCCTATATACAATATTTACACAATCGACCTGAGGATCCATGAGTCCCACGTGTGAGGGGTAGAGCAGAGCTCAAGAGATCCCAGCGCATCCTTCTCGCCGCATCACTGGTAGTGAGCCAGTGGAGGCTGAGCAAGTGTGCTAAAGCCGCAAACACCAACTTGAGTGGAGAATCTGACCATTGCTAGAATCTGTTAATATTATATATTTAATTTTTAGTAAGTTTATTTTTTCTTTCCTTTTTTCCCTATAAACGTTATACATTATTTTTTTATGGGAAAACCTTCCGGCTCTCCCGAACCTTCTAATCCCCTTACAAAAAAAAAGAAGATGGGTCAAAGACCGAATAAATTATCCATTCGACAAAATCATTCCACAAAGGACAGAAAATATAGTGCCTATGTATAATAATAATAGCAAATCCAACAGATGATGAGGAATTAAAAAAAAAAAAAGAACTTTTTTATTTATAAAGTAATATCAATCCTTTCACTTGTCATCTTACTTTCAGTTGAGAATAATTCTTGCTCTTGGCAATACCTTCTCATACTTATTTGACTAACCCGCAACTTATTAAAAATAAAAATTTTAGCAGTTTTCAGAAAAGTGCTTTTATAATATTTCTCGTTGGAAATTTAAAAATTTTTATTTTGCAATAGAATGCCTAAAATATAACAGTTTACTAACATTTATATATTGTTCTAAACCATTTATTGAAAACTAAATTGTTATGGAATCTGCAACGCTTCTGGTAAACCGCGGTTCTAAGGTGGGTAGGGGTTCCAAAAACCGCATTTATTATAGATTTATGTATTTTTATTATTTACTTATATTTATATTATATTTATTAAATATTGATCATTTAGGTTCTTTGATCTTCTCCAGCTTGTTTATTCCCAGCTTTATTGCATACCTTAGGAAACACCTAAGCCAGTCTTATTAAATATATTCCAGGTACCCACTGCTTTCCACGGGCCCAAAGCTCTTAGGCGCTGCCACATCTCTGGATTGTTTCTTTCTGGTGGAAAATACTATATTTGTCCTTCCACCGGTTGAAGAGTCCCCTAATTGTGAAAGTCAAAAGATTCCTCCCTACCTTGAGTTGGCCTGATTTTTAATATTTCGGATACATTTTTGTAATTAATCAATACTCCTTTTAAAGCGGTACTATCAACTACACATAAAATAAATATTGCAAACTCTCAGAATGATTTTAAATTAGTCATTCTGTCAACTAAAAGAATAAAATATAAGGGAAGATAAAAACATACTATAAAATAAATATTGTGAAGTGAAAACATGAATCGGATTGGCGAAAAGCAAAAACAAATTGCTAATGCGCCAACAAGATCAAAGATAACTAACAAACAAACTAATTTCCAAACAGACTTCTTTTTATGGGTTTTTCATTATTCTCCAATATCTTCTTGGACTTTATATATTACAAATTCTTTTTTCTAATGTATTTGGGTTTTTAATGCTATATAATACGTCTATATTACTACTTATATCCTCTTCTATATTACTCCTTATTATTGCCTCATATCTCCTTAAATTAATCATCAAATTCTTTTATAGTTTATATTTATTTATTTTTCATTACTAATAAAAATGTGAGATGGCTAATTATAATGATATTTTAGAGGAAGATACTTGAAAAATTACTTGTTTAAGCCCTCTTAAGCCATATCAATGAGAATCAGATCTATTTGATATTAACGACCTTAATACTTAATTAAGGCTTAATTTTACATTTACTAAGTATAATCAAAACCGTTCAGAGCCGTTTTGGAGAAAATTCTAAAAAAGTGTAAAATGAATTATATGAATAGGCACTTCAGGCTGAAAATTCAGGAAACATTTGATGTAGCATTATGTATTTTCAATTTCGCTGGGCTGTTCACAGACACACTCAAGCACATACTATTTTAGGATATTTCAAGACTCGAATTCGAAATTCTTCAAGATCATAATACTTCTTCTTACTATATATTCCATATATAAAAGTGTAGTGAAACTAATAAAACAATAATTATACAAAATATCAAATCAATAAATAAAGTAATACAGGTTTTAACGGCAATGGATGAATAGTTTTTAATTCCGTAAAAAACTAGATGGATACATAAATTAGATGTTGCTGGGCGGACCTAGGGTGGGTGGAGACACGCCCACTTAGCAAATTATTAAAAATGGTGCAAGACCAGATTCCCCACATCAACTTTTATTTTTCTCATAATTACTTCCGTTATAATTGCTATTTTGAGAATATTGCGCACCAGTTGCGTCCGAAGGTTTTCCTCCACCAGCCCTCATTTTAGGGGTATAGAATCCCTTTCGAGTCTTAACTAAAAATGGAGCGTAAAAAAAAGCAGAAGTTTTTATTGTAAAATAACAGTGAATTTATGTTAAATTAATATTTACACAATACATACCTTGTTATTAATTTTAATTCTAAAAAATATCTCTTACAAGATTAAATTGAAAGAGATGCGCCATAAAAGTATTTGGTACTAATTCTTGAAAATTTAGATTTTCAAGAATTAGTACTAAATACTTATATAATATGGACCAAAGTCCATAAAAAAGTGTATTATTTTTAGGGAGGACCACTTTTTTGACGCTTCTTTAGTTGTGTTCTCTGCTATGCTGAAATATTCTCAGTCGTTTTGTATCAGATACAATAGCTTTTACTTCAAATTCATCCAGTTTTCAGGGTGATTTTGGGTAATTTTTTGGTCTGTTGATGTAATCACAGACACACACAAACATTCTTTATGGGGTTCTATGATGGAAAAGGTGCTTCAAATAGTTTATGGACTTCATTCTTTTCTCAAGTTTCTTAGAGTTTAACGATGTTTGAATTTTCAATTTTACTAACGTCTCATTCTTAATTAATCTTTTTATTGATAGGACATTGGTACTAGAATTTAAGAAACGCAAATAAATAAATATATGATTAATCGAGAACATTTTGATTTCCCAGATTAACTAGCTCAGATAATATATTCGTCCTAAAGATATATAATTCAACTAGAGAGTAGAGAAGGTTGTATTGCGTCACCTCCACCCAGTAAACGCAGTTAATGTTATAGCATAGCGGTGATGGGAAGGTCTGTGCACATTTCTTGGCTTGGATCATCAACGTTGTGACTCGCAATGGAGCCAAAATCAAAATATTTGGAAACAATTTTGAAACTTACTATTATTTTATTTTTTTGATATGCTGAATCGGAATAAATATTTATAATATTCTACAAACTCATTCGTTGGATTCTTCGAGTTTTTATTAGTAAGGGGGAAAAATATGTATATATATTTTTTTTAAATTTATTTATTTATTTTATTTTATT
>NW_027107511.1:165571-174292 GCF_000696795.3 Halyomorpha halys
TTATTTATTTTATTTTATTTATTTATTTATTATTTTTTTTTTTAATTTACAAAATCTTTTCAAATGATTTTAAATAGGTAATGAGAAGACGTAGATCTCAAATAGGAACATATGAAACTAAACATTTTACATCATTATGAGAAATGTAATTTAAGCAAATTTGTTTTTTGCTTGTGACAAGTACTATGAAACCTAATACAATTGATTTTGAAAGAAACTAATAATTTAATCCTTTTGTTTTGATTTGAAAGAGTGTGTTTGCAATTTGGTTAAAGAATTAGAAAAAAGCTGGTGCTGTGCGTTCATCACACAACTTTCACATAAAACTAATTTAAAATTATGGACTGCTTCATATGTAACCGATATACCTCGAACCAGATACCATTCCTTCCTTTGTAAACTCCCTAATTACCCAGTAGTTTCTAAGCTTGCTTCCTTTTCCATTCCTGACAATCCTCCGAGGCGCATGAAAAGAAGACTACCCACGAGACCTGCTATTGTAAAACGTCATTTGAGTGCTACCAACGGGTAGTTTCTCTAAGCGCGTGTAACACTCCAATTTAACTTAGATCAGATTTACTAAATGTATTATTATGTATAGTTGTAAATAGCAATAAATAAATTAATTAATAAAAAATATGGAAAAGACGTTTTTATTTTTCTGTTAGAAAAATTCTTATTATAGGACTTTTCGAGGTGGGAGTAACGAATATACATTTTTTTCCTGCCAGGAACACAACAGTTATTTTTTTTAAATAATTTATTTATTGTTATTTACAACTGTATACACATATATACAACAAGTAAATTTGCTGTAGGTGACATAGTGACATGATAAAAACATGTGGAGAATCTACCCACTGATAGAACTCCAATAAGATTTCTAGAGGAAAAGATCTCAAGGCCATCTTATTTTCAGACGCCCAGGAGGATTATTAGGTAATGAAGGAGAAGCCCGGTTAGAAACAAGTGGATTTGGGTGGTTGAGAAGTTTATTATGGAAGGAACGGTATCTGGTTCTGGCCAAATCGGCAAGATATGGAACATTGAGGTCCTGATGGATGCCTCGATTTGTGACAAAGTAAGGAGCATTAAGGATTTTACGAAGAATTTTGGACTGTAAGGATTGGATTCTGGAGGAATTTGATGGTTTAGTAGAGCCCCAAAGCTCAACTCCGTATGTCCAAATAGGCCTTATAATAGTCATGAAGATCAGTCTTTTGTAATGGATAGGCAATTTAGACCGTTTGTCTAGTAAATGTTGGAATAGTCGGAATCTAGGAGCAGTTTCTTCACAACAGTTAAACAAAAGATAACTATCGAGTAATCCAATCGGGTGAGATCGAGCAGTCTCGGCTTTTCCTGTTCGAATTCAATATTTCTTTTTTTCCTTTAATGCTTTGTGTTTATCCATTGTTTATTATCACTAAATATGAGAATAATTTATTTCTTTATCAAATAAGCATAGGTAAAGGTACTTTATAGAAATATTCTTTAAACATTATTTATTCGAGTCCTGTTAAACTATTTTAAAGATGATAAAACCTAGCTGATATTAAAGATTATTTAATTGTACATTAAATTGGCGAGTTTAATCAATATCCTTTGTGAAAAATCGACGTTATGAATTGCTACTTTCGGTCAGTCGATGTTATCGAAGAGTTTGTTGTCATATTCCAGGCATATACCCGGTTTAAATATTTAATTTCAGCTTCCTACGAATTTTCATTTTTGAGCAAATAAATAATGTCATTTAATGCCAATTTCAAATAAATAATTAATTTTTTTACTTGATAAATATAATATAAATAATACTTTCCCTTACTGTGTATTTCATATGTAGGCAAGTGGAAGTAAAACATAGTCGAGACAAGTAAGATTTATCAATTATAATAAATTATGTCTATTTAGCCTTAACACTTATTAATTCATAATACAACTGCAACGTTTCGGCCAACTTGCAAAACTAAGAGTTTCAGACTACTCTGCCCAAGTTTAACATAATACAGTCAATTAACCTATGATACACGATTTAGTATGTGCAATCATATTTATTATTAATTAACTTACATTGTGTTTAATGACCAACAAAGTAGTGTTTTGTAGGTCAATCGATTATATTATATTAGACTTATTTAACTTTTTTAGCCATTATTGTGATGCTTTGAAATTGAAAATTAAGGTATTTAATAATCTATAATTAATAATGATGATAAGATTGTAATTAAAGCTGTTAAATAATTAATTATCCTTGACCAAGTTGAATGATTAAAGATTGTTGAGGCTAAATGGATCTAATTTATTATATTTGATAAAAAAATAACAAAAAAAAAATTAGGTTCATAAGTTCTTATTTTAATTCATATTACCCGAGGCGCCTGAAAAGAAGATGGCCTCGTGACGTTATATTGTAAACTGTTTTTAGAGTTCTACTACTGGGTAGTTTCTCTACATGCTGTATCATATCATTATGCCATTATGATCAAATTTACTTGTATTTTGTATACAGTTGTAAATATCAATAAATAAATAAATAAAAAATTCATATTAACGGCAAAGTTTCTGCCAACTAGCAATACCAAACATTTTAGATTACTCTGCCGAAGTCTAATATAATATATTCAATTAACCTATAAAACACAATCATATTTATTATTAATTACCTTACTTATACAGTGTTTAATTTCCAATAATGTATTGTTTCGTAGGTGAATCGATTACATTATATTACACTTGTGCAAAATAGCCAGGAACTTTTTTAGTGATTATTGTGAAGGCTTGAAATTGAAAACTAATGTATGCTGATCTTTAATTTGGTGACACCGTGGTAAGGCACGATACTATTGACTCCAAGGGCCCGAGTTCGAATCCAGCTGGACAGAAAATTGTTTTCTGTCACACTGTAGCCGTGAGTCAACCCAGTGGGTTATGGAGCTCTCCTGGGGTCCACACTGACTCATGAATTGGGTAAAAATCTGGCGGCTGAGCGTGATTCTGACCAAATAACCTCCTTAGACAACCGTTGGTCTAGTACTTCCTTACAAAGTACTGAACCCCTGGCCCTTCGTGGGTTGTAGCAATACTGATTTTAATTTTTTTATTCAATAATTAATAATGATTTCATAATTTTTGATTATTAAATTGTAATTAAATCCGTTAAATAAATATTATATAAATAAATAAAGACGTTAAATAATTAAAGAATGTTGAGGTTAAATTTATTATAGTTGATACCAAAAAAAAAAAAAAAAATTGGGTCCATAAGTTTCTTTCTATTTTCGTTTTGTTGATGAGTATGCTATTACCGAAACGCCAATCCGGACATGATATAAAATATAAAATTTGACATTGATCAAATTTTATGACCACTTTGTCATTCATAAAACCGCAATTTATTAGAATTCAATTTAGTTAATGATTTTTCTTCCGTCGTAAACCTGTCCAACAGTGCCCTTTAATGATATACCGTTTATTCCTGACGTACGGACCGGATTGATTGCCTTAGAATCCTTCCACACACACAAACCGGCAATAAACCACTCTTCGTTTCCTACAGCTTCCACGTTACCTAGGCCAACGCTATATTTCCAATTTACACCAAAAAGCACTTTCATATCATTTTAATGAGGCGTATTTGGAATTAAGGAGATTCCAGGATACTATACTATTGAATAACGCTATCATCTAATACTTGCTATGTAAAATAAAATGATCCATCCATACTACAGTTCCCAACATGTTGCTGATTCGGCCCAAAATCGATTTATTTATAATGAAAAACTTTATTAGGGTTGTTTATTTTTTAAGCGGAATTCATTTTTAATTATTAAATATCAAAATGTTTGACGAAAAATCCTTAGGACCTCATTAAACCCACATTAATTAAAATAAAATTACATAAAAATAATTTACTTTATTCTATTTATAATAGATCTACTTCTAAACATACATAAATGTATATATATGTATATTCCAACTTTTCACAATGTTTCGCTCCTTACCATTCTTCGCTCAGTCACATTATTAAAAATTATGTATTTTCATATTTACTACTCATTGAAGTATTTGTTGAAACTTCTTGTAAAAAAAAAAAAAAAAAAAAATAGTTATATAAAAAGCCAAACAGAGTGCACTGAAAAGCATAAGTATTCTCATCATTACTAATGCATTACGATGACTCAATGACTCTAACTCATTACTATGAGTTTATCATGATTTAAAATGTGAATCATGAATAAAAGGGAATGACTTAATATTCTGCATAAAGATTTCCTGGAGATAAAATATATGTTTTTTAAAATTTGTTTCTAACTTAGTTTAAAAAATGTTTTTTGCCCGAATGAAAAAAAAATTTTTTTCTTACTATGGATTGATATATTGTAAATATAATAGCCTTAAAAAATACTTCATAGTATGATAGAACAGCTGGGAAAAAGATTTTTTTAAAATAATTATAATTAATACTTTTAGGAGCAATTTATATGAAATAATATGCATATTTAAAATTTAATTCGTTAGAATTTACAACTCTAATAAATAAATAATACATCTAGTGTGGCTCACAGCCTACTACTAATACAGCCTAGTGGAGAATCTACTCATTGGGCAAACTCCAATCAAAAAATATAATTTTAATAATATGACTGGTGTGAAAAAAGTTTGAAAATGTATGTTTATAGATAGATACAAGCAGCAGGTAACCCTTGTTGGCTAGGATGGTATGGATTTTTTGATAATATAATACCGGAATATTAGAATGTTAGAAATCAATAATTATAAAAATGTCAAATATTGAAATGAATATGACATTATCAATATTAAATATCGAAATACTATTATTAATATTCTCTTTTGCAAAATATTGATATTTGGATTAAATAATATCGGAATATCTTCGCCATAGTTATATATTTTTAGACAATATTTCTTTTATTCATCTATTTCTACTTTTTATGGTGCGATTTTTTTATTTTTTTAGAAACCGATATTCCGATATTATCGAAGGAAAATATCGATATTCCGATTATCGGTTACTGGATATCGATATCAAAATATCGGATATCGGAGACAAAATATCGATATCCCATCCCTAGTACCAATTAATAGCTTCTTGAGTAGTCACTGTTAAGACATATTATGCAGACGTCTGATTTATTACTGCATTTTTAATTTTGTCCTAACACTTAATAAATCTATTTAAAAAAAAAAAAATGTTTATTTTATGTATTAGTAGATACATTATAATTCATAAATAATATTTCATCTAGCTTGTACTTCATTTAGGCTAGAGCTCGTTCAGATTTCAGTCGGTCTTAGCTTGTTGCTTGTAGCGGCTAAATGCGTACCTACTGCTGACGATTGGCAGGCATAAAAGCAAGCCCATAAAGAAAGGCCGGTTGTAATAAGGGAAGTTATTTGAAACATTTAACGGTACCTTCCTTCCCAACCTCTTCTTTATATTCTCCCTTCTTCTCCTAAGGTCTATCGTGGATACTTTTTTACAAAGTGGAAATGCTGAAACAATAGGTTCTCCGTAAATCTAGTACTTTTGTTGTGATTTTCATTTATTAAATTGTTTGTTATCGTTAATATTTGTTATATTTATTTCAATTATTACAAAATAACATATTGATTCTATGTATATTTAAAATTTATGCAGATTACACTTGTAGAAATATATAACAGAAATATAGTAAGTTTTTCCATCTTTGATTGTAAAGAAGTGGAATTAGAAATGACTAATGATTTCAACTCCAAGTACGGTGGACTACTATTTATGATAACAAAACGCCCCCTCTATATTTTATTGGTTAGGTAAATGAAAATATTATTACTATGGTTTTGTGTTTTCGTAAGAATAATTAATAGTTATAACTATCGTCAACAATTATATTATATTATATTGGAATAAGATAGTTGACCGTATGAAGTACATCGTAGGAAAGTAGTCCGAGTGGTGGTCAATAAAGGTATCATAATAGTAGAAGAAAACTATTTATTGATTGGGGGTGCGGTCAGTAAAGAAACAACATAAATAAACAAAAAAAAAAATTTATTTATCCCGACGTTTCGACCTGATTTTCAGGTCTTCTTCAGGGCTATAAAAACAAAAAGACAACTATAATTTTTTTTTTCTTAACCTCCATAATTTAACTAATTCTTTATAGATTCTTTCCACTGTATCATTTATTTATTACTCACATTTATATGTATATAAATAATAATGTAATCAATCTACTACTGTATTTGTCCATAGTTATTAATCAAATTTTTCTCTCTAAATGATGGTTGTTGTCTTTTTTTTTTATAGCCCTGAAAATCAGTTCGAAACGTCGGCATAAATAAATATATTTTTGTTTATTTATGTTGCTTCTTGGCTGACCGACCCCCCGATCATCTTCTCCAATCAGTAATCTACGGTCAACTATCTACACCTCATTAAGAAAACTATTTATTGGTAACCAAATTCAGGTTAACAATAAATAATTTTTTTCTACTATTTTAATACCATTATTGACCACCTCCCAGAGTATCTTCCTACAATATTATATTGTTATAAAAACTATGGAATCAAGAAAACATTTATTTTATGCTTTAGTTGAGTATCAAATTATTTCTTTTTTATATTTATCTATTGTTTATTGCTACAAACAATGAGATTTTATTACTTACTTGAAATAAACAAAATGAAAGGAAAAGTTTAATTTTTTTTTTTGATAATTCTGTATTCTCTAGCCCAATCTGGCTAATTCAGTGGAAATAATACCAAGCTGATAGTGTACATTCACAAATCAAAATCTTTATAGCTGTTTGGGATAAAATGGTATTTTATTTATTTATTTAATACCAGATTGCCCCGTGGGCAATTACATTACATGGTTAATGTGAGAGGTACATTTTTTTTAACAATTGATTATTGAGGGATATAGCCTCATACAAAAGACACCCCTAACTACATACAACGTTATAAATAAAACAAAAAAAAGATAAAATGAATAGAATAACATAATAATTCTTAATAAAACATAAAAGTAAAATTAATAACAAACAATATGACATTTATGGATTTAATAAAATATAAAATTTACTTCTAATGGAAAAAAAAGAAAGTTAATTTAATAAAAAGGTGAAGAGAAAAAAAATTAAAATAAAATAAAATTTTAGAGTGACAATAACAGAACTGATAAATATAGAACTTATAACAGGATCTCCTGTAGCACCCCGGGCTTCAGTCTTCGGGTTTCGGTTGGGTTTCCCAAGATTTAGGTCAGTGCTCCTTTAACTGTCGGTAATTGGGAGGGGAATAACAGTAAAAATAGTGTAAAATCATCAATATGAAGTGGTACTTCAGAACCAGTTGTAGCGAAAAGGTGCTGTCCAACATCCAACATCCAAGACATCCTACTGGTACTGGTACTGGCATTTGGTGGGGGGGGGATAAGTCCGGTAGGGGGGCCTAGTGGTCCTTTTTGCCAACCCCTTACGGCTACGTGAGTTGCCGCCTCGTACTAAGGTGGGAGTGTCAAGATTCATTCTTCGGGGCCGCCGAAAAATAAATATTAACTGCCCCAGGTTGGAATCGAAACCACAACGTCCCGAACCGAGCGCACTGGGACCTGCGCCCCAACCCGTACGGTCGTCACGCCCCTAGACATTAATTAACTTAAATACATATAATTTAAGTTCTGCTTTTCATTTTTTGGCTATGCATACATGCACTTATTACATATTTTCCGAGACTTTATTTTTCGAAATATTGGACCTTATACGAATCTCATTATGTGAAAATATATAAATCATACATTTGGTCCATTTTCAACCTCTAACGTGAGCGCCAGTCATTGAAAAAAAAAAAGTATTCCACTTTTTTTGTCCTACTATGGAGGATATTTTCCCAAAATAGGATGGCAAAAGGATATATATTTTCCCTCCAAAATAGATTTATAAGTTGTAAATAAAAAAAAAAAAAAGAAAAAGTTTTTTCAATCGTTCACTCTGTCTAACCCCATAGGTAAGGGTCTTTAAAATTTAGTATTTGATCTAAATTGATTGTTTCAATTCATTGACTGATTTAGTCATTTATTACATGAGAATTCCATTTAAAAATACGCCTAATTATTTATTGAAGTCAATAAATGAAATGAAATAGCCTTTTATTAATGCAAAAATTGAAATTATACAAAATACAATATAAATATTCACATTTAAAGAAGATAGAAAAATATATATACATATAAATTGACAAAAAAAATCTATTTCTATTTCACTTTTCTTTCCATGTGTCAGCATCCTTTCCTGCTTAGGCCTACTCTTTCGGGAGTAATAGTCAGCACTTCCAGGGGTAACAAGCCCTATAGGGAGGCGAGTTCTTTCTAGCTAGTAAAAAGAAATATAATAAAAACTGTGCGTCCAGACGCTCTTCCTTCACTCCCTCACTTTAACATTATTACATAATTATTTAAAAAAATGATTAAAAGTAATCCTAGCGGCGTACTGGTGAAGATGCTGTACCACTAACAAGTTATGAATTTTCGTAGCTGAAAATTATGATTTATTATTATTGAGATTTTGGGAAGTACAATGTACGTATCTTCAGACAGTGAACAATAGGTATATTTTGGTTGAAAACTTAATTTTCAAAATATTCACGGTTATGATATTTTCACTTACAATTGTAAAATACAGGTAAAAATAAAAGTGAAAACATAAATTAATATATAT
>NW_027107511.1:174402-184786 GCF_000696795.3 Halyomorpha halys
TATATATATATAATGTTCCGTTACTATAAATCATCCACCTCATATTATTGGCTCTGTACACGGTTGGACAAAATTGTAATTACAATTACAAGTTATAACTACATTAATTGAAATGTATTAACAACTATAAATGCTAATGCAATTAGTTCTTGATAAAGGGGAACTACATTATTCAACTAAAGTAATTGTAATTGATATTTCACAACTACAGTTAGTAGTCGATAAAATCAGTAGTTCCAAAAACAACTGCAGTGTTTAGTTGTAACTGTAGTTGTAGTTTCAACTGCAGTTACTTGGGTAGTTACTTTAGAAAACTGTGTAACAGTGAAAGTATTTGAAGCTTTTGAGGAATAACTACCTGAAATGTCTTTATATTAAAAATTTTATTATATTACATATACTACATTATTATGTACATTTTATTATAAATTACGCGTAAAAGAAAATATTTTTAATGCAAATAAATGAAAAATTACGAAAGAAAGGATTACCCACTTATCGCGAGTATAAATATTTACATAGAGGCGATCAAAATATGTTCGTTCTCTGGAACATAAAATGCAGCTAATTGTCTGTATGTGGTTGTAATTATTACTCTATTACTCAATAACTACTGCTACAATTACAACTACTAATTTTTATAACTACTTTTTATATAAACTAGTATTTGGATTTATTAATACCAACTACAATTACTGCAATTGCATAATCAAGAAAATACAACTACAGTTACCAACTACATTGTTCTAACTTTAGTTGCAATAACATAAGTAGGATTTATTAGTTGAAAAAGTAGTTAGCTACAAAAGTATTTAAATACATCCCGGCTGTAGTTACTAACTGTGGTCCTAGCAATTTCTCCTTCTTTATGTCGGACGAATGGAATGAATCTTTAAGTCTCGTCTAATCTTTTTGAATATAGACATAGCTGGGAATCGTTTTTCAGGTACACGACAATTCCGAATTACAAAAAAAAAATTAAAATAATCGATCAGTGTTGTATTTTTAAATTTTTGGTTTGGGTGGTTCTTTCGTAAGATTATCAACTGTTCGAAACTTTCCTCGAATTAATTATTGTATTTTTTTTTTACAATTGTAAATTTCAATAAATAAATAAAAATAATTCTTTAGAAGTCACAAGATATCAAATAACAGAATACTATTGATTGGCAGAATACTTCGCCTTCTCACCGGTCCTCAATTTATTTAAACACTCATAAATCTGCATCTCCAATGTCAAAGCATTCTTTGATATTAGCTATTTAAAATTTATTTGACATTGATACTTATTGCATGTTAGAAAATTGCTTAATTTTTTTTTCTAGTAACAATGAATAAATTTATAGGTGTAAAATATCTCTAGGAATAGATACGATGGTTACTAGATTTTACGAGATTGTATTGTATATTGTACATTTAACAGACCTTGGCATATATTTCCTTTGTCATATTGAAAAGGTACTAAAGTAAACATTTAATGGATACAATTTACATGTCACGACTTATGATAATAATGGGTTGAAAATGTTCCTTATTTGTTTAAGTGTGAACATTATATATCCATTAAATACACCCACTTTATTTATCTATGTTAATGTATTTTGCACAAGAAACAATAGGACAACAGAGCATTGTTTGAGAAAGGAAGCAGATACTCGATTTTCAAGCAGTTAGGAATTTGATACGTTGTAAAGATATTGGTTCAAAAGTTGAATTATTAATGGACCAATCTATTAAAAAAAAGTCTCATTAAATGATTAATTTTTGATTAAGTAACGAAATAAAATTAAATATTGTTGAAAAGTGGAATATTCAATCACTTGCGTTACATTAAAATAGTTTATATATATAAATAAACCAATATTATTGGTGAGGCATAGTATAACTAATTTCATTAACATTTCAGTTAAATTTTTTAAAATGGATGATCTAAACATTTGAAAAAGGTAAATATAAATAAATCTCATTGTTTATTATTGGAAATTAACATTATAAATAAATTAAAAATAATATTTCAATATGGGGTAAATTTTTCTTCCTTCTAAGTTTATAAAGGGTTTGTTTTAAATTAGTGATAAATTTCAATAATTCAGAATTTTTTAAGGAATTACTAATTTTATAACAACGGTCAGACAAGGAGGTGTACTTTCTAAGATCACACTCAACCATCAGATGTTTCCCCAATTAAGGAAGTGCACCCACTTTATGAAGCTTGGTGTTCCCCAGGAAGGCTCTAGAACCCACAGGGTTGACTCATGGCTACAGTAGCAGAATAGATAATTTTCTGCCACCGCCGGAATCGAACCCGGGTAAAATTAGTAGTACAGCACCTTGCCTTTGTGCCACTCCACCCCCGTATAATTAAGGTTTTTTTTTAAACGTTCCAGAGCTCTTTTCATGACTTTTCGTTGTTCGACCATGCTCTGCCAAATAGTTTTGCATTTATAATTGATAATTAAACAAAAAGAAAAAAGCAGCGGGGTATATTTATTATTTAATCTTATTCCGGATTTTTTTTCATAACTCCTAGGAATTTTTTTTGACGTTTGATATTATTTTATATATCCAAGATTTCATTTATTGCTTAATTCTCTTTTAGTTACTAAAAATTCGGGAAAACTATTATGTAATATTATTTTTATTATTTGAGTGTATGGAGAATTATGACGGTTGTTGACACTTGTTTAAATTATAATGTTAATTAATTTAAATTTAATACATCGCTAGAATTGGGTAATGCAGTAGATCCCCTAAAAACCAGTTTGTTGTAAAGAAATAAAGAGACCTGCAATTAAACAATATAAGCAGTTAAGTTTTATTGGTTGATCCGCTGATGGGGTTATCAAAATGTGTATCTGTTGGCTGGGCGAAGTGGGTGTGGGATGATAAATTAGAGATGTTGACCATCTTGCTCTATCCCGTGGGAACTGGGGCTACGTGACCCACCTGCAACCGCACATCTTTAGAAGGGAACTACTTCTTTTTACGAAAAAAATTGAATTTTCGTTTAGAAAAAAAATAAGGAAAAAGTTACTAAGGAGTTCATAAAAGTATCAGGCAAATAAAGAAACACAAATTGTTTTGACTATTCATGAACTTTGATAATATCGTGAGAGGACGTGATGTCCGAGCTGTATGGCGAGGACCACAGAGTACTGGTTTCAGAATCCGTCAGGTTCAGTCAATATTTATTTCTTGAAGGCTTCTGGAAAAAGCTGCCACAGTGAAAGGTAATAAGAATCAACGTTTTAAGTATCCATTCATACAAACTAAACTAAAGAAAAATGTATAAATAATAACAACGGATATAAATGCAACATACTAAGAAAATAAAATAAAAAGAACATAATATACATAAATAAATAATAGATATTATTTCTATACAAAAAGTAGTAAATCGACAGGATAAATTAATCTGATTAAATGATGACAGTATAATTTATTCGCCGGACAAAGCTAAAATTTAAATTAATTAAAAAATTAAATAAATTCATCAAATTCACATTTTCGCCAATATACAATATTTACTTTTAGCCTTGGGAACTCTGAACCAGGCTTTGGGCCCTAATATGAAAGGCAAAGCAGGGCTTCAAGAAATCCCGGTGCTACTATCCCATTGTAAATAAGAATTATGTGATGCGCGCACCGCACAAGATTTTTTTAACCTTCCTCAGTTCCTCTACTGCAAATTTAGCTCTGGAATTCCTCGTTAAATTGGGTACTTTTTTGTTTTATTTAATTTTTGTGGATTTTGATAGTTAATCGGATTAAAAGACGAATTCGTATCGAGTACATTTGACCCGAAGCGTCCTGAAATTATAAATCGCCAAAATCGGTAACACTTGTTTTCTGTTTTTAATTATTTGCGAGCAAACGGTGGTGAAAATCCCTAAAGAACAAAATCGTTCATAGTTCAATTATTCATAAGAATCAGATTCTTAAGGGAAATTGTTTTGGTTTTTCTAACTAGATTTGGTTTATACGCACGGTTTACGCGAAAATCGTCAAACCTTAAAAAAAAATCGTAGGATTTTTTGTTTCTATTCATGCTATAAAGCCGCGTCAGATTAAAAAAGTGCCCGATATGAAATCGTGTTAAAATCTACTTTTCTATTAGAATACGCAAAAGAAAGAACCCCATTGCAGTATATGCCACAATTATTATCTAGCGAAAATCAAAATTTTAAAAATATTTGTTCTTTGCTCATTTATCATCATTATTAATTTTATTTATATTCTTACGATTATTACAATTTTTTATTCTTATCATTGTTTATTCATGTTTATTTTATATTAATACTATTTTATATATTCCTTTCTTTTATTTATATATAATTTTCTTATCACTTAATTTTAACATAATATTTATCCTACCTTAATTTACCTTATTATTGTAATTTTGTATCTTTTAAGTCCTGATGAAGCCATGCAAAGTGGGGTGAAACGTCGGACATTAAATATTTAAAAACTTCTTCTTATGTTCAAAATTTTAAAACCTTTGGAGATTAGAGGGTATGCAATAGAGTGGGGTAAATCATAAACGGCTGCTGGGATTAATTGTTATAGATACTCTTTACACACACTTGGATTGTTTTAACGAACAAGAATAGTATATATTGTATATGTTCTTTTCAAAGCAGATGTTACTCTCTTCCTCCTGTACTATACATAATAATTATATGATATTCTTTGATCTCGTTAACAGATTTCTGAATCTCGTGAACTTTGACGGAAATATGGTAACGACTGCAGCGACCGGAAATATCCCAGGTCGAAACAGCATCAAAGTATTGGAAATTTTAATTTTTGAGCCCATCATCAAAATCACCCGCATCAAAATGGAAGTAAAATGGACTAATTGCTCCGGTATTAATTGTCATAAGCCATTAGTGGATAGTCTTGATTCAAATGGAGCCAATTAAATGACCATAACCGTGGCCGGAGTCAATTTAAAAACCTGTTCGGTATCTGGGGCCACTTGGGCCCACTTACTCTCACTCCCCGACAGATTACCCCATTTTTTATATTTAAATAATTTGTTTAATTTAATCGGAATAGAAATTAATAGGATGATTTATGGCCGGTCCTAGGTCCAAATGTCTATTAAGCTCTAGATTTTAACCGCTCCTGTCTTTTTCCTGCCCTCTTTTATTTTTTCCTTCAGGAGGATATGTTAATATTTTAAAGAGTTGTTTGAGTACCGTCGTTTGTTTCGATGGTATATATGTATGTACTCCAAGGACACGGCTTCGAAATCGGCTATGGCAGATAATTATTTTCTGTCTCACTATAGACGTGAGTAAGCCCTGTTGATTCAGAAGCCACAGGAGAGCGGGGTCACAGCTGCTCTGTTGGATATGAATCATATAAATGGATATTGAGTGTATACTAAAATGTTAACTCTTAAATAATAATCCATAGAATAAGATAAACCTTCTAGTCTTCCAGTATAAATTATCAAATCACCATGATTGGCGCGACAGCCCGTTACGGAGCCTGGGCTTCCTCTAATAGCTTCCACCAGGCTTTCCTGTCTTCTGCAATTCTCTAGTTTCGGGTTCCCAGAAGGACCTGGGCATCCGTAGATACAGCGTCTAACCATCTCATGTTCGGCCTACCCCCTCTTCTCTTTTCATATAGCTGCTCGGATAGGACCTTATTTGGGATGTCATCGCCGCGCACTCTCCATAAATTATCAACTATCAGAGTTAAATGTTTAGATCCAAAGATGATGGGATTAAAAGTTGGTACTAGGAGCCATGTGATGCAGATGTGTTGATGATGAGATATGATATGTCCGAAGGTGTAATGTAGTACGTTGAAGATAGATTCTGAGGGTTTTATCTTTTTTTTTTTTTTTTTGCAGTAGTAGTAACAGAAGAGGCATATTTAAAATAAATTGTGCATACACGATGCAAAAAACATATAACATACAGTATATTTTTTAATTTTTTTTTTGTAAGGTACACATTTATTAAATATAGAAATAATATACAGATATATACCTAAATAATAAAATATGAAACTATAAAAACAAAAATAGATAAGAAAAGTAAAACATAATATATAAACATAAACATATATAAGTAAAATAAAATTATTTTATTTTTTTATCATTCTGGTTAAGTATTTTTCATGTCCCGTTTGTCTCATAATAATTTTTTAACAACCTATATTAGTGTAACTATCCAAAACTATATAATTCTGAGGAGCGGTCCCTCCCCGTTCTTATATCCCCCACCCAACGACTCCTGGGCCAATATTGTGACCCTCCCCTTCAGCAGACCCAGCCCTCTCCTTTATAATGCCACTTGTCAAAGGAAGGACATTTTATATATTTTAGATGATTTATTGTGTATATTGTATTACTTGTTATAAATAGATAGGAGGTTAGAAAAAAACCAGCAATATATTGATCTCTATTAAACAATTTTGTAATATATATTATTATACCTAATAGTGTATTTATGGTATTTTATTTGTGATAAAATAAGGAGCATTAAGGATTTTGGATTGAAAATGAGAGGAATTCAAAGTTTTAGTGGAACCCAAAGCTCAACTTCATGTGTCAAGATTGGCCTTATTACAGTCACGTAGATCAGTCTTTTGTAATTTATTGGAAGTTTAGACCGTTTGTCTAGTAAGTGGTGCAATAATATTATCAAATCGACGAGCAGTTTCCTGTCTTTTCAGTCTTCCTGTCTTGTGTGAGGATTCCAGGTTAGTCGTTTGTCCAAGGTAGTGGATCTCTTCGGGTAAGAGCAACATTTTCAAAGGATACTGTAGCACAGTAGGCTATAAACTTAAAAATATACGGCGGCCATTAAGAAAAATCTGACATTTTAGACCTATTTATCCTCAGAGGCTGATAAACCTTTTAATGTCTTCTTTTAAAAATAGTTTTAGATTATAATCCACTGAAAGAAATTAGTTTACAATTAATTCTAGGTTAACTTTATTTTATTAGAGAAATCTCTTCAAGTTTCATTAGTCAATCCCTGATCCTACGGTGAGGGTCTTGCCTTGTCTTCTATGTTTACTAGAAGAGAAATATGACTGTAAATCTAGTGAGAGAGATAGAAAGAGCATCTGTTGGTTGGCGAGGAGTCTTCGGGCTTCGACATCTTCATCTGCTGATTGGGCCATTACTCATTGGCTTCTACCAACTGCTCACTGCTGCCCACACCAGTGCTGCCAATAACCTCAACAAGAATTGCCCCCTTCTCCATAAACTTTGAAGTACACGATTTCTCCTAGAAATATCCACCAACGTTTTTGCGGGATATAATATTCAGAAATTTTTTTTTTTTTAATTCAGTCTCATTTTGGTCATATTTCGAGTTAATACGTATTTTTTTTTTAATGACAAAACTAATTTCAAACGTGGAGTTATATAAGTAAAAATACAAACACTAAGATAGGTACTACTTTGGAATATAAGGCAAGTCAATTTTGGTCTGTAATTTGAGCAAAGGCTAATAATAAGAACTCAATAAGAGAAGTATTCTACTAAAATAGAAATATAATATGGAATTTTTTTATATAAAATAAAAACTGGGGTTGTATTATTTTAATTTTTTTTTTTATAATTCAAAACTTTATTTATTGATAGATATTACAATCTGCCACAAAGTTGTTTAGCAATAGATAATAGTGATGACTGATCACATTCATACTAAAATAAAATAACATAAGAATAAAAATAAATAAATGAATGGAAAAAAAAGTACGTACAAATAGATAAAATCTCTCTAAATATATATAAACAGAAGGATAAAGAAAATGGACATTATCAAACTATGTACATGAGAAAATAAATAAATAAAATAAAATAAATGAATAAAATAATCTCCAGTCACATTTACACTCTTAGATCCATTATTTACACTTTCGACCTGAGGTTCCCTGAGCCCACTCTCCCACGTGCGGGGGGTAGAGCAGAGCTCTTTGAAATCCCAACGCATCCCTCTCACCGCGTCACTGGTAATGAGCTTTTTGATTCTACAGCTTAAAAATAAAAAAGTATTAACTTTTTTAATCGCTACATTTACCCTGTGTCTATTCTGATTTAACTTTATAATTAATAATTTGTATTTTCTAATTGAAATATTGTCATTCAATTATAATTCAGGCGCTAGTAAAAAATTTTAATTCATTTACTGATTTGTACCTTCTACAGTAAAGTCACAGTTATTACAACTTCATGTAAAAAAAAACAAAAAAAAAACCTACAATAAAAAATAAGAGAGATTTTGTAAGAAAACTAGTAATTTTAGCTTCAGATTTAGTCACAATTTCTGCTTAGATGTACCCCATCAAGTAATGCTAATTAATGCGGCTGCCAACCTGATTTCGTGTAATGACAAAACC
Organism: Halyomorpha halys; assembly: GCF_000696795.3. Lineage (NCBI taxonomy): Eukaryota > Metazoa > Arthropoda > Insecta > Hemiptera > Pentatomidae > Halyomorpha > Halyomorpha halys. The sequence goes on from NW_027107511.1 coordinate 182,773, forward strand.
CTCCAAATTGCGGACAAAGTGGCTTATTTACCTAATATTTTGTACAATAGTGTTGTGTTGAGTCTCTGCAGATTTAGAGAAACATGATTTTATCCATTGGTTAAGCATTATATTTGCAATATGATAATTTTAATTTTTTTTATCAATATCTGATCTAAACTAGCAATTATCTACAAAAGAAAAAAAATATTGTAAATCAAATATATGGGAGAACATTAATGGAAAATCCATTGCACATAAGACTACACCATGGAAGGGAAACCCCCACTTTCAAGGGAAATGAACTATTCCAATTCTGCAAAAGCTTTTTCATAATGGTTTGTATTACATTGTCCAACCTTTAAAGATAATAGACAATAAATCTTGAAGCCATCTACATTGACAATTAAGTTAAATTGAAAAGACACTATGTTTACATTATGGAAGTATGTAATAAATGGACTCTTGTAAGTAGTTTTCGAAGCCCAATTATGATTTGTTCTTATATTAAGTTTTAGGTTAATTTAAAATAATTCTTTTATTTATTATTTTTAGTTTAGTTGCATTTGATTTTTTCTTTTTATTTATTATCAGAAGTGTTAGTCATCTAATGTTTTAAGACTTATTTATTTATACTATTTTTATTTTATTTGTTCTATTCTTATTTTATATATTCTGTTAATTATTGTTGTTCATTTTTATCTTTTCAAATTCATTATTTTATTATATTTTAGTTTCATTTTTATTTTGTATTTTACTCTAACGCTCTAAAACCTAATTTTGTCGCCTGTATATTATTCTAAGGGATCAATCCCAGAATAAATAAGGAATATTATTATTATATTGTTCTTCATACATTTTCAATGTATAATTAATCATTTTAATAACGTTGAAAAAAAAGTTGAATGATATATTAAATCTGCCCAAACCGCCATTATAGCAAACCATGGAAAATCCCTCATACTTCAGAGTTGGAGTTAGTCACTTGAAATGAAGTTCCAAACATTTTAAAATCCGTATGGCCAACACACAAAAGATGGGATTTAAATTAAGAATTAAAAGATTTTCTTAATTTAAGTTATCCTATAATTATAATATATAATTATCCATAGTTGGTTATAGGTTCATAGTCAGTAACTGATCTATGTACTCTATCAGGGTTATATTCATTTTCTAGTTCTTTTTCTAATTGATTCACTAATTAATTAGAAAATATCTCATTTCACTGTCACCTCACGAGAATACTCCAAGACCCAATTGAAAAGGTCAACAAATCAATAAGTGAGCCAATAAAAGAGCTTTCCGTCGAGACTAACTTGTTACCAGCTTGTAGATACTTTAGAAAATGGATAACTATATTAATTTGTTTTTTATAAGGACTGAATGTAAGAATAATTTCTCAATGTTACCACAAGGCATAGATCTCATGAACTATCGACGGTAGTTTTGGAACCACCCTTTTACATTCACACCATATTCAGTTGCTATTCTTTTATTTACAAATTGGGAGAAAAGCGACTGTAACTCTGCAGGGTGTTGGGAAGAAGAAACCCGTCATAGGGCATCTTTATCTGAGACATTTTAGCAGCCTCATATTTTTTTTAGATTTCACAAATTAGTCCGTTTCTTGCAGTTTAACTCAATTCAATCGATATTTTTTGTTTTTGTTTATTTAATTAATTACTAAAACATGTTTTAAATACACTTAAATATACATAATTATGAAAACTATTTATCAAAAGATCAAAAACCCAAAGATTCTTGGTGCAACCTGGGACTGACAGTAGGATTCCAATGTTTTTTGCCTTTTAACAAAAGTTTTAAAGGATTTATTTATTATTAAATATTACATATGCCACAACGTTGTTGGGAAATAAGTAGTATTGATAAGTGATCACATTCATACTAAAATAAAAAAAAAAAAAAGAAAGAAAAATATAGGAAGAATAAAAATAAATGAAAAAAATTACATAAAAATAAATAAAATCTCTCACTCTCTCTCTCTCTCTCTCTCTCTCTCTCTCTCTCTCTCTCT
>NW_027107511.1:185063-191610 GCF_000696795.3 Halyomorpha halys
CTCTCTCTCTCTCTCTCTCTCTCTCTCTCTCTCTCTCTCTCTAAATATATATATTTATCAAAAGTACGTTCGGTCTTTGAAACTGAATATAAAATTATCTGGATTAAGTACAAGCTGCTCCATTAAAAATAAACACTAATATTGTTAGGAGTAGCTTGTTTTCGGATGTAGAAGAAAAGTGAAACATCAGAAATTTTATGTTTTGCCAACTTCCTAGCATGAATGAATATAGAAGTCATCAATGAGAAATTTGAAACAATTTCTTTCACGGAAGTATCGTTCGCGGATATTACTGAATTCCTGAAATGAATGAGAGAGTGAACTGATTTTTTTTTTTTTCGGAACTAATCTGTTGCCTTGGGCAATATCAATCCGGCAAAAATGACGGACAATGAACTCAATATTGAGTTCTTGTTTGTAAATATATATATATATCATCGACAGTTTATTGAGAAATTAAAATTTTCTTGCCTATTTCTCATTGATGACTTCATCATGCACATGCCCATAAACGTATGTGTCAGGAAGTTGGCAAAACCGATGCTTAATTTGACTTACATATCCGAACATAAACGTTTTCGAAATTAATTATGTAGAAAACATGCCCAATGTAAAGATGTATATGACCTAACCACCTCAGACGACCCTCGTTCGTCCACTATTTTAGCAGATCACACGTCCAGGTGTTCCTTACGACCCCTTCTTGTTTTTTTTTCGACCCAGTGCAAGAATTGCATTTTCATAATCTGAAATTACATATGTTCAGTGATGAAGGCCATGAATTTGGTAAGTATGAAGAGGGATGCGTTTTTTAAGAGATACGTTATGACCAAAGATATATAATAAAATTAAAAATAAAAATATATAATAAAAATGGAATTTTTTTTGTTATGGATTGGAAGAACAGAAATTAACGGTTGTAGGTACGTTAAATCTGGATAAACTCTTCAGCAGTTATGAATGGTAAGGTCATAACTCCAATAATCCCTTTTATTTTTTTATTATTATCGATAAATATTCGTATTATTTAATTATAAATAATGATGACAACGTCTTTCCAAGCGAACAAATGAATTTTTCTTATGTTTATAAATGTATAAAATATATTTTTACAGCCTCTTCCCTTAAAAAATTAAATATACTGCATAAAGCAGCAATAAATCGCTTTGTATGAAACCCATCCAAGTTTTCGACTTCTTGCAAAGATCATTGGATCCGTGTTTGATCCCATGTTCATAGCCTCCCCTAGTAAGTTATTAGTTGATATGCAATGAAGTTTAATGTCTGCCCCACTGCGTGGAGGAGAGAGTATTTCCTGGGAAATCCAGGATGCTTGAAAAAAGATCTTCGGTTGAATCTGCTATATAGATATGTTTGACGTAAACGTGAAGTTAGTTTGGTTAACAAAACATGTTATTTGTGGTTCTTTCCAGATTAAATCTTCTACGTGGCCATTTTAACCTAGTAAGAAACAGCGATTCTGGATTTCCTTTTTGGATTTTGACCCCCTGGAGGGTGTAGGCAGCGGCTACCCAATTAAAGGTAGCTGAAAAAGAAACGGGATGGCAAGAGCCGACCGGAATACATTACAACAGATAGCTGGATCTCCTCTCTTAAACAGTCTGCCTCTCCCCTCCCCCCCACCAATTAGAATCTTGATAATGAACAGAGTACAACAAATTATTTATTGTTCCAATAGCATCAATTTGATTTAAATAAGAAGATTCATATTTACATTTTATAGGGATATGTTAAAGCATCATGCTTTCTTTAATTATTTCGTTCAAACTTTTTCTGTTATTTTAATCCTTAAAGCCATCACGATATATAAGCCAACCTCCCTCAATTAGTAATAACTATAAAACATCTCAATAAATTGCATCTACAAAAGTTATTGTCCCTAAATTTATGTGTTGTTTGACCTATAAAATATTTATGTTTGTCTGCAGTCACTATTAGCTCAGTAATTGTTCATACTGGCTATATACATATATTTATATAGATCTTCGGAGTTTAATTGAAACCAGAAAAATGAGTAGATCATCGATGAGACAACTTCTTGCTTGGTTTTCTTTAGAATGCTCATCACGTTGTCAATTTCTAACTTATTTGTGTAGATGGAACACTTCTTGTAGTAGTAGGAAAATGGGGGAACATCAATAATTACATTTAATACAACCAAGGCCGTGCGGGTTGGGGGGGCAGGTTCCAGTGCGCTCGGTTCGGAACGTTGTGGGTTCGATTCCCATCTGGGGCAGTTAACATTCATTTTTCGGCGGTCCTGAAGAATGAATCGCGGCGGAAACCTAGGTAGGCCACTTGTTCCTCCCACCAAATACTAGTACGAGTACCAGTAATACAACCATATTCGTCTTTGCAAGCACAATCCAAGAACAGCTAGGGTTTTTTAAATGTTAACGATACAATTAACAAATTTTATTTTTAAAAAACTTAAAATTGTCACTAATTTTTCGTTAACTACCTACAGCTCTAAAAAAATTCATAGTGAATTATTTAAAGTAAAGTAAATTTTCAATAATATGACCCCTAATAGAGCTTTTTAGGTTGAATCGTTCTCGAGATAGGATATTTCATAAACCAAAACTTTGGCACGAACTACTATAACTTCATAGTTTGTGAATTTATTTTGACATATATCCTGAAAACTACTATTCCTAAGGGAATTATAATTATTAACAAAAAATCGGATTATTATGAGAATACCAAACTAAATATGTTCTTATTAGAGTCAGAATACATGGATTAAAACAATTTCCATCTTTACCTTCATTTTTTCCAACCCAAATTCTAATTTTACTAGTTTATTTACAAATATCCTTATTTATTAATATAAATGGTTAAGTTATGACCACACACAGCAGTAAAAACCTTAGAAGTCGAACAGAGTTGTAGGAGACTAGTTTGTAGATAGTATTGTATATAACGTGCCATAGTCTCTGTATCTTTTCAGATATAGTATATCTTAAACCACTCTGCGGTTGCAATTATGTTACTGAAGGTAAAAGAAACATCCCAAGTGTTTAGCTATCAGTTTCTCAAAATGTTTTTAAAAAGCAAACATGCATTTCATTAGATATAGTTTTGGTTTATTACTTTTAATAAAATAAAATAGAATTAGCAACCCCTTGAATTTCAAAAGTTTTACGTAATGTATTTGTGTGTGTGTTTTTATGTAATGTGTGTTTTTATGCAATGAAAGTGTGTTTTTATGTAATGAATTGGAAGTTAAGACCGTTTGTCTAATAAGTGCTGTAATAGTCGAAATCGACGTGCAGTTTCCTGTCTTTTCAGTCTTCTGTGAGGATTCCAGATTTGTCGTTTGTCCAGATGTAGTCCAAGGTAGTGGATCTGTTGGACAGTGGTAAAAACTTAATAATTTGAACATATACATAGATTTATAGTAAATAATAGGAGTAATAAACAAAATAATATAATAAAAATGAATAAAATAATACAAGTATAATATAAATAAAGATATTAAAATGATTAGATTAACAATAACACAGATAAAAATAATGTCACTCATTTAGCTAAAAAAGGGTGACAGTTGAATGAAATAGGTTAGAATTGACTTGGAAAAGGTTGCAATTGATTGAAAATTGCTATATTTGTTATTGTGTAGCTTGTTTACGTAACAAAGGGAGGAAGTATTGTCTTCTGTTGAGTTCAGTTTCTGTATACAAGTACTATACCCTTCTATTCCTTTCTATTTGTGGATCAAGTTTCACATTGAAAACTTATCATGGTAATTTTATTTTTACCTTTATACTTATAATTATTGTAGGAAAGCTTTGTTAAAGTTTTCAATCTCTTTTTATTTAAGTTATAAAAGGTGCTTATTCATAACCTGGTTATTTTATAGCGGCTTGGTTATATTGTAATTATTAAACCAAGATATTTTTTTTATCAATTTTAAATAATGACAGCTATCATTGTGGATATTTTACTATAATGTAGATTCATCATTTCTATCGATGGACAATATAGTGGTTTAATGAAGTTTTCAAAATAGGTGTGTATACACATATATATTTTTCGAGTATTCCAAGAAGTGAATTATTGTCAACGCATAAACAATACAAAGGATTGCCAATGATTTAGTGCGGGTATTATTCAATATACTGCAACACCAAGGTTAGTATGTATTGCGATTTTATAAAACCCTTTACTATTCATCATGAAACACAGTTCCGTGTGAAGTAGGAATGCGTTGAAATTTGATCCTCAAGAGTAATTGTTATAGATGACAAGAACATATGTACATGCTGTTCGTTCTTAGTATATTGTCGTGATCTTTGCTTGTATGAAAGGTGATACGAGAAATAATTCTGCAATGCTACCTAGGAATAATACACCCCATTCTTGGATGAGTCTTGAATACCCCAATTGTTATTGTCGTAAATGACATTGCTGTGGAAGTATGATAAAGGGTTACTTTGTTGGGGCAGGTTTTAAAAAACTTTATTCAAATATTTATATTTTTTTATAGTAAAAAACAAAAATCTGCATAGCCACAACCCACGAAGATGAAATCTAGCACTAATGAAGTACTGTTACTAGACCAACGGTTATCCAAGAAAGTGATTTGCTAAGAGTCACGCTCAACCTTTAATTTTTTCCCCAATTGAGGGGATCTAATTCATGACCCAAACCCACAGGTTTGACTCATAGCTACAGTAACGAAATAAATAATTTTCTGTCATAGCCAGCCAAATTCGAACCCGGGTCATTGGACTTAGTACTTAACAGTGAACCACCCCAATAATATTTTGTTGAAGTGATATTTATAATTCATTTTAAACTCAATGTTTCATGGATAATTAATTAATGAACCCTCGAAGTTTTAATGGGGGTAATAGAGAGCTAATTTGTTGAGGCACGTTTTTAAAAGTATATTTCTTGACTTGATCCAAATATTTATTTTTTAGAGTGATGTGATGATTTAATTATGCTTAGAAAGATACTTTACTTAATTAAACAGACCCCAATGAGCAGTTAAGTTATAAAAATAAAATATTTGATCAATTTTAACCTAGTGTTACGAGTTTTAAATCATTTTAATGTGAACGAATTTTAACGAATTCAGCGTTTATTGCCATTTTTTATATTCCGTTATTCTTCGGTTTTTCATTAATACAAAACGTTAGTGGTTAATCCGTGGAGTATTATTCATATAAGCGGTATGACATTGCAACGCTACAAAAAACAGTTAAATTTGTTTATGGGGTTAACAATTGTAAAGACTTCATAAGAATTGCATTGGATGCTCCTTGGTTTGTATGAAACAGCCCATTGTATCGGGAATTACAAATAGAGACAATACAGAATTACATCAAAAAAAAGTTCTTGAAGTTTCACTCCCAGTTACCTTTAGTTAAAGAAGCAGTGACCTACAACTTGGGAAACCTAACCACAACCCGAAAACTGAAGCCCATGCTGCAGGACATCCTGTTATAAATTCTATATTTATCAGTTCTGTTGTTGTCCATCAAAAATTTTATTTTATCTTAATTTATTTTTTTTTCTCTTCATCTTTTTCTCAAATTCACTTTCCTTTTTTTTTTCATTAGAAGTAAATTATTTATTTTGTTAAATCCATAAATGCCATTTTTTTTTTTATTAACTTTACTTTTTTCTTATATTAAGAATTATTCTTTTAATCTATTTTTTTTATCTTACTTATTTATTAATTTATAACATTGTATATAGTTAGGGGTGTCATTTTAATGAGACTATACCCCCCAATAACAATTGTTAAAAAAAATGTACCTCTTACATTAACCATGTAAATCCCACCAAATCGATCTGGGATTAAATAAATAAATTGTAAACACTTGGAATATAACACACATTTACAGTGAATACATTGTTATAAATATACTATAAGTTTTTTTGATAAATCACTTTTCCGAGGATAATATTTTTAGAAAATTGAAGGTAAAGGGACTAAAATGTAATTTAAAACAAAAAAGAATCTTTCATGTGTCTTTTCAAAGAAGCCGAGGAACCAAGTGCATTATTTGTGAAGAAATATTTTCAGGGGAGACTGGGTCCAATGCTATGAATGCAAAGATTTGACCCATGAAGATTGTGGATATAATAATAATAATAATAATAATTTATTTATTTGTTTATGGGGCAACCCCCGTACAAATAGAGTTGGCCAGTAAAGTACATAATTTAGCAATTATTGTAATAATAATAACAATCAACAAACTATTTGATTATTATATAAGCTAATAACCGAACAGAATTGTTTATAATTTATTATTTATTTATAGTTTATAATTTAAATTGTAAATTAAAAATCATTTATATAAGTTAATAACAAACAGTAAACCCAAATTGGGATTATCTACATTAGTCTGTGTGAAAAAAAAAAAACTGAACAAAAACGACATTACTTAATAAAATAAAAGAAACAAAAACCGTACATATTATTGTGAAGATAGCTACTCCAAGTATAAGGCTTTGAGTTATATATATAAGTTAAGTATTGGCGAAAGCACAATGTCAAAAAATAGAA
>NW_027107511.1:191760-212405 GCF_000696795.3 Halyomorpha halys
TATATATATATATATATATATAATGAAGTTTAAGATCCCATTGTAAGGGTACAGATAAAAATTTATACAACTGGTTTTGGTTAGTATAGCTTAGTTTCGGCATGTACCGGATTTGGTTCTCATGATACGAGGGGCAGTTGGTTAAAAAATGGAAACAATCCTCCAATGCCGTTTCATCACAAGCTGGACATAGCTTCTGTGGGTATAAAATATATTTGTGTGGGCCGACATTTAGAGTAATTGCATATTTACTGGATAGTCTTAGTTGGGCTATTATTTTCAAGTAAGCTATGGGGCAGCTGATTTTTAGGTAGCTTTGAGGAGCATCCGTTTTAATGAAGACCCTACCGTACCACGGGTTATAGGTCGATTCTCGTAATAACAAGAGGTATTTATCTTTGACAAATTCCTTATAACTATCCAAGATCTCCCCCATTCTAATTTTGATACTTATCGGATCATTGAATAATATCGGATCAAACATTCCGAAGCTCTCCAATAGTTTTCTTATCTGCGTTACCCACGTTATATTGCAAGCTCAAACGGTTGCTGCTGTCTAGCTGTAGAAGCTTTTAAAAACATTGTTTCACGAAGCGAGTACAACTCATGTTAAGAATTTATAGTAACCAGGACGAATTTTTCTTTAAAACGAGATATCCTACAGGAATGAGGGCCACTTCTAGTCTTACCATAAAGTGTGGGATGTTTCGTTGCAAACACAGTAATCGCTTGTATATTTTCCAATTCCTGTTGTGCTTCATGGCCTAAATAGGGGCAGGATAGAGAATACAACTCAACATAATCGATTCGTAAAGCCTCTGCCTGGTAACCCACGAGATTATTTTTGACTTCGCAGGTACTTAGTACCGCCCCGATGCTTGAATTGTTTTTCGATACTATTTGCTTCATCGCCCGGTTGAAGAGTCCAGTTGAACTAAACGCTATACCAAGGTACCAAGGTACTTCTTTAACAGTACTCCCCTCAAAATACACCTTTTTGCCTCTTTTAGGCCTACTCCTATTTATTGTTTTTAACAATTTTGTTTTTTCTATGTAAGGTCAAGGATTTTGCAATATTTCCTTACAATATTTAACTTCGATTAGACATCGGTCAACGAATCTCCGATCAAGACCAAATCTTCTGCGTAAATAAGGGATGTAATTTCTTCATATGGCGATATCCTCATTCCATGCGCCCCATTTCGTTGATAAAAACGTATCGATATCCGGAATAAATAAAGAGAATAAGAAGGGGCTTACTATATTTCCCTGAAGAACACCCTCAGTAATTTCTATTGGGTCATTCAAATGCTTTCCACATTTGCAGTTGCATTACTATATAAATCTTCAAGCATTCTAATGAATTTGCCTCTTATTCCTACTGAGAAAAGTTTGCTTCAGAGTTTAGAATGCTCTTAGAAAATTAACAAATACATAGTAAGCAGTATGTGCATGTTTCAATAAATTGATTTGTGAGAGGGTACTTAAGTCAAAAATATTGTCCAAGCAGCCTCTGAGCATATATTGATATATTAATATTACAATTGTGATGTTTGTATTGTCAAAGAAAGATTGGGTCACTATTAATAATGTATGTGGAGGTATTTAGATGTATGATTAATAATTTTAATTTATATGGCTACAGAAGTTTGTTTTCCGGGTAAAGTACGTACAGAAATGTTGATTGTATTTTTTATTTTACTTAATTAATGTGTTACCGTGGCTACCAGAAGTTATCCAACAACAATGAAAATTCCCTGTCATTAATCTTCATTTTTGATGCGAAAAAAACCAGGTACGTAAAATTCGCTACAAGCATTCAAATGTATTCTCTGAAATATAAACAATTCTAAATCGTTCCAGTTTTCGCTGCTAACGACCTTTTTAAGTCTATTTAATTTTTTATTTTTTGAAGAATGAAAAGATAACACCTTTTTAGCAAACACCCATATATAATTTATTTTATTTTTTTCACAAGTGCCAATTATAGAGAAATAGATATATACTCCAGAAACGAAATTAAGTGCAGAACACGAAAAAGTTAATTTATAACGCAACAACAATAAAGCTAAGATGATGTTAGCAAGATCCTTGATACTTGTATTTACCGAATCATGTGAAAAATACATAAATAAGATAGAGACCTGCTTTTAACAACAATCTACAGGAGGAGATAAAGAGACTCTCGTGAGGAGATCGTTATTTATGACAATAGCGTCCCTCGAGGGAAGATGTTTGTCCAACCTCAAGTCTCAGTTTATTTTTATCTTAACTAGTTGTGTAATTTAAAGAGGCAATATTTTTCGAGCGGCTGGAATGAGAAATCCTCTACCTGTCTTAACTCATTTGCTATTTTAATAACTACCTCCCGCTGGAAAGATTATCGGTTCATGAGTAGCCTTCAAGAGCTCGAACAAGAACATTTGGTATTGGTTTTTGGGTGCAACTAATTTCGACTAATACAAGCTGTAAAAATTTCTTTTTCGTTGTTTTTATCTTATTTAGTCATAGGTAAACTCCACTTATTTTTTGGGCGCCATTTTACACCAAACAAGTGTGGAATGAATTTCCATAAAATTAATGTTAATTTAAAATATATATTTATCCATTTTAGGTAATACTTATTTTATTTATAATATTATTATTTATTTACTTACATGATCGGACATATATAAACTATATATATTCACATGATATGGCAACAATTCTTTTCCCCACCTTTTCCTTTTACAATCAATTCACAACTACACACTAAATACATATATATTTTTTAATTTGACAATGTCATTCCATTTGACAATTTTATTTCATTTAATTGACAATTTTATTCCCCCTATTTCAATCTTTCAGACCCTCCTCCCTCTCCCCGTAATTCGCTTCTCAAATTCGATCCGTTAAACAAATTCAATGAATTTATCATTATACATCAATGCAAAATCAAACCAAAGACATAATAGTCACCACAGTAGATGAGTTCACAAACAAACAAAACAAATAAATAAATAAATTAAAAAAAAAATAATATATAGATTTAGAAAAAAAAAGTTAGTTAAAAGACATACTTTAATGCATACATAAGTTAAAATAAATAATTTAATGAATAAATGAGTTAAGAGAATACATAAGTTAAAACACAAATCGATAGGTAAAAAAAAAAATAATAGTGATATAGAAGAGTGCTTGACCTTGTGTATATGATGTAAAATAAAATTTCTGGGAACCATGAAAGATATAGCATATAAAACATAAATTTACAAAAATTCAAGAATAATCAATTTCAACATGTAATCAAGCTGTACATTATAATATAAAACATTAAATGTTTTATTTCTTTTTGGGAAGCTCTCAAGGGGATTTTGTTTTCCTACAATGTTTTATGTTAATGAGTTCTTTTTACTAGGTGACACGGACCGTTGGCAGGCAATAAATCAAATTGGATAGAAATGTAGCTCGTTCCAAAAAGGAACACTCACACTCTAAATTTGGCGACCCCTGCCATTCTTGATTCGGAACGTCGCCGTTCGAGTTACTACGACCTGACAGCTTCGGAAGTTACGCAAGTGGAAAAGGCAGGACAAAGTACTTCCGCCCCTCTCCTCCCCCCCCCCATGACGTATGAGGTAACCTGATTCAATTCCCGGCTCACGACCTCGACCAAGAACAAATGCCCAAAGAGCACTGCAAGACACGATGTAGTTGCACATCATCTGGAGAAAGTAATTGCAGTACCATGTCGTTTCCCAAGTTAGTCATCAGTGACATTAGTGGAGAAATTTCAAGGAAGTGTATTTGATTGGATAAATTTCGACAATTTATAATCAGTTATTGAAACCATTCAAATAGTTTTTCGATTAAACTAAAAAGTTTAAATAGACTATTTACTCATAATCCTGGATTTCTTTTATGTTATTATGGATTTTCTAACATAAGCTATTTTATTTTCGTGGGGTCTCAAAGATGTCATATGGTCTATCTATTGAGGGTACCGTCAATTTTCTAACTCTCTCAAAATTTTCACCAAGACACTTACCGCACTAAGGTAGCAAAGTAGGGCTGAGTGAAAACATTAGGACCACAAACACTCAGGACATCATAAAAGCTGGCCTATGATAGAGCTCTAACAGGAGATTCACAAAACGTCTCTATGTCACTGCCGTTTCAATCTTCCAAAAGGATTGTAGGAGTAGTTGTTATTAGATAGTTATATTGTTTTTAGATGCTATGAGATCAAGAGTGTTCTAGTGTTCTCACTCAGCCCTACCTTGCTATCCTAATGTGTTTAGTGTAGTGACCCAGAGAAGAACTTTAAAGTGTTAGAAAATTTACGATACCTCCAAAAGATTGACAATACGACACCTTTGATACTCAACAAAAATTAAAAAAAAAAAATCTACAAGTTGTGATTAAGGTCACAACATGCAAACAGGGACCCAAAATAGTCAGGGAAACCTAAAAAGAAAAAAAACAATGTGACTTATTTCATACTAAGTTATCATATAAAATGATCATGTTCGAGGAGCAGATATGAAAAGTACACGTTGGTCATTCTATATTAGAAAAAATAATAGTACTGATAAGTTAAATCCAGATATTAAAATTAATTGTCTTTCATTATTTATATCTGCAGTATTAAAAAATTAACAGTTCCATCAAAAGAAAAACCAAATAAAAATAAAAATTTCAAGAATTGTTGAGACAAGGGGGTTGAACTTTTATTGGGACACACACTTTATTTTCAAAATTGGATGTTAAACAACTTAAAGACATTATTTACTTCCATTAATCATATATTTATGTTGTTTGTCAAATACCTGATAATTTCTGACATACGAGAGGAGGGAGGAAATTATCATATAGGTAATAAAACTATTTTAAATCGAATGTGAGAGTCAAGGTTTCATCTCGTGGGACAGCCTTGAAATAAAAAGTCAACCCGCTCAGGAATATTCGAACCAGCATCGTTGCAAACATGAGATTGTTAAGGTCGGTTCAACTCCCTCTGCTAAAATGGCCTCTCCATTTATCTGAATTAATCGTAATTAGAAGGGACTTAATATCCTAAATATCAAAATGTGATTTTATATGTTCAGCGACTGTATCTCTTCACCCCACTGGCCGTACCCCAGTGCGACAAGTCACTCATTAAATCTGCTAGAATTTAATTTGTGTCGTAAATTGTGGAGTTAATGGCCTTGGAAAGAAGGCGGCACTGATACTATACCCCAAGCCCCAGAGCAAGGGTTACAATCCAATACAAAGAGGGCAATTAATTAGCCATGATGACCAATTACGCTAATGGTAGAGATGAGCTATCGCGATCGCTTGTCTATGTGGCACATCTGTCTGCGCCGGACCTTCCTAGATCCTACGGAGATTGTGGTATATTTAGTGCACGGCTCTGTGATAAATACTAGCTGATTGCAACGCCCCCACGAAGTCACCGGCCCTTTCAATAAATCAGCGGCTGATTACGAGGATCATGACAATGGCTGTTGCTGACAGGATGGGATCGTGGGGTCCGAGATAATTGCTAAGCGCTTAGCCAAACTATATATAACGTAAAATGCACTAAATTGGACCCACAAGGGCCCGTCCGATCAGTTACGATATCGTACCTCTCATCTCATCTTTTCTTTTCTTTTGGTTGAAGCGTTGGTCAGGTCCAGAAATAACTATGGATTCGGCTAAAGATATCCATTATAAATACTATTGGTATATTGCTGACTTTGGCAAAATTTGAATAAAAAATTATTTACAAATTAATTTTAATTATTAATCTAAAAGTATTTTCTTATTATTTTAATACGTGTGAATCTAGTTCATCATTTTAATTTGCTTTACTTCTTCGACTTCTATGTTTCTTTGCCCATATTCAAGATTACATTATCTTTTTTATCTCGTTAATTTCATCCATATAATTATATTTTGCCCAATTTATAGTCCTAGTTTTAATTATCATAGTTAAGCGATAGGGTAGAAGGTTTAAGTTGCATAAGTTTTCATGTAAAATGAGGACAAATTAAAAGGCAAAACTAACGAAGAAACCACAAAAAAAAAAGGTAATGTAATTCTGAAGTTTGGAAAAGAAATATAAACCCAAATGTTTCTAAGAAAAAATATTGATAAAGAGAACAAACAAGTTTTAAAAGTATTAAAATAATTAGAAATGATCATTTAATAACATGACCAGTCATGTTTACGACATGTGGCGATAGAATGTCTGTCACAAGCAGTAAATGTTTTTGATTTAACTGATTTTGAAGGAATTTCGCGATAAAGATCTAGTGCGAAACTACTAAAGAAAAACTAAATAAAAATTAACTCATAAAAAGTAGGAAAACTTAAATCATCAGTTTGGAATAATTAGTGTATAAATGCAACAGGTTTAATAAGAAAAAATGAATATATGGAAAGGTAGTGTTACAATAACAAAACAAAAAGAAAAATTCACAGAGATAATTTAGGATTATTTTAAATACCTAAATGTTTACTCAAAATAAGTGCTACTTTTTTGTTTTAATTGAGGACGGTAATAATCGTAAGTTAAATTTTAGCAAGTATTTTAAATTAATTTTTAATGAATTGACTAAATAAAAAACATGTACTAAGATGATGTAAGTATTTTATAAATATTAAGAAGGTATCTCAAACTTAATAATTCATAGTTCTATATAATTTTTAAAAACTTTCTATAAAATTAATGTTTATATGTGATTAGTGAATAGTAAAGTAACTTTCAGAGGTCACAGTTTTAGATCTGTAAACCAATTCAAGTACCTGGAAAGCCTGGTTACAGATGACAACAAAGTGGAGAGCGTAACAGAGGCCAGGATAGGAGCTGGGGGGCAGATATTGTTCTCACTGCAAAGCGTATTGAATTGTGGAGCTTTCTTTAAAAGGTATATGGGATATATATGGGTGTGAGAAACAAAAGAAAAGGTGAATGGAGATTGGGATTTGGAGAACAAGGAAGAATGAGGAGCTGATGGAACTGTTTAGGAAAACTACATCGTGGCATTAGTGAAAAGTTCTCAAATAAGATGGATAGGGCACGTAGAGAGGAAGATCAATCAAAGGATACACAAGAGGATGCTCTATGAAAAGCCGAAAAAGTGGACATCACCGGATCAGATGGCTGGACGATGTGAATGAGGATGTAAGGCAGTTGAATGTTCAAAGATGTAAGGAGAAAGGAACGATATCGTGGACATTGGTTGGCTATGTAGGAGAAGGACCGGATTCTTGCGAGACTATAGTGCCACAATAATAATAATATGCGATTGCTAGAATATTGGAATTTTATCTCGGTGCTTGCTTGGTCCGTGATCGATGGAGATGATACAGTCCTCAGATCCCAAATCCCAGGTGCCTCTCCAGTTATCACTTGTCAAATGACACAAAGGAAAATATGCTTTCCAATTAAAGTGGAGATGGATGCACATAAATCCAACTAACAACAAGGTTCAAAATCAAGAACTAGCCAATACAAATATTCATCTAAACTCAGTTAAGCACATAAGCGTTTTGGCACTTTAATAACCATGTAAGTATCTCTTCCCAAACTCAAAAAATAAAATAAAGCAGTTTCAGATTATTTATTAATTTTTTCTTCCATCTCCATGTGCGATAGACGACATGTTCCAGAACATATGGAATTCTTCAATGTAGAATCTTAAACATTTATATCCGATATCGCCAATGCATATTTTTTTTTTTTTTTTTTTTGTCTTATCCCAGACTATTAAATTATATGAGTAAAATGTGATGTAAATTTATTTGAAACTTCAATAATTTTTTATTTTCAATAATGTTTCAATTTATTGCATTCCGACACTAGGGATATTCATGATCTTTAGTTTAACATGTTAAAGCGCGTTAAATGAAAAAAAAAAACTCGTGTTAAATGGAGAAATATTTCCATCGTTTATCTTGTTAAAATGATATAACATTTAACATGCTTGAGAGCCTGTTATTAGGTCTGTTAAATGGAGAATGACGTAACGCAACAAATCAGCTGAGCTCGTCATCATTTTGTTTGTTGCGTTAGGTAACTTGCTCGTAGTTTTTTTTTTTTTTATTGTGTTAGTATTGTTTTGGATGTTTTTATTACTAATAAAGCAATGGATGACTATAATAATAACGTAATGATAAATGTCAATTAGCTCATCTTGATTCTGTTCCTCACAACTTAGAAGATCAACAAGGCACTCAGTAGCCAAACATTCACACAACTTCCACTTTTCACTTAATTTAGGCATGTTGTAATATATAACTTTAGTCAAAACATAGAAGTAAAGTTTTGGAAGGCAAGTTTATAAAACCAGTTGCTCAAAAAATCCGCTAGGAGCACTTATGCATTTAACATTTAACATGACTATACAGGGCTGCTCACAATCCTATATTTATAACATTTAACATGGTAAAACATTTTACATTTAACACAACATCATGAATACCTCTACTACTGCGTTTTCAGATTATACGATTAGTAATTTTATTTCAGTTTTTGAAATATCCTGTGTTTAAAGAATACAGTGGATGGTAGATATCAAGGAAGAAGATAGCAATTTCACTAAGTTACTTAAAATTTCCTCAAAATTTATTTAACATTAATTTATCTTCATATTTATTAATTCTTATATTTATTTCTTTTTGTTTGAGTTACTTTTTATATTTATCTGTTTTCGTATTTATTGTTCTTATTGTAATTATTTCCTTATATATTACATTATTTATAGCCCTGTAAATATTTGTATTTATATATTTTTTTGTTTTAATTCTAATTAAATATTTTATACAGCTTTAGTTACCTATGAGCAAAAGATTATTTAATTTTTATTAGTCTATAGTATTACTATATTTAGAATTTTAACAATTTATTTTGCTTAAAGGAAAAAAAAGAAATTGGTTGGGTTAGTATAGAGATATAGGAAAATAATTAAAGAATAAAGGAATAATAATAATAAAACGAAAATGTATATAAAAAAAACAATCATATATTTATAACGTATAATTTAAATTAATCTGAAAGAGGCAGCAGTTATATATGATTTTTCTTCTTTTTCCTTTAAATATTTTAGTTTATTTTTATTATTATTCATTACTTTCAGCACATATAAATTAAAAATCATCAACAAAATTATTTGTTAAAATTCCAAATATAGTAATAATATATATAAATAGAAATCTAATATACTTCCGCACATAAGTAACTTAAGTTATATTGAGTTGCAATAAAAAAAAAAAAAATAAAAAAAATTTACACAGACATACAAGAAAATAAATACATTATATATAATTACAGTAATAAATATAAAAATGAAAAAATAATTAAATTATGTGGATTTTTCAGGTTATTCTAAGTTATTTGAAGTTTTCGGTATTTAAAGATAATGTAAAAATTTTTCAGTGTTGAGGAATTACTACAAAATTCTAAAACTGCAAATTGCCGACAAAAAAACTTTCAACATTTCATAATTAACATTAGGTTGTAATGTTTAAGTATGAAATCATTGGTTCACTATGTTGTATTACAATTGTATTGCAATCCAATGCAGTTGGGTGGCTCACCTTTTTCAATTAAGTTTTACATTTTTAACTTTTAAATCTATCCTTATGTTGATTTATAATATCGATAAATTATTTTTCAAATGTTTTTATCAATTCGATAGGTAAAATTTTTTAATATCAATTTTAGAAAAAATATGTCCAACGAAGGAATATTTATGAAGTCACAGTAGTTGAATGAGTCGGTATCTTTAATCTTGCCTCCAAGTCAATCATAAAACTATGTAGCTTTATTAGATTTTTCTGGCAGCGACATCCGACCAACATCAACCCTCTCAATTTATTAACTTATTCAGATTCTCCTCTTCCCCCTCTTCCAAAAAAATAAAACTAAAAACATTATATTGTTATGTACGTGACTCATAATTACAGCTCAGAATATTCTGTCGCAGTGATTATACACTTTAGTGAGTGCTAGAAGATTACATTAATATTCATAAGGGGACTATAAAATAGGATTAATATAAATCATGTGATATTAAAGTCACATTAAAGTCAATGATTTAATGCCACAAATGGAAGGACCTGAGTATAATTAACATTCAGCATACGGAGCTAAACCTTAAAAATGAACCGAGGTTTCTTGGTAGTTATCGTTTCTGAGATAATAATTTCTGCCTTCCCAAAACAGAAATACAGGTGAAAAATTTTCGGAACACATTAAAAAAAAAAATAAGCCATACTAACAAAGCCATGCTTTGTCTCTTGACATTAATTGAGTATTTCATTCCCTCGTTAATGAGAACGGTCCCAAAGTCGAATTACTCCGAAGTTATAAACCTTTTGAATGGATTTTATAGAATATGTTAAATTTTTTTAGTCATATTAGAAGATCATAATTTAGTAGAAACCTAGATGGAACTATTGAAAAAGTTATGCTATATGTTGCTATTATGTTGTTGCGTACACAGCATACTGTAGCTAGTCCCTGGTCTTAAGAATTTTTTTTTTTTTCGAAAATTACAAAGATATTCTTACCGCACCAGATCAAACAAACTTATAATACATGGCCGCAGGATAGCATGCTTTAAAATACATGGTATTAATACAAGATTTTATTATTATTTTTGTGTTTTGGTTCTTTTTGCTTTATTTATTTCGTTGTTTTTGTTTTTTGTTTTTTTAAGTATTGATACTCTTTTTTTTTTTTTCTCCCTTAACCTAATACATTTATTATTTTTCTTTGATATATATATATATATCAAATAACAATCTACATTATAAATAGAAAAAAAAATTAAATACAGTTATATTTAATTAACTCTACCATGCTAGATTTTGATGAGTTAATTAAATAGATAGCGCATAGGTAATATTTAATTAAAATCTAAAAACACGACTCCACAAATATTTGCAGTGATAAAAGGATATAAATACATGCATAAAAGAATATATATACTTTTTTTTAACATCCACCTGGATCATCTTCCTCCATTGACATTTTTCAGTTGTTATCGACTTTTATTTCAGATTTGGGCACTGTAAATTTTATTTATCTAAGAAAAACATGGTTCAATGGCTTCTGATTTATAGTTATACTGAGAAATTATTCAAATTTTCTACTTTTTGATTTAATTTTCTCTTTTCTGGACTACAGTGTCATTTAATAATACTAAACTTATTCCTATGGAACTGATCAGCTACTAAGGACTACATCTGGACAAACGATTAACCTAAAAGACTGAAAATACAGGAAACTGCTCGCCGATCCTAGCGATTACTACACTTACTAGATAAACGATATAAGCTTCCACTTGATTAAAAAAACTCATTTACATGTCTATAATAAGGATTACAAGTCTATTTGGACTTAGGTAGCTTTGGGGTTCCAATAAGCAATCCTTACAATCCAAAATTCTTATTGCTCCTCAATTTATCACAAATGATAAATAAATAAACTGTTCAATGCGTAGTCGTTTTGGCTAGTCAGATATCAATCCTTCCATACTAAACTCCCTAATCATTCATACCCCCTTTCTTCCTCCTTAACATAATCCTTCCAGGTGTCGGAAAAGAAGATGGCCTCGAGACCTACTCTAGAAATGCCATTGGAAAATTTTCCACAAGGCTGTCATTGCAATATAACTCACCTTTACTAGTTATGTATTTGTTTAATACAATTCTGTTCCACCACTACTGTTTCGAATTTTAAGAAAATAGAGTAAGGTCTTGGAGAGAGAAAATCCTATTGCCGATTGTTCTAGTGACAACTAGGAAAAAAAACTTAAATTTTCAAGCTTTGAAGTTTTCAAGGTTAATCTCTCTACGTTTATCAGCCCACACTTCATCATACACACCACACCTCTCAATTCAAATTGCTAATTTATTTATAGTTTTACAATCAATATATTGTTATTGCATTTACTCATGGTTTATTAATATTAGCTTGAAAACCCTTTCCAAGAGATATATTTATTTATTTTATATAGTTCCATAAATTCTTATTATTTATATTCTGAACATACTTTTTCATTGGGAATCTCAGACTAATTTACCTGAAAAATACTCCTATCTTTTTTTAGTCATTCGCCACAAGGTCAACATTATGTGGAAGATGTCCCATTGAACACAATCGTTATATTTTGAAAAACAATTTAGAACAAGGCAGTGGTTTGTACATGGATATTCTTTGGAATAGTTAGTGGAGTATAATAAGGGAATAGTTTAGGTCCACTAATTAGTTTTAGAATTGTATTCGCTAGTAAATAGACAATAATGATATCCTATATTCCTCATGAAGTGAATGCAACAGCCTCCACTCTATGCAAATCTTATAGGTCCTAATCTCTATCACATTTAGTGTCAAAACCTAGTAATTAAATCACGAATATTTGCAACTCAATAACCCAGGAAGACCATTACGTATTTAAATGACTGTACAATTGCGAATGTTAATTAATTGTCTGCCATTGTTAGTTAATGAATCGTGTTAAGAGTTCATATGTAAGAAAAACAAAAATCTCTAAAGATCAGAACATAATAGTTAATTATTATTCAAGAAATATAGTTCAATGCTGGATTAAAATTGGAGGATTAAAATTAATTCCAATAATTCCCACCAAATCACATTTACCCTTCGTCATAAACCAATGACCTCTTGTCCAACAGTATCCTTTAATAATACCCCACTTATTCCTGTCGAACAGATCCGTTACTTAGGACTACATCTCGACAAACAACTGACATGGAATCCTCATACAAGACTATTATAAGGGCTATCTGGACATACGGAGTTGAGCTTTGGGGCTCCACTAAACCATCAAATTCCTCCCGAATCCAATCCTTACAGTCCAAAATCCTTAACGCTCCTTACTTTGTCACAAATCAAGTAATCCATCATGACCTTAATGTCCCATATGTTGCGGATTTGGCCAAAACCAGATACCATTCCTTCCATGTAAAACTTCCCAACAACCCAAATCCACTTGTTTCTAACCTGGCTTCTCCTTCATTACCTAATAATTCTCCTTGGTGTCTGAAAAGAAGATGGCCTCGGGATCTTCTCTTCTAGAAATGTTATTGGAGTTCTATCAATGGGTAGATTCTCCACATGTATGTATCATGTCAGTATCTCACCTACAGCAAATTTACTTGTTGTATATATGTTATACAGTTGTAAATAACAATAAATAAATGATTAAAAACAAAACAAAAAAAAACGCATAATTGACAGTTGTTTTGTAAAAAAAAGCCAACTGGAAGATTAGACATTATTGGGACAGAACATCGTTTAGGTAAAGTGTAAAATGCCAATACAAAAAAAACTAAAAACATTAAAATAAAAAATAATTTAATTTAAAAAATAAACCCGACTACCAAAATCCTATCTTATATTCCTACTACTTCTAAAAAAAGGGATGTTATTGCTTATCTCCTTAAACATAGTTGTAGATTTTTATTTTTGTTGTAAAATTTAATAAAACTTGGTTCAGTATTGGGGTAAATCACGACTTAGTAGGTATAATTAATTAGTTTTTAGAAGAGTCCCGAGTTTCATTCAGATGCGAAAGGTACCCATTTACAATATCAAGTTTGATACGTCAATGACAAATTCAATGGAAAATAGTATATTTAATTAGTAGAATAGCAAAGGTTTCAAGGAATTAAAATAAATGAAAAAACGACGTAAATGGTACATCACATTAAGAAATCACACTGTGAAACTGATAAGTTAAGTTTAAGAAGAATTAAGAAAGTATGTTCTAGTTTCAAGAAGAGAGAAATACTTTATTTATTTATCTGTGCTGCCTAAATACATCAGGCTGCTATCTCACACAGCATACTTATCAATCTGTAATCGGACATATATAAACTACACATACATGGTATAATCAGAAAAAAAGAGATACAATAATAAATGTTATATAATAATAAGATATAATTATAATACTTTAAGGTTAGCATGATGATATTAATTTACGTACGGCCTATTTCAAGCACTCTTGTTTCTTTTTTAAATAATTTTTCAAATTAAATATTTATTAATTTGGTTTTCTATTTGTAATTTTTACTCTCCTAAAAATTATTTTCAAAATGGGAGGGAGTACCTCTATTTGAGCTAATACGGGTTATATATAGTTTTAAGATTGTTAATTTTTTTTTATTATTTTATTTATTTATATTTAGCGGTATTATTTTTCTGCGTATTATTTAAAATATTTTAATCTTTTATTTATTTTATTTTTCTGATATAATTTTATATATTCATTAATTTTATTTTACATTTTTATCTCTTTTTGCTTTTATCTAGTTTTTCCTAATTTTATAGTTTCATATATATGCAATAAATTCGATATATAATATTTTTTGTTGCATCTATATGTATAAATGCTAATGAGAAATCGTAAAAAATGGGAATGAAACAATGTAATACTTTTAAAAAACAGAGCATAATTTTTATGTATTACATAGATTTGATTAACAATTAATCTGGATTTTCTCTATAGGAAGTCTGGTGAGTCAATTCATAAAATTTTTTTTGAGGTTAATAACTTCTCTTTTCTACCATAACTTATTTTGATAATAACAAAATAAGTTATGGTAGAAAAGAGAGAACAGTGTAAAGTGTGACATGATTTCCTATATAAAATTATGAGGTTTAAAGTACATGAATATGGGACAGTGGTCCCGAAACATTGTACCATATTATGATAATTTAATACAAATTTCATTCAACTGGAAGTTATTAACCTCAAAAAAATTTTTATGAATTGACTCACCAGACTTCCTATAGAGAAAATCCAGATTAATTTTTTTTTGTTATAATATTGAAGAAAGAGCATAGAACAATACAAGAATAGAAAAATGAAATAAACAATTTTTCAATAATCAAATCTATGTCATACATATAAATTATCTTCTGTCTCTTAAAAGTATTACATTGTTTCATTTCCATTTTTTACGATTTCTCATTAGCATTTATACATATAGATGCAACAAAAATATTATATATCGAATTTATTGCATATGTATGAAACTATAAAATTAACCTCAAAAAAATTTTTATGAAAAAAAATTAAATTAATGAATATATTAAATTAGGTGAGAAAAATAAAATAAGTAAAAGATTACGACAATTTAAATAATATTCAGAGGAATAACACATTAAAAAATAAATAAATAAAATAATAAACAAAAATTAACAACAAAACTATATACAAACAGTATTTGCTCGAACAGAGGTTATCTCATATTTTGTAAATAATTTTGCTAGTGCAACAATGTGATGCATATAATATGATTTTTGCATGGTATATGCACAACTCATTTAAAATATCCGCCTTATGTGTTGGGCTAACTACATAGGAGCAATTTATATATAAACACCTAATGTTGATGATAGTTTCGAATTTATAATATTTTACTTTTATAACAATAATATATGGAATATTTTAGTATACTACGATAATAGGAGACAAGCTAACTACGCTTGATTAACCGGCTTTGCGGTTTATCGAGATTCTCTCAGCGAATAAAGAAGCAATTAGAGAAGGCTCCCTGGGCTATGAATCAGTTGGATTCGTGTAATTGGCCTTGGTGCCTATAAAGACACTTATTAATGGTCCCTACGTGTACCTCAGCTCCCATTGGAGAATTATATTTATCGCTTAAGTCAAATACACAATGCCATCATTACACAATTTTATTAATAGTTTCCTTAGTTAGATCTCAGACCTGGTTTAATTGGTCGTAAAAAAAAGGGCATGTGCTCAATCAATTGTAGCGTTAATGTTCGTCATGAAATTGGAGTTGTTTGACTCCACAACTCCATTTACCTTTAGAATTAATTTTCCCGGTATTCACATTCCTCCCGTGTCGGCCGTCTTCTTAATAATCCTGGCGATGGTGCACCCATTTAAGTTGTCCGTGACTGAAACAAATCACCCTTCCCTATTCATTCTTATTGCAGCTTCGAGTATCTCGGGATGGGTTCATTGCAGTACGATCGAGTTAACCATTAACGGAATAGAATTGAAGGTCATTTTCGTATTTTTTAATTACATTGTCAACAAAATGTAAATGAAGTTTGTTCAAATTATGTTATTAGAGTTTACATTAAAAATTAAAGGATTACATATCTTTTATTCTGACTACTCAATATATAGTTTATCATTAGGGATGGGATTTTTATGTTTTCATATATTTTTTCTACAAATTCTATATACTTTTTTCTAAGAACATTTAATGCGATTAAAATCAATGATTTTCTCATATAATATATTTTTTATTAATTGTTTAAGAGTAGTTAACTTTAATAACAATACAAGTTCATTTGATCCTATACCCTCAACATTGTTTATGTTTCCTCTCCGATATTATTGGCCCTTGGCCCATTATCAAGGTAAACCTAAAACGTTGATAATATTAGCATATAATTCCCTCACATTCAATACTAATATTTCTACTAACATAAATTATAATTAATTTGTCACATTCACTAAAATATTTTTTTCTTTCCAATATCGGAAGTTGCCTAAGTCAACAATCTTTAAAACAAAGATATTTATCAAATTCTTGTCAAACGACTGACATAGAATTCCGATACAAGACTGAAAAGACAAGAAACTGCTCGTCGATTCCGACTATTACAACATTTACTAGACAAACGGTCTAAACTCCCAATCCATTACAAAAGACTGATCTACATGACTATAATAAGACCTCTCTGTACATACGGAGTGTAGCTTTGGGGCTCCACTAAACCATCTAATTCCTCTCCAATCCAATCCTTACAGTCCAAAATCCTTCGTAAAATCCTTAATACTCCTAGCTTTGTCACAAATCAAATCATCCATCAGGACCTCAATGTCTCCTATGTTGCCGTTTTGGTCAGAACCAGATACCAATCCTTCCATAATAAACTTCCCAACCACCCAACCCACTTGTTTCTAACCTAGCTTCCTCTTCCATACTTGATAATCCTCTATCTATCTACTAGATCTAGTAATGTCATTGAAGTTCCATCAATGGGTAGATTCTCCACATGTTTGTATTATGTAATTTTATATCTAATAGCAAATTTACTAGTTGTATATAATTGTATACAGTTGGAAATAATAATAATAAAGTACAAAAAAATATTGTTGCAACATTTTACAATACAATTTTATAAAATAGCCACCTACTTATAAAACTATATAATTTTAATAATTATAACATTGTTCTTCCTAACAAATCAAACTAGCTTTACATATTTTAGTCTATACAGTGTCGGTAGTCCGAACTGGCGTAAAAAAAAGTGACTCTTTTTTTTTAAAAACTCAGCTGGCAATATCATTTTTGTTTTCAAATAAAATTGCACACGTGGAAAGGACATTTTTAACTTCCCGATATATAGACAAGTTATTGTATTCACCATGACAATCAAAAGTGGAAATTTTTACAGTTTCAATATTCGGTAATCCAATTCATACGAAAGTGTTCATAATGTATGTTCTTGGAATTAGAAATACATAATATCTATTGTATAAATTATTTGATTCTATCAAGCAAATTTAAATAGTAGAAATATATAGAGTAAAATTTTGTTAGTGGACTCATTTTTTTTAATATCACGTTTTAAATAAATCCACACAAAGAGTATGTTTCAATTATTGATTAAAAGTATAAACAGTGTTGCATCAGTGAACGATACAGATGTTGATTAATGGTTGAAGGTCGTAAGGAGAATGATTTCACATTTAAAACTGATGAGGAAATCGTACAGAGTGTTACAGAAGTCTCTACTAATAAAGAAAAAAAAGGTGAAAGACAAGTTGAGGAACCAACGACAATAAAGCATGAAGAAGCAGTATCTCATTTCAATCACTGTCTGAAGTGGATAACAAAGAATGATATACCATGACAACAAGTCCTTCTTTTACAACGTCTGGGAAAAGAATTAGTAAGAAGTTCCTACAGAAGTTTCAGAAAAAAAAATAAATAAACGATTTCTTAAAAAAGATTATTTTTTTAAAACTTCGCACTGTCAAATTTCTAATAAAAATATGTTAAATAAATAAAAATAGTACAATGTATTTCCTTTTTTTTATTTGCACTCTTTGTTTTTTAATCCAAAGGATTTTTTTTTTATTAATTTATTTATTGTTATTTAGAACTGTACAAAAATATATACAAGTAAATTTGCTGTAAGTGACATAGTGACATGTTACAAACATGTGGAGAATCTACCCATTGATAGAACTCCAATAACATTTCTAGAGGAGAAGATCTCGAGGCCATCTTCTTTTCAGACGCCTAGGAGGATTATAAGGTAATGAAAGAGAAGAAAGGTTAGAAACAAGTGGATTAGGGTGGTTGGGAAGTTTATCATGGAAGGATTGGTATCTGGTTTTGGCTAAATCGGCAACATATGAGACATTAAGGTCCTGATGGATGACTTGATTCGTGACAAAGTAAGAAGCATTAAGGATTTTACGAAGGATTTTGGATTGTAAGGATTGGATTCGGGAGGAATCTGTTGGTTTACTGGAGCCCCAAAGCTCAACTCCGTATGTCCAGATAGGCCTTATAATTGTCATGTAGATCAGTCTTTTTTAATGGATTGGATTTATTTTTAAATTTAAAAATCACATCGTATACCAAAATTATGACACAGATGTTTTTTAATTATTTTGTGGAAAGCCAATAATAAATATCTATAGTTATGATAGTTGATAATTTCAATGTAGTTCTATTCACTTTTACTTTCAACTGAAAAATACATTTAAGTTACTACTAAGATTTCTCCTTCTCTTCAGTATGAATTCTTCACTCCTCCATTTCTTCAAATACTATATCCACTTATTAGAACTGTGGACGTTGGACAACCGTTCCAAATTGATTTTGGGAAACAATGGTAGACAATTTATTTTTGGAAATTTAAGATGTATCTTACTTGTTTTTGATAGACAGATGAATATGGTGAAATAAAATAAACAATACAATAAAATGTATTTTTTAAAAATTCTTTAGTATTTTATTTTATTGTGAAATATTACATTCTTTCTTATATAATACTCCTTTAACAAATCAAAATATTGTATACGTTCTGTTTTTTTATTTTCAGGCTTTTTAAAATGATTTTTCAATTCTTAATATTTATATGTTTTTATTCCATATTTATGTAAAAAATAAACATGTATTTATGTGCATAATTTGACTTTTTTATCACATAAAAATATCACTCCTTGTTTATCATTTCTCACTTAAAGACACCTCTGAGCTAAACATTGGTTAGCTTTGTCTGACAGGCTAAAAACGCCACCATAAAATCTGTTTTTCAGATCGATTCCCAGGCTAAGTAGAAAAAAATTCGTCCTCTTTTATTTCATTTATTTTTGGTTTAATAATAATGATACGAGATTTTATCTTTCATTATAAATTGTATTTGTAAATTCAATCAAAAATATTTACGTTAGCCATTTAAAATGATATAAGGAACAAAATTTTATTTAAATTTGTTTTTTTTATTTATTCCTTTTTTTTTGGGGGGGGGGAGGGAGAATTAAAAAGGAGACAGACAGATGTTTATTACATAATATTAGTTTTTGCTTACAACAGGGCTTCTAAACTGTAACTTATTTACAAAGTGAAATATTAATCAAACGGGAGATTTATTTAGTTAAATGTTACATAAAAAACGTATCGGCCTATATACATTTTTATTATATGACAATATCCTATTACTTTAATATCGTTCTGAATGAAATCATAGTGAAAACAAAGATAGTTACAGTTAACATCGAATTAAAATAAAACATTTAAACACATTCAAACTTAAGGACAAATTTTTTAACTCAGCCGCGTGAACTTTGAACAAAACTATACCACCAAATTTGATGGAAAGCATTCCTTCGGTATGATATGGACTAAATAATTTTGTTGGTAATATAGTTAATGATATGTTGACAAAGTACGTATCGGTCACCTGCAAGAAAAGACATTACACAATTATTATTAGACAGAAATCAAATTAAAAATACTATAAAACGTTTTTTTGTTTTTTATTATTTCAGGTATGAACTCATGATACAAAACATTTAAATTGTAAGGATTTTTATATTACTACATTATAACTATTGTAGTATTTTAAATTAATTTTCACAATTTTAGTATAACTTTTTTTGTAGGCGAAGGATTAATTTTGTACATATACAAATATATACATATATTTTAATAAAATATATAACTATAATATAATTTTCACAGCCTAGGAGAAGAACTCCCTTCCGTTTAAATTGAGGGTCATATGAGATACCTCAAAGGAATCTTAGTTTTCTTTGTCAAAAACCGAAATTAGCTTGGTAATAAACTTAAGACAACTTTTCGCACGCCGGTTCACGGCTTTGAAAACAATTACAATGAGTTATTTCAACTTCCAAACCTATTTCAAGACACGTTAACTCAGTTCAGTGATGCTATAACTCAAAAATGAAAGTCCTCTTGAACAGCGTTGACATCTGGAACCCATAATTCTAAAACTGACAGTCCAAACCATCTATGGTTGTACGTTCTTATAAGCTATTCATATATTTTAATTGCAAATTTATGCATAACAGATATATGTCTATTTAACAATGCATAGGGTTGGGTAATTT
>NW_027107511.1:212595-221217 GCF_000696795.3 Halyomorpha halys
ATTTATTTATAATATAAATAAATGAAAGTACTGGCAGAACATATCGTTGTGATGAGCTTTTATTATTCTGAAAAATCATTGGCCAGTAATTGTGGTTTCATTTCTGAATCATTGTTATAAATCTAGTGAAAAATATAGATAAATCTATTTTCTTAATGTTATTTATGAATGAATTTATTTATGTAGAATGAGATATAGAATCAAAATTTATTAAGGTATCACAACTCTAGGTTATTTGGAGATGGAAAATTCATATTAAGTTTTTGCAACTAATTTTCGAATTCAATCTCCTTATGAACTTAGGGGTGTCAAATTTAGAAATAATCTTCGTTTACCTACATTTGGCTCATCAAAAAATTTCCAGTAATTGTCGCTCAGGCAATTCAGTGCACTTAAGGAAAAGGGAGATTCTTTTTAAATAGATTGCTACGTCGACCAGTACTTATTATAAGGGAATGTTTTAAAAGTAGGATATGAAAGGCCGTCTCTGAAGAGCAGAAGTAGTAGTTCCCTTTTTTAGCTAATTCTGTAAAGTGGTTCCAATAAGTAATATTAAAAATTATTAAAACACACGTAGAATCATACATGAACAAGAGAACAAGCATACTTGAACGTCTGTTGGGTAAATTTCCTCATACGTTATGATTTTACATCCTGAATGATTGAATTTGAATCATCACAAGTCTAGGTTTGTGCAAGTAGAATTGAACAAATGTTATGTTTTTAGGTTCTCTAAGCTCTGTTTATGCTTAGCGATCTAAAGATAAACCAAGAAATGGAAAATTTTATTCTCGTATGGACTAATCCGTTGTGATTATGATTAATTATCATAATGCTGCGATGCAGAATATTCAATATGACATCTTATTAACACATGGAATCCTAGTGTTTCTTTTTTGATCATACCTTCTAACTTTATATACAAACTAGTACAATTTATAAAGACTTAATACTAAGATACATCTGAATATATACAATATGTACAAACGATTCCCCTTCGTTTACCATATAGCATTATAATGGAGTGGGCTGGGTCTGCTGAAGGCGGGGGTCACAATATTGGCCAAGGAGACGCTGGGCAGAGGTACAAGAATGGGGAGGGACCACTTCACTTGGGGCATTCTATAAAGGCCTTTCAAAAAACAGTTCATAAAATTCCACTTCCAGTTACCGACAGTTAAAGGAGTAGACCGACACTTGGAAAATGTCTATAATAAAAATGTTTCCCAAACCCTCCAAGCCACTTGAATATCCATCTTCCTACCGTCCTATTTCACTTCTGCCCATTATGGGAAAAATCCTAGAAAAACTCTTATTAAAACGCCTCTATCCAATCCTTAACTCATATCATGTTATTCCTGACCACCAGTTTGGATTTAGAACATCCCATTCTACCATACAACAGAGTCGTCGAGTGGTTGATGTCATATCTTCTACATTGGAGCGCGGAATGTACTGCACGGGAGTCTTCCTCGATGTTGAACAAGCTTTTGATCGAGTCTGGCATCCAGGTCTACTCTATAAACTTCGTCAATTCCTACTCCCTACATATTTTCTTATAATCCGCTCCTATCTCTCTGATAGAATTTTTAAAGTAAATCATAACCTAGCCTACTCATCTCTCTTTTCTCAGTCCGCTGGTGTTCCTCAAGCTAGTATCTTAGGTCCCATTCTTTGTACGGTTTATACAGCTGACATCCCAACCCACCCTAACACAGTCCTAACAACATATGCTGATGACACATGTATACTGTCTGTAAACAACGACCCAACTAATGCATCACAAACACTACAGACACACATAACATCTATTGAAGAATGGTGTCAAAACTGGAGAATCAAAATAAATCCTGACAAATCCCATAAGATCACCTTTACTCTCCGTCGTAAACCTCTACCCTCCTGTCCTACAGGATCCTTTCTAAATACTCCATTAACGCCTGTTGAACAGATTCGATACTTAGGACTCCATCTTGATAAGAGTGAAACGACAAGAAACTGCTCGTAGATTCCGATTGCTACAACACTTACTTGACAAACGCTCTAACTTCCCATTCACTACAAAAAATTAGTATACACTACGATAATCAGACCAATTTGGACATATGGAATTGAGCTCTGGGGCTCTACCAAACCATCAAATTCCTCCCGCATTCAATCCTTACAATCCAAAATCCTACATAAAATCTTTGATGCTCCTTATTACGTTACAAAATAAACTCATTCACAAAGACCTTAACATCCCATTCGTTGCAGATTTGGCACAAATATGCGTCTTTTCATTCCAAACTCTTTACCCGTCCTAACCCATTAATTCTTAATCTATCAATCTTATCAATCCCTGATAATCCTTCGAGGCGTCTGAAAAGAAGATGGCCACGGGACCTTCTAATTTAAATTAATGTTTGAAGTACCACCAATGGTTGGTTCCTTCCCAAAATTTTCAAGTGTATATGAAACATACAAC
Source organism: Halyomorpha halys (assembly GCF_000696795.3). Classification (NCBI taxonomy): domain Eukaryota; kingdom Metazoa; phylum Arthropoda; class Insecta; order Hemiptera; family Pentatomidae; genus Halyomorpha; species Halyomorpha halys. The sequence continues at coordinate 215,063 of NW_027107511.1, forward strand.
ATATTTACTTATTGTATTTATTATTGTACAGTTGTAAATCACATTAAATAAATAAATAAAAAAAAAAGTACCAGTGACTTACAACTTGGGAAATCCAACCTAAACCCGAAGATTGAAGTCCAGGCTGCTGTAGGACACTCTGTTATAAATTCTATATTTATCTATTCTATTATTGACATTACTACTATTTTATTTATTTTTTCTCTTCATCCTTATCTCAATTGACTCTTTTGTTTTTGCATTAAAAGTCAATTATTTATTTTAATGAATCTATTATAAATCTAATTGTTTTTGTTAATAACTTTTCTTTTTCTCTCTTCTTAAGAATTATTAATTTTATCTAATTTCTTTTTTTTGTAACGTTCTAAATATTTAAGGATGTCTCTCGCAAGAGACTATAATAAAGATTACCATTTTCAACTATTAAACAAAAAAAAAAATGTTACTGTCATATTTACCATGTATGGCCCAACCGGCCGATCTTGTGACGCTTCTAACATGCTGCTACCACTGTCCCCCTTAATAAAATTAAAAAAAAAAACATTAATAAGCAGAGAATTATTTAAAAATATGTAAAATAAAATGAGAAATATAGACTAAAATATATAACTATAAGGAAGATCTGTAAAAGAAGAACAATGTAAAAACGGTTAAATATTTAGAAATATGTAAAATAAAATGGGAATATGAACTAAAATATTTTAAAATATGTAAATTAAAATGTGAACTATGGACTAAAATATGTACTTATCAGAAAAATATGCAAATAATAATAATGATGAGTAAATATGGTAAAATATATGAAATAAAATGAAAAATTGAACTAAAATATATACTTTTAAAAAAAAAAGAAATAACAAAAAGGTGAAATGTGTAAAATATAATTCAAGTGTCACGTAAAGCCAATATTAACATGAATATAGAAGTTGTAGACATTTTTTCTAAAAAAAAGATTTGTATTTTTATAATATTTACTTTAAAAACTAAATAATGTCAAATTTATATATCCCCTGATGTAATAATTTGGAAAAAATACTAAAATTAGGAAACTTTATGTTATATTAGAAAATTATCCTCTTTAGGGCAAAATCACTTAACAAGAAATAAAATAATTTAAATATAGACGTCCCGAACCCGATATTATTCCTTCCATAATAAACTCCCTAACCACCCAAACCCACTAGTTTCTAACCTTGCTTCCTCTTCCATTTCTGGCAATCCTCCGAGGCGCCTGAAAAGAAGATGGCCTCGTGACCTTATATTGTAAACTGTTTTTAGAGTTTTACTACTGGGTAGTTTCTCTACATCCTGTATCATATCATTATGATCAAATTTACTGGTTGTATTTTTTTATACAGTTGTAAATATCAATAAATAAATAAAATAAAATAAAATTAAAAAAAAATATAGACGTGAAATTCTATGTCAATATTCATCAATTAAAATTAGCACTAATTATTTATTATTTACTTTATACATTGAAGAATATTCCACAGAAATCATTAGCATAGGCTATGAAGAATCATTAGTTTATTTTCATAGACTTGTTACAGGTGAAATAGACTGGCCTAAACCCGTTGGTTAATTTATAGATACAACGTGTCATGCTGTTCGTAATTTATTACTACATCGTGTCCTGCTATTTGTATCATTTTTTCCTTTCTCTTTCCAGCCGTTTAAGCCGTAAAATATATTAAGTGTTTGTTTTCCCGATCAGATATTTCATGTGTAAATCAAACAAAGCAATTAGTGAATCAAAATGGGGTACATTTGATCCAAGATATGTTGGTTCCGGGCGGACGCCTTTGACGATTTCATTTTTTTGTTAAAATTAATCACGTTATATTCCTCTAGGACCTTAGTCCAATAAACAGGGATATTTTTTTTTTTTTTGTAATATTGTACATATATAAAATCTAAATACGGGTCGGGTTATTATAATTTTTTTTTTATTTATTGCTATTTACAGCTGTACATTATAATACATTTAGTAAATTTTGTTTCAGTTAAAATGGAGTGTTACAGGCATGTAGAGAAACTACACATAGCACTCTACTAGAAATTTTTTTTTTTGTTGCAATCAGCTATTATATGTGTCGCTGTGTACAGCACTAGGGGATGTAGACAAAACGTGCAAAATGGAAAAATATCTAAAAAACTTAGAAAAAATTACAAAAACGAAATTTTGGTTGGTTTTTGTGGTTTGGTTGCGAAAAAATTACTATCAGATAATAATAACAGTAGAAAACAAAAAATAAATAAGAAAAAGGGTATTGAAAATTATTTTTAAAAACAAACTAATAGAATAAAAAAGGAAATTAAGATTTAATCATTGTTCAACGATTTCTACATGCCAAAAAAAAATCTCTCGGTTGTCAATTTGCCATTCTTCATTATTGGTTGAAAAATAAGTTGATAAGTAATTTTAAGCCAATTTAATATTTTTATTTTATAGAAGAACTGCTGAATTATATAAGATTAATATGGTTAATATTAATTATATAATTAATATGGAACAAGTAGACAACTTCAAATACCTGGGCGCGCACCTTAATGAAAATGAATATATCGATTCAGAAGTGACTGAGCGAATCGCTGCTGCGAGCATGATGTTTGAAGCAGTTAAGAGAGGTTTTCTAAACAGGCGAGAGGTGGAAAAGAAAAGAAAAGTCGACGTTTCTTACCATTTTGAAATATTCGTCAGAATCATGGACGGATGGACTGAAGAAGCATCAGTCAAGGATATAAGCGTCAGAAATAAGATTTCTCCGAAAGATTGAGAGGAAAACAAGAAGATGCAGAGTACGCAACACCTCAATGTTAAGCCGGCCAACAATGTGATACGAATAGAAGAGAATCGACTATGATGGCTGGGACATCTGCTAATGGAACCGAGGAGGATAGCTAGTGAGGCCTACCGAGCCAAAGTGGAGGGCAAGAGAGGAAGAGGACGGCCTAAAAGAAAATGTGAAGATGAGGTAAAAAGCGACTTCTCGAGAAGAAGACTTGAATGGATTGACAGAAGGCGCCTTGCAGAAGACCGGGAGAGCTGGAGAGGTCACTAACTTCCTCCTCACACTGCTTAATGCGGTTCAAGAGGATTGATTATGATGAAATAAATATATGAAAATCAAAAAATGAAAAATTGTACTGCTATATTCCATGAAGAGAGTGCTTCAGTTCTTTTTAAAGAAGTACTGTTGCTTAAACAACGGTTGTGCAAGGTAATTTTTATGACCACCTTCCCTACAGGAACACCCTAGTTTACCCCAGACAGGATTCGAAACGGTTTCACTGCAATTATGAGTCAGTCAAAGTCAGTGCTTTAGTTCTCTACGCTTTGAACATCCTTATGGTGGTGATTTGTTCATGATCACACTTACTCACCAGATGTTTCACGGATGAAGTTTCCCCTTTGTAAAGGCTGTGTCGAACCCAAAGGGTCGCAGTATTACATTAAATAATTATCTGCCACAACCAGATTCAAACCCAGGTCCTAGGAGTAATAGTACAGTACCTTACCTACATAGCCACCACGCTCCTCATATTTCTGTGTGTGTCATTATACATATGTATAATTATGATACTGTAAAGGTAGATATAAGTATTCTTAAACTAAATGCTAGGTCTTGAATCCATTTTTTTATCCATACTTTAAACCTAAAAGAATGTTTTTTTTTAAATATAAAGATGTCTGCAAGTATCTTTTCATTTTTTACAGTAAAGCTTTCAATTTTTTTAATTTAATAAATTTTCTCCTATTTTTCTTCATACTTTCAATGATTTTTTCTTTTTTTTTAGAAACCTTGGTGAAAATTGTTTTTTCAAACAATTTTGAGACTAAATCTAAAGGTTATAAAAACTTCTTACGAATAGTGGCAATTGGTGTGGATTCATAGGGATTTCCGAGTTTAATTGTTCCTAAGAAGTAATCTGAGCTGAGGGTTAAATAATTAAGGAAAATCGCATCTTTGGGAAATGAATTAAATCCAACCAATGACGTTATAGTTCATTTCTATATAAAAATAAAATACATAAATATATATAAATGAAAATGTATAAGCACCTTAAGATCGGTTTTTATTTGTTGTATTTATGGATTTGTATTTACCCATAAAATTAGTTTTGTACAGTGTATTGCGTTTTACAATTATAAAATTTTTCATCGGTGACATAAATTCCCAATTTCCAAGATAACCGAACATGTTTTTATTTAATATTTACTGTTAATGATCCTTCCATTGTATCCCAATCCCTCCAATCCCACATCACCACCCTCGAAGAATGGTGCCAAAACTGGAGGATTAAAATAAATTCCACCAAATCACATTTACCCTTCGTCGTGCCCTACAGTATCTTTTAATAATATCCCACTTATTCCAGTTGAACAGACCCGTTACTTAGGACTAAATCTGGACAAACGACTGACATGGAATCCTCATACAAGACCGAAAAGACAGGAAACTGCTCGTCGATTCCGACTATTACAACATTTACTAGACAAACGGTCCAAACTCCCAATCCATTACAAAAGACTGATCTACATGACTATTACAAGGCCTATTTGGACATACGGATTTGAGCTATGAGGCTCCACTAAACCATCTAATTTCTCTCGAATCCAATCCTTACAGTCCAAAATCCTTCGTAAAATCCTTAATGCTCCTTACTTTGTCACAAATCAAATCATCCATCAGTACCTCAATGTCTCCTATGTTGCCGATTTGGCCAGAACCAGATACCAATCCTTTCATAATAAACTTCCCAACCACCCAAACCAACTCGTTTCTAACCTGGCTTCTCCTTCACTACCTAATAATCCTCCTAGGCGTCTGAAAAGAAGATGGCCTCGAGATCTTCCCCATTAGAAAAGTTTTTGGAGTTCTATCAATGGGTAGATTCTCCACATGTTTTTATCATGTCATAATGTCACTTACAGCAAATTTACTTGATGTGTACATATGTATACAGTTGTAAATATAAATAAATAAATTATTAAAAAAAAAATTTACTGTTAATATTGCTTTGTGCTTATATTGTTAGTGAGCACATCGACAACAATAAGATACCTTAGTACGCTATTTTAAAATCGATCGTATTTTATAAATCTTAGGAATCAATATCGCCATAATGGACCTTAATAGAAAAGGAATCCGAAAAGTTAAAATAAATCGATACGTATGCTTACCATTTTTAAATTGGCGGTATTTTCCCAAACTAGGAATCAGATAATTCAATCATTATATACTCAATATGTTTAATTATATTCATTACAATAATCGAAAATATGTATGCAATTAGATCATTGATATATTATATCTTAATTGTATATGTATTAATTAATTCTATTTTTACTGACATACTTACTTTATGTGTATACACAGATCTTAAAAATAGGCGTAAATAATTATTTTTGATCTAAAATAAATTAACTGTAATATTTAATGAGGGACCAACTGATACTGCTTTCGTAAGTATCTAAAGGAGATTTGGGATCGGGATAGCTTTATTTGTGGTAGGATATAGCTGGTGAGGGAAAACAAATCAGTATAAATTTTGTATTTTAAGTATAAATTTTCTCAATCTTTCATCCTTAACAATCACTGATAATCCTCCGAGGCATCTGAAAAGAAGATGGCCACGGGACCTTCTAATTTAAATTAATGTTTGAAGTACCACCAATAGGTGGTTCCTTCCCAAGATTTTCAAGTGTATATGAAACATACTACATATTTACCTATTGTATTATTTTGTACAGTTGTAAATTACATTAAATAAATAATTAAAAAAAAAAAAATTTAACCCTTTATAAGTCCGACGTTTCGGCCAATTCGGCCATCCTCGAGGACAATCAATCACAACAGGTTTTATTATAGATATAATATTTTAAAATTGTAAACAATTGACAATATTATTAGTAAATTGTCATACCTTAATACAATTTTAGAACCACATAATTTAAAAAACCACTATGTACGGTATTCTGCCCAGATCATTAATTTCAGTCCACAAAGTACCCTATGAGACATTAAAACATCAGGGAATCATTAGGTTATGTCTAATAACCTAATTTGTCAATTCTTCACATTAAATTAAAAATTAAAACTTTTTATCACAGTCAACCTTCTCTATTATAATTTATCACAACAATATTT
>NW_027107511.1:221477-233412 GCF_000696795.3 Halyomorpha halys
ATTTTCAAGTGTATATAAAACATACAACATATTTACTTATTGTATTATTTTGTACAGTTGTAAATTACATTAAATAAATAAATAAAAAAATATATATAAATTTTATAAATTAGCTTCATTCAATAATTACTTCCATAGAAAATTTTGATTTTTTCGTTTTTAAGGCAATCAACAGCGAAGGTGATGTTTGCCTAGTTATCTACAGGTGACCAACCTATTATAACCATAGTGGGGGTCAAGTTTTCCATTTTATAGGACTGCTACTAAATGAAAAAAGTCAACGTCCCAGGCTAGATTGTAACCGCCCGCAAATCTCAGAAGGATTGACCTAGGCTTAACCATCTGAGCTACGGACAGTCCCGAAATTTGTTTCCCATTTACCTCGATTCACATTTTTAGGTAAAACACTTAACTCTGATCCACCCTGTATACTGTAGTCATAGCGGGAGTGTTTTTTTTTTAAATATTTATTTATTGCTATTTACAACTGTGCATTATAATACATTGAGTAAATCTGATCTCGGTTAAATTGCAGTGTTACAGGCGTGTAGAAAAACTACCCATTGACAGCACTCTAATGATGTTTTACATTAGCAGGTCTCGTGGCCATCTTCTTTTCAGGCGCCTCGGAGGATTGTCAGGAATGGAAGAGGATGCAAGGTTAGAAACTAGAGGGTTTGAGTGGTTAGGGAGTTTATAATGAAAGGAGTGATATCTGGACAGGAGTATTTAAATCTTAAAAACATTAAAAATAACTAAATCGTTTTTTATTACTTTAATTAAGTTTTTTTTAACTATATTGACAAATATAAAATACCTTTAATATAAATTATGAAGTAATTGAAAAAAAATGCTGTTACATTAACACATGGTTGTCCTAAAATGGAATTAAAAAACAAGTTTATTATTTATTTATAATGCTAACAGCTGTCGTTTACAGTTTTTTAAACTAAAAAAAAAACAATTAAGACCTTTCGATCATCGACTGGAATCTTGCGATCTTGAGAACTGTTCTGGACAAAACTCGTCGTAATCGCCCTGAAGATGGCGATGTTAGGTCCAAGCATCGGTTTACATAATTAAACGACTAATAAAGATAGGATTTTTATGTGATAAAAAAGTCAGAATAGGTTTATATTTACATAAATATCATATAAAACATGGAAACATTTGATCTGAAAAAATTAAAAATTCAGAAGAAATTCAACCTTAAAAAGCCTAAAAATAAACCGAAAACTGTATAAGACTTTTAAATTTGTTGAAAGAAGGTTTTACAAATTAATTTAATTATAATGATAATTTAATTCATTTACCTTAATCTTTATCAATATTAAAATTGCATGTGAGATACATCTTTAAGTTTTCATAAATAAATCGTCAAATGTATCGACCGAAAGCTCGTTCCACGTTCACAATCTTAACGAGTGATGCATACACATCAAAAGTGTATGCTTTTGAAAGTAATACAATCCATAGAACTAATCTCATAAACATATATAACATTACATGTTTATTTGTGGCTTCCTGCAAAATAATTGAGAACTATCTGTGTCACACTTTCGTCAATTATTTTTTTTCTAATTTACAAACAGTAAATACAAATTAAAGTTCTGAATCACAAAACAGTTCGTTTTCATTTTTAAAAAAATCTACTCAGTGAGAAGGGAAATATGAATTATAATTTTTACTTATAAATATGAAAAATATGATAACAAATTTTAAAAAAGTGGGATATTTAAAAATATGTAAAATAAATCTATACCGTTACAACCCATGAAGGGTGAGGAGTGCAGTACTTTGTAAGGAAATACTTTTACTAGACCATCGATTTTGCAAGGAGGTGAGTTGGTCATAATCAGGATCAACCACAAACTTTTTCTCCAATAAGGGTACCCATTTGCTTAGTGGACACTGGGGGCTCCTGATCCCACAGGTTTGACTCACGGCTGCAGTAACTGAATAAATAATTATAAGTCAGAGGCGAATTCAAGCCCGGGTCGTTAATGTTAGTAGTAGAGTGCCTTTCCACGTGGGATATGAACTAAATGTTTTATTTATAAGAAAAATATGTAAAAACAGCTAAATATTTAAACATATATAAAATAAAATGGGACATATGAACTAAAATATACAATTATAAGAAAAATATGTAAATAAAATATACAAAAGGTAAAATTAAAAAAAAAAAAAATGTAAATATATTTTATTTTAAATTGTTAAAAATATCACGGAATGTTCATAGGAAGCATTAGCATGTGTATTAACGTCGTAGAAAAAAGTATAAGAAAACATAAATTTTTACTAAATGATTTCTATATTATTTTTTACCTATGATATACCTTCATACAAGCAATTACCTACCATCTGTAATAAACAAAATGAGGTAATAATATATAATTTAAATAACTTGTTGAAATTTCAACAAATTCTGTAATTATGTACCGTGAAGAAATAATTGAGACATTAAGGAGAGGCAATTAAGTATTTATCTTTTCTTTTTTTTTTTTTTTAATTTAGGAAATATTAATTTCAACCCATTCCTGAGTTGGTATAGATTGAAGATTTATACCTTTACGATTAATATGCTTAAGATTAATTCGATTAAAATATTTTTTATTTATTGATATTTACAACTGTATAAAAAATATAACAAGGAAATTTGATCATAATGGCATATGATAGATACAGCATGTAGAGAAACTACCCAGTAGTAGAACTCTAAAAACAGTTTACAATATAAGGTCACGAGGCCATCTTCTTTTCAGGGCGCCTTGGAGGATTGCCAGGAATGGAAGAGGAAGCAAGGTTAGATTAAAATATTAAGTTGCATATTTCTGCCATGTTCAATTATGGAATATATATTTTTATTAATTGGCATAGCTAGTCCTATAAAAATTGTCTTTACACTACAATGAACAGAGTTGGAGAATTTTTCGTAATCCGTGAGGTGATTGACTATTTGATCATTCCAACTTAGAGTGAGGCTTGTAGTACGGTAGGAGGTGGGGGTTATCATAATATCCGATACGGAATGTACCAGACAACCTTTCTTAATTATATTTAACAGGAAGTAGCAGAGGTTGTTGTACTCGAAAATCTGTGATAACTTATGCTATTATGTGCGCAAAACTAACTACTCCTCTGAAAATCACTTTAGAGGAACATTGACATAATAATATAAATCAATATTTGTCCGAACAACTATAAATAAATTTGTTTTAGCAAATATCATTAAAACTACTACTTTTACGAAGATAAGCGTCATAAACTACTTCATAGTTCATAAAAATAGCTTTAATTTGAGTCCTAATTAACATCTGTACGTTAAATGGTTTTTGAAATATAGATTTCTCAAAATAAATTCCCTTACTACTGGATATCACTGAGTACAATTTTTTATGAAATGTTGCCTTTTAAAAAGCTATATCTCGAATCTTATTGTTGTCAATATTCTCGAATCTATTGAATGGAAATAGCTCTGTTAGGGTTCATATTTTAGAAAATTTACTCTACTTTAAATGATGTTCTCTTAGGTTTTCTATTGTTGTTGGTAGTTTTAATGATATAGAGCTCCGAATGAAAAATTAATTTTTTTAACGTTTTGAAACAGCAGCTATTTTTATTCCCCCTAACTATACTTGGCAGACTCATAAATATCGACTTGTAATTATACATAGTTTTTATTAAAGTAATAAAAAATTGGGGTAGAATAACTCTTTTTCTCCTCTTGGGCTCTTGTTCTATAAGCCTTCTCTTCAGTTTAGATTACAATGGCGAACATCCCAATTAACCTCAACGTAAACCTAAGCCCCAAGGGCGGGGCATTTTTGGCTTCTCTTTGAAGAGGAGTACGGTTAGGTCAGCTAAATGGTAAAGAACTTAAAATAGCCTGACTATGAAATTGCGACATTATTACAAGAGTAAACAAAGAAAAATATGGTAAATTAAATTAGTAATAAAATGCGAGCCCTAATAGAACTTCTTATGTTCAAGAGTTCCCGAGATACACTTAAAAAAATTTCATAACGAAAAATGTGGTGAAATTATTTTTGAAAACTATATTTCAGGAATCATTAGAAGTACAAATATTTATTAGCACCCAAATTAAAGCTAGTTGAATGTACTATAAAGTATTCTATAATTAGTATTTTCGTAGATATTGTCAGAAAATATACCAAAATAAATTCATAAAATGTTAAATTCTAGATGTTTTGAAAAAAGTTCGGTTTTTGAAATACTTTATCTCATGAACCATTTGACAAAAAAAAAACTTACAAATGGTATTTATTGGTTTGCAAATAATATATATAAAAAGCAACTTTCTGTTTATGAATTACCAATAATTTTTTTGTTTATTATGTTTCATACGATACCATTTGCACAACTGGCTTCCTTAGCTTCAGGTCTCCGATCTGTTTTGTATGGTTCATTACAGGAGCTGGTCCTGATAAAAAAAAATGTAATGCGTTGAAACTGGCATATAATGTGGATAAATTATCTTTGTTAACTCATATTTTATCTTAAATTGTTCCATCAATGTTATTTAGTGTTTTTGGCGATTTATAACTCTTATATAAATAAAGGAGTTATAACTAATCATTGAATTATTTTAACGAATTCATGATTTTTCATACCGTCTAAAAGCGATATTTTTAGGAAAGATTTCTTCATTTTAAGTTATGTTACAAAGAAATGTCAGAAAGGTTGAAAAAACGAAATCTGTTAGCGAAAAGGATGTCCAAAACTTTGGACTCTAGGAGCAGAAATAAATAAACCAGAAATAAGTTCTCGAGACTTGGCTGATATGGTCCACATTATAACTTATGTCCAGGTTTGATATTGAGTCTGAAGTAGGCTGGAAAAATAAATTTATTGCGAAACAAACTGAATAAAGAGCGATGGTTTTTCGAGATTTTAATTATATAAGCAGCTTAGTCTCTGCAAAAATGTCATATTTTCGAATACAAGAGTATTAAATTTTTTTGCTCTGATGGTTGGAAAAGTATTTGGTGCCGAGTAAAGGAAAAACGAAAAATGTGAAACGTTTTGGTTACTTTAAAACATTGGTAGTCATGTTGTGTGTGGGTGAGGTTCATAACATGCATTTTGACAACATTTTAAATGCAAAGGGCCATGTGAAAGTTTTGAATTAACAGTAGAGGCTGTTGTTACTGAGATGGTTGAGGGATCACCTTAGCATACCCACATGAGTAGCGGCGCCATTTTGACTCCGGCCTGGGCAGATTGACTTTTATTTATTTCCTTGTGGTCCCAAGTGATGAAAATTCGACCCTTCCACTCTGGTTTAAATAATTTGGTTACCCATAAGACAATACCCTCGGATACTAGAAATGATGAGGTAGGGTATCAACCTAAAAAAAATAAAACTCACTTATTAATGAGATGTTAGGTCAGGTGACAAACTGTTGGGACGCAAGATAGGTTCGTCCTGGCTCAAGAGATAAAGTGCTTGGGGAGGGCCATGATCCTGCGATGAGATACCACGTTACCAAGATTATAGATTTAAGTTAAAGTTGTATTTTTTTTTTAATGTGTAATTCAAAGCTTTGCGGCTTTAGCGCACTTGCTCAGCCTCCACTGGCTCATTACCAGTGAAGCGGCGAGAGGGATGCGCTGGGATCTTTTGAGCTATGATCTACCCCTCACACGTGGAGGGATAGAGTGGGCTCAGGGATTCTCTGGTCTATTGTGGAAATATCGTATGTAGGAGTGTAAATGTGACTAGAGACTATATTATTTTATCATTATGTTATTTTATTTATTTAGTTTTCATACAGATAGTTTGATTATGTTCACCTTGTATATTCTTTTGTTTGTATATATTTTAAGAGAGGTTTTTTTTTTTTCATTTTATTATTTTTTTTTTGAGATCATTCATTTTTTTTTTTAAATTTATTTATTTATTTTTTTTATTTTAGTATGTATGAGATCATCACTATTACCTATTGCCCACAACTGTGTGGCAGATTGTAATATCTATCAATAAATAAATCTATCAATCTTAAAAAAAATCCAAAGCTAATTGCAATACCATCGGTTACATGGAGAAACGCATATGTCACCTACAAGTTGAAAAACCGATATTCAAAACCAAGAATAGAGATTTCAATGTAATATTTTAGATACAGTACTTTTACATCTTATAGATCGTTTAAAATGCAAAAGACTTGGGGTTGCAAACAGGCGTATAGTCTAAAATGAGAAATGCAAACTGAAGCTAGGCGTTTAAATACGAAAGACGAAAATGATAGGCTGAGATTCATATTTTCAAATACAGAAAGCGATAAGAAAGTAACGTTATAACTGTATTACAATGTTATCAAAACATTATAGCCGGTTATTTCAAACATTTAAGGACTGATTCTAAAGGAAAAAAAAAAAAATCCGAGTCGTGAAAGTGACCAATCGCTATCAAGATAAGTGTAACTGTACGTCAGAAATCGATGGGGGCATTTGATAAAGGAGCCACTGTATAATTCACAGTTGATGTATGTCATAAAATATCTCGATATCTCGAAAGGAAATAGGATTTGCATATCCATCGGCAATGTACTTGGCAATGTTACCAATTATTTACCGAGAGGAACTATTCTAAATATGGCAAGATATATATCTGGCATTAATGGGATCGACCAGAAGTACAGCCATGTCGTTCTCCCCGGTTAGGGAGTATGGCCATATTAAGATAGTCATCGACAGCCGATCCCGTCAGGAGATTTTAGGCATAAATTCTTCTAGAATCTTCTAACTAGTTACCTTGTATTCAGTGGAACACCCTAACAAGAGAATCCAGTTTTTTTTTAGTACTAATAGACAACATAGTTGCGTAATGGATGGCATATATAACTTGTAAAAGGTCTTCAAAACATCTCATTGGCTAATAGCAAGTTATTAATTTTTGGTACGAGTATGCATGAAATAGGTCGCTTTGGTCAAAAGTTGACCGAATTTTCTTAAAATTACATATTTTGTTCACTAAATTCAAATTCAGTCGCATATCAAGAGAAATTATATTACTAGTTTTGTTCTGTACGTTTCGGGGTTGCTGAACGGATTTGTACGTTTTGAGGAATTTTAACACCTAATTGCATCCCCTCCTCATTTTTCAGTTTTATCAATGAAATAATTGTTTAGAATTATGAATTTGGCTCTGATTTATGGGAAAAAATTATTAAGTCACGAAAATAACAATTTATATTAAATTAAATGATTCATCACACTCAAATATTGCCAAGATCTGCTTGCTAGAGGTAAAGACAAACCGAAATCCATCTGTTTTAGGCAATTATCACCAACTGCAATACCATTAAGTTTTTAAGCTCAAATTATGTTTATAAAAAAATAATTGTGCTGAGAAACTAACAAATAAACCTAAATCAAATGATTCATGACACTCAATTATACCTGTCTCTGCGACAAGCTCTAGTTGCTAGAGGTGAAGACAAACCGAAATCTCTCTGTTTTAGGAAATCATAAGTTGAAACTAACTGCAATAAAATAAGTTTTAAGCTCCAATTATGTTTATAAAAATATAATTGTGTTGAGAAACTAACAAATAAACTTAAACTAAATGATTCATGACACTCTATTATTCCTATCTCTGCGACAAGCTCTAGTTTGGGCCCGTTTTTTGCTACGATCCGCAAGAGTTGAAAATAAACTGAATTTCCTCTGTTTTAGGAAATCATAAGTTGAAACTAACTGCAATAAAATTAAGTTTTTAAGCTAAAATTATATTTATAAAAAAAATAATAGTGTTGAGAAACTAACAAATAAACTTAAACTAAATGATGAATAAATGTCATGATTCTATTATTCCTATCTCTGCGACAAGTTCTAGTTTGGGCCCGATTTTTGTGACGATCTGCTAGAGGTGAAGACAAACCGAACTCTCTCTGTTTTAGAAAATCATAAGTTGATACTAAATGCAATAAAATTTTCTATAAATGTAAGAATCATTCCTGAACTCATTTTAAACAAAAAATTAGATTGCATTTTCTGTTCCCAAAATATGTGATAGATGATATATTTTAACTTTCTTTTTTATTGATATAAACTTTTAGTCTGCCATAATGAAAGTAGAAACGAAAATTAATTGTGAAATAATTTTAAAACTCCACCTACATTATGACAAATATTTGTTAATAAAATTTTTATTAGGATGCATGTTTGTGCAAAATAATCTATTCTTTTATTGGTGTTATGAAGGTCTCCAAAATACAGTTTCTCATTAATTAATCATAAGAAGTTTGTAAGAAATATTGTTGCGTTGAATGTTAGTTTGGTCGTATTGAGAAGCAGATAGGGAAAGGGATCGATGGACAAGATTTATTTTTTGGTAACAAGTATGGAAATGAGGATTGTGGTGGAATAAGTAGGTTTGGTATGCCGATCATTGTACAAGGAGCGACAGGAATTTAAATGATGAGGAGGGAAAGAAAGGGATTGAAATGTTAATTTCAGATACAGGTGGTGAACCGAAGGCGAGGGTGGTTAGAGTTAATGCAAAGCAGGATTTCAGGAGTTCGGTCGTGGTTGATTGAGAACAAGGAAGAGGTTGTCAACGCATTTCTTGATAAAATAATATCGTGAGTAATAAAGGGATTATGGAGTCAAGGAGATCATTGAAGACGATGTTAGAAATGTCAGGGGCAAGGGAGTTCCCCAGAGAAAGTCCAGAAATCTGATGAAGGAACTTGTCATGGAGGCAAGGTGACCAGATCTAAGGGCGGTATGAGGTTCAATGGGAGTCCACGTTTTAATTTTTTTTTCTTGATATACTTTTTTATGAAGACAAAAAATGCTAACTACCCTCACTGATAAGACTATACCTACATAGAAGAATAGTTTTTAGCTTTTAGTTTTACCATTTTTGTCTTTACTGTTAATGACCAGTTTGTTTTTTGTTCCTATAGTTGTACATTTTTAATTTTATTTTCATTATTTTATTTTTTATTTATATTTTTATTTTATTAATATTATTATGTTTCTAGCCAAGTTTTTATATTTCTCTTTATATTAAAAAGTGGATTATTTCATGCAATATCACTTTCTTAAAAAAATATAAAGTAATTTTACTTAAGTTATTTATTGACATTTACAACTGTATTTACGTGAAAATGTGATGTTAGATTACAATGATATGATTCTGATATATAGAGAAACTACTTATTGGTAGCACTCTAATAACATTTCTACATTAGAAGATCTCGAGGCAATCTTCTTATCAGGTGCCTCGGAGGATTGTCAGGAATGAAAGAGGAAACAAGGCTAGAACATAGTGGGTTTGGGTGGCGAGGGAATTTATAACGGAAGGATTCATATCATTTTCGGGCTTATTTCAGTTAAAATAATTTTTACTTAATTCTTGATCCCATTTATTATCTTAATTTTAGCAAGAATTTCTTCAAGAAATATGGAATCAAACATGAGAAATAAAAATTTTAAATTTATTTTTGTATTACAGAAAAAATCGTGTTGATCAGGACATCGTTTACGCAGGAAATTCACTTGAGGCCTGATTTTTAATTCAGATCAGTGTTACAAATCCCATCAAATCACCTTTACCCTTCGTCATACACCTACCGACTGCCCTACAGTTTCATTTAATAATGTTACTATTACCTCTGTAGACAATGCTTCCTCCCTTTGTTACATAAACAAGCAACACAATAACAAATATAGCAATTTTCATTCAATTGCAACCTTTTCCAAGTCAATTCTAACCTATTTCATTCAACTGTCACCCTTTTTTTAGCAAAAAGAGTGACATTATTTTTATCTGTGTTATTGTTAATCTAATCATTTTAATATCTTTATTTATATTATACTTGTATTATTTTATTCATTTTTATTATATTATTTTGTTTATTACTCCTATTATTTACTATAAATCTATGTATATGTTCAAATTATTAAGTTTTTACCACTGTCCAACAGATCCACTACCTTGGACTACATCTGGACAAACGACAAATCTGGAATCCTCACAGAAGACTGAAAAGACAGGAAACTGCACGTCGATTTCGACTATTACAGCACTTATTAGACAAACGGTCTTAACTTCCAATTCATTACATAAAAACACACTTTCATTGCATAAAAACACACATTACATAAAAACACACACACAAATACATTACGTAAAACTTTTGAAATTCAAGGGGTTGCTAATTCTATTTTATTTTATTAAAAGTAATAAACCAAAACTATATCTAATGAAATGCATGTTTGCTTTTTAAAAACATTTTGAGAAACTGATAGCTAAACACTTGGGATGTTTCTTTTACCTTCAGTAACATAATTGCAACCGCAGAGTGGTTTAAGATATACTATATCTGAAAAGATACAGAGACTATGGCACGTTATATACAATACTATCTACAAACTAGTCTCCTACAACTCTGTTCGACTTCTAAGGTTTTTACTGCTGTGTGTGGTCATAACTTAACCATTTATATTAATAAATAAGGATATTTGTAAATAAACTAGTAAAATTAGAATTTGGGTTGGAAAAAATGAAGGTAAAGATGGAAATTGTTTTAATCCATGTATTCTGACTCTAATAAGAACATATTTAGTTTGGTATTCTCATAATAATCCGATTTTTTGTTAATAATTATAATTCCCTTAGGAATAGTAGTTTTCAGGATATATGTCAAAATAAATTCACAAACTATGAAGTTATAGTAGTTCGTGCCAAAGTTTTGGTTTATGAAATATCCTATCTCGAGAACGATTCAACCTAAAAAGCTCTATTAGGGGTCATATTATTGAAAATTTACTTTACTTTAAATAATTCACTATGAATTTTTTTAGAGCTGTAGGTAGTTAACGAAAAATTAGTGACAATTTTAAGTTTTTTAAAAATAAAATTTGTTAATTGTATCGTTAACATTTAAAAAACCCTAGCTGTTCTTGGATTGTGCTTGCAAAGACGAATATGGTTGTATTACTGGTACTCGTACTAGTATTTGGTGGGAGGAACAAGTGGCCTACCTAGGTTTCCGCCGCGATTCATTCTTCAGGACCGCCGAAAAATGAATGTTAACTGCCCCAGATGGGAATCGAACCCACAACGTTCCGAACCGAGCGCACTGGAACCTGCCCCCCCAACCCGCACGGCCTTGGTTGTATTAAATGTAATTATTGATGTTCCCCCATTTTCCTACTACTACAAGAAGTGTTCCATCTACACAAATAAGTTAGAAATTGACAACGTGATGAGCATTCTAAAGAAAACCAAGCAAGAAGTTGTCTCATCGATGATCTACTCATTTTTCTGGTTTCAATTAAACTCCGAAGATCTATATAAATATATGTATATAGCCAGTATGAACAATTACTGAGCTAATAGTGACTGCAGACAAACATAAATATTTTATAGGTCAAACAACACATAAATTTAGGGACAATAACTTTTGTAGATGCAATTTATTGAGATGTTTTATAGTTATTACTAATTGAGGGAGGTTGGCTTATATATCGTGATGGCTTTAAGGATTAAAATAACAGAAAAAGTTTGAACGAAATAATTAAAGAAAGCATGATGCTTTAACATATCCCTATAAAATGTAAATATGAATCTTCTTATTTAAATCAAATTGATGCTATTGGAACAATAAATAATTTGTTGTACTCTGTTCATTATCAAGATTCTAATTGGTGGGGGGGAGGGGAGAGGCAGACTGTTTAAGAGAGGAGATCCAGCTATCTGTTGTAATGTATTCCGGTCGGCTCTTGCCATCCCGTTTCTTTTTCAGCTACCTTTAATTGGGTAGCCGCTACCTACACCCTCCAGGGGGTCAAAATCCAAAAAGGAAATCCAGAATCGCTGTTTCTTACTAGGTTAAAATGGCCACGTAGAAGATTTAATCTGGAAAGAACCACAAATAACATGTTTTGTTAACCAAAC
>NW_027107511.1:237732-283789 GCF_000696795.3 Halyomorpha halys
TTAATTTTTATTATATTATTTATTTTTTACTTCTATTATTTACTATAAAACTATGTATATGTTCAAATTATTAAGTTTTACCCCTGTCGAACAGATCCGCTACCTTGGACTACATCTGGACAAACGATTAACCTGGAATCCTCACACAAGACTAAAAAGACAGAAACTGCACGTCGATTTCGACTATTACAGCACTTACTAGACAAACGGTCTAAACTTCCAACTCATTACAAAAGCCTGATCTACTTGACTGTAATAAAATCAATGTAGACGTATGGAGTTGAGCTTTGGGGTCCATTAAACCTTCGAATTCTTCTCGAATCCAAAATCCTTTGTAAAATCCTCAATGCTCCTTACTTTGTCACAAATAAAATCATACATTAAGACCTTAATGTTCCCTATGTAAGCGATCTAGCCCGAACCATATACCATTCCTTCCACTGTAAACACCATAACCACCCAACCCTACTAGTTTCTAACCTTGCGTCCTCTTCCATTCCTGACAATCCTTCGAGGTGCCTGAGAAGAAGATGGCCACGAGACCTGCTAATGTAAAATATCATTAGAGTGCTACCAATAGGTAGTTTCTCTACACGCCTGTAACACTCCATTTTAACTAAGATAAAATTTACGGAATGTATTAAATAATATACAGTTGTAAATTTCAATAACAATATTTTTAAAAAAATATCAAAGTTTTAGGAATCAGAAAGGTAATATATAATTTTTATCAGCTATGAATTTGATTTAGTATTTATTTTAATACTCTTTTTGATTCTATTTTTGTTATCAATTGAAAAGATTAATTATACTTCTGAAATATTGAGTTGTTTTTAATATCCATTTCGCATGTAGCAACTCGGGCGGGTATAGATTAAATGATGCAAGGCCAGTACGTCACCTGTATTGTTGTAGGTATCTGTATGAAGTCCATTTTGCTTGTTTATGATCCTTATTTCAACTACTTTTCAGTATATGATACAGAATATCTGATTTATTTAATCTTGGCCATCTATTACTTGCTTCTATACTTTTCTTATCCAATGATTTCTGTTTAAGGAAATAATATAATCGAAATGAGCGGTAATTGGACCCTGGAGTGTTCAATATACTGCATTCCCGGCCACTAAAGGCAAAGTTATTGAAATTATCATTAGAATTCTCTTATTGTTAGTAAATAAAATATTCATAAGTTCAACTTGGTTATTTTTCGTATCACCTACAAACTCTTTTTTCGTCAGTTTTTTTTTCTGTGTAAAGGTTTTTTCTTGAATTTTCATCTTTTTTATTTGTTATTTATTGATATTTACAACTGTATAAAAAATACAGCAAGCAAATTTGATCATAATGACATAATGATAATGATATGATACGGCATGAAGAGAAACAACCCAGTAGTAGAACTCTAAAAAGATTTTACAATACAAGCCAGGAATGGAAGAGGAAGCAAGGTTAGAAACTAGTGGGTTTGGGTGGATAGGGAGTTTATAATGGAAGGAATGATATCAGGTTCGGGCTAGATCGGTTACATAAGGAACATTTAGGTCTTTATGGATGGTTATATTAGTAACAAAATAAGGAGCATTGATGATTTTACGAAGGATTTTGGATTGTAAGGATTAGATACGAGAGGAATTAGAAGGTTTAGTGGAGCCCCAAAGCTCAACTCCGTATGTCCAGATGGGCCTTATTATTGTCATGTAGATCAGTCTTTTGTAATGAGTTGGAACTTTAGACCGTTTGTCTAGTTAAGTGCTGTAGTAGTCGGAATCTGCGTGCAGTTTCCTGTCTTTTCAGTCTTGAGTGAGGATTCCAGGTTAGTCGTTTGTCAAGATGAAGTCCAAGATAACGAATCTGTTCTACAGGTGTAAGAGCCACATTATTAAAGTATGCTGTAGGGCAGTCGGCAGGTTTACGACTAAGAGTAAATGTGATTTATTTTTATCCTTCAATTTCGACACCATTCGTCGAGGGTTGTGATATGGGACTGGAGAGTTTGAGATGCAATCAAAGGAATTTTCATCTTATTTGCATTAGTTGAGCATTAATATAGATTGATACTAATTCAGTAATGAATATAACCACCATAACCACCTACTATTAATCAGCATGATTTAATTAAATCTGAAAAAAAACTTAGAAGCTATTCCCGAACTTAAAGGCTTGTTCCAGCTAAATCGAAACTTTGACCCACTGTATAGCTTTCAGAGCACATTGGTTCCAAGACGGGATGTTCGGATGAAGGATGGGCTCTTAACCTGCCAATCAATCTACTCAATCAGGCCACTGCCATCAATGTCAAAATCTGCTAAACCAGTTTTGATTATTAAGATCCATTAAAGTTGTCTCCCTGAACAACAGTAGTTTTGGTATTGGCTACCACGACCAAATTCTAGACGCTTGAAAATATTGAGTACTAGAAATTTTGAAAAAATATCAATATTTTGATCCGATAATTTTTTGGCAAAATATCGTAATACATATATTAAAATTTGAGTAAACGATATACGATATTGAAATATAAATATTTTCTCTTCTATACAAGATATTATAACATTGTTATTTGTTTTCCAGGAATAGTTGTATAAACCACGGGACATAAATATTATACTTTTTATTAACTACATAAAACAGTTCTAATGAAAATGAAACATTTACTCGAGACATAAAATATTCTTTTCTTTTTTTTTTTATAATTTATTTATTGTTATTTACAACTGTATACATATATACACATCAAGTAAATTTGCTGTAAGTGATATTATGACATGATACAAACATGTAGAGAATCTATCCATTGATAGAACTCCAAAAACACTTCTAAAGGAGAAGATCTCGAGCCCATCTTCTTTTCAGATGCCTAGGAGGATTATTAGGTAGTGAAGGAGAAACCAGGTTAGAAACGAGTTGGTTTGGGTGGTTGGGAAGTTTATTATGGATGGATTGGTATTTGGTTCTGGCCAAATCGGCAACATAGGGGACTAAAATATTCTAAAATTTATTTATAAACTAAAGATTCCAAAAATGTTGAGTAATAATATTAAGAACAGCATTAGTTCCTTTAAAGAAAAGAAAATACATAATACATTTTTGATAATTAATAACTTACTCCATAATAATGATAATATATGTAATCGAAGCACTTAAGAAATATGTAATGATGCATAACTGTAATGATAATTAATATATTATAAATAAAAAGCCATAAGAAAAAATGTCCACTAATACTTCCACAGAGTTATTTATAATACCAAAGAATTTTAATAAGATTTTTTAAATATAGTCAGTTGTAATCCTTCAACATATGTTAATGGCTTAGAGCATAGAATTGCTGTAAATTGCATTACCTAAGTCATTTTTATAAGTTGAAAAAATGACTTTTTAAACAACAAACAATGCAACCATTGTCCAGGAAAATCTGAAAATAAATCGAGCTAAAACTGTTTGGTGTGACAAAACTCACTCAGTAATATTATCCACGGAATTCTATAAGAAAAATAGATTAATAAAAACAACAACATGGCTTACGTCTGATCTTTAATTTAATATTAATTTTGTTTTATTATTTTTTATTGTGCTGTGATGAGTGCTTGTAAAAATGTTTATTTTTATGACTAACATAAATCTTCTTCATTCAATCTTGTTTTATTTAACCAGTTATTTATGAACAACTATATTGTGTTTTTTTTAGTGAGATTCATTATTTATTAATATTATTAGTCCAAAATATTAAGGAAAAATATCTTGAACCACACTACGCCCACACTTTTTAATATAAAAATATAAAATACTACAAACTTATTACAGGTTTATTATATAATTACACACTTCACACTTCTGCAACGTTTCGGCCTATAATATTGGCCATTTTCATCTTCACCTCAGTCGTAAAACAAAAAACTATATAAAATTCTTGAAGGTATTAGTAATAATTGATTTAAATTTGGGGTTATTCCCAGCTATTTTTTAATTAGGCAACGGGGCTTTTATATCTTTGTATTAATACCCTGAACCACACTATGCAAATGTTTTTTTTCTTCTTCCAACCATATTTCACTTTATACCAACCTAGTTAAACATTGTAGGGCCGCCCATAGCTCAGGGGTTAGGCGCAAGTATATCATCCAGAGATCAGCAGGCGACGCCGGTTCGAATCCGTTCTTGGTGCGTTGACTTTTTTCATTTAGTAGCGGTCCCAAAAAATGAAAAACATGACCCCCAATCATGGTTAGAGTTGGTTGGTCACATGCAGATAACTTGGCAAATATCACCTTCGCTGTGGATTGCCTAAAAAAAAAATGTTTAAAACATCGTATATACGTATAATATGTACATTTTCAATTTCTTAAGACTGGTATTTATTTTTTAAATAAATTAATTAGTATCGTGCTTGTCAAGTCTCAACACTCCTTATTATATCAACAGTTCAACGTTTCGGCCTTCCTCAAAGACAATCTTAAATATAAATTTACACCTCACATCCGATTCTTTAAAAAACGTTTTGCAGGCTATTCTGCCTAGGCCGTTAATTACAAGCCAAACTTTATTTCGTTACAATTTCAGTGTGACGTCATCTAATTTTTTCTAATATTACTATTAAAATAAAAACCATTTATAATTCTCTTTTTATTTTTAGATCAACTTAATACTCTTATCAACTGTTTTAAGTTGATCTAAATATAAAAGTTTTAAAAATTAATGAAATTGTGACAAAGGGTTATTTGACTTGTAATGACGTGAGCAGTATAGCCTTCAAAACGTTTTTTAAATAATAGGATGTGAGGTGTAAATTTATATTTAGGATTGTCCTTGAGGAAGGCCGAAACGTAGGACTGTAGATGATGTAATAAAGAGTGTTGAGACTTAACATGGATACCAGTTAATTTATTTAAAAAATCGTATACACATATTTTATAAGTTTTATTTTTATAGATATTTGTTTGCTGAATTTTATATACAGTTGTAAATGTCAATAAATAAAAATATATTTTATAGATAAGTTTTTGTGATTTTACAGTTTTTAATTAAAAACAGATATGCGTCTTTTCATTCCAAACTCCTTAACCATCCTAATCCATTAATTCTTAATCTTTCATCCTTAACAATCCCTGATAATCCTCCGAGGCGTCTGAAAAGAAGATGGCCACGTGACCTTCTAATTTAAATTAATGTTTGAAGTACCACCGATGATTGGTTCCTATCCAAGATTTTCAAGTGTATATGAAACATACAGCATATTTACTTATTGTATTATTTTGTAGAGTCATAAATTACATTAAATAAAAAAAAAAACTATTTAAAAAATGTGATACAAGATTTTTTCCTTAACCTTTTTGATTACCATTGTTTTCCTAAATTTCAATACATACATTTTTTTCAATGTTCTTTTTGTTTTTCTCATCACAATGGTATATATACTGTTTGAAATATAATATTTTATATATTTATGTTAGAGTTAGTCTCTTCAGCTCTCTCAAAGTAATAATTAAATGTCGGGTCACAATGACGCGACGTTACAAGTCATTTTTATGCTATTCGACTTGTTAAGGGTTAATAATTTGTTTTCTTTACAGCACTGCAGCTTTTAGTTATATTTGTAGACTGATTTGTAACTTGTGACATTCATCGAAAAATAACGAAATTATTTAATGATGGTTGTTACTACTATTGGAAATATAGGAGTTCAGTTCGTTGTTAATTAAAAAGTGATAAATCATATTTTATTTAGACACAACCGTTTATTGCTAAATTGCTTAATATCAATAATATCAACTCTTTTTTTTTTATTTTGCATAATAATAATTCAACTCGAATTCTCGTTAGAGTATTTGATTCGGATGGTTTCCGTGCCTTGTGGCTGTAAAATGAACATTTCGATTCTCTCCGATTATCGCGTGACCTTTCTCGTTAGCCTCTTTCTTTTGAACTTTCGGAGCTAACATAAATTTAAAAATTTTAGTTATAAATTTGAGATACGTTATTAATATTTGAGTTTGTTGCATGTTAGAAAACATTGTAAGCGTTGGGCCGAAGACATACGATACCATGGAGGACTCCAAGCTACACCTCCCCTAGCCACCATAACTTATGAGGCATCAACTTGATTAAGAAGTATATAAACAAGAATTCCATTAAACAATATTAGCATAATTTATTGCTTGGGATTAATTATTAATAGTTTCTTTTAATTAGTTAATTTATCAATTAATTAGATTAATAAATGATGTAGCAATGTTCATTAGGATACTATGGGTATTGTACTAATTAATTACAATTAAATTTTAAAATATTCTTACGGTAGCAAGTAAAAATTTCACAATATTGAAATTTTATTAAAGTTATATAATTTTTAAAATGAAATAGATTACCTTCAAGCTCTATCACTACCCTTTGTAAATTGATTATAAAAGGACACGAATTTTTCCCCCAATATATTGTTATGAATATATACTATTTTAAAAAATATTTAAATAATTAATTCTGAAAATAAAATAACTTTATTAAGACTTATTGTATAACAAACCTTTTTTTATATTTTATTTCATAATAAAAAAAGTCTTTTTAATCTAAATTTAATATATTCACTTCTCAAAACTAAAATATTTTTGACCAATCAAAACTCTATAGGTTATAGAGGTTATATCAAAACTGTCAAATTGATGTTATAGAATTTAGCTTTTTGAAATGATCCCGTATTAACTTTAATAACAATAATTTTCAAAAAGTGGGCGTATTGAGTTTCAATAGAAAACTCCTCAAATGTTTTTTGTTGAAATCACGTCCACACCATTTTTTTTTTTAAATATATTTGACATTGAATTATTTTATTTGGGGTGAAAGATTTTTATTTTCAGAAAAATCGCAATTTTGTGAAATCCGTTGTTTAAAAAACTGTTAAAATATAATGCCGAACCCTTCTGTCATTTGATCAGAGCTGATGAGAACGATTTCATTACTTGTACTCAAAATATTTGAGTATGGATTACCGTACTACGATTAAGTACAAAAAGATTAAGTATGAGTACAGATAAATCACACTCAAACCAGTTTGAATACGGGTATTTATAATCAATTCCGTAAAAGGGGGCATTTTGCTTTATTTTTGGACATCTTTTATATTGCAAATTTTTAGACATTTTTTTATATTCAGAATTTTTGGACATTTCTTATATTCTAAATATTTTACCAGCTTGCAGGATTCAGAACAGTCTCAAATTTACTCCTCTTCAAATATGGAATAAAAATTCACCACCTTCAGTATAAATGACGGAATGATGTCTGTTTTGATATAAACGTATTTATTTATTTATTTTTTTAAAGTGGACCAAAGTTTATGGGTACGTTTGGTCACAATATAAATTT
Source organism: Halyomorpha halys (assembly GCF_000696795.3). NCBI lineage: Eukaryota > Metazoa > Arthropoda > Insecta > Hemiptera > Pentatomidae > Halyomorpha > Halyomorpha halys. The sequence goes on from NW_027107511.1 coordinate 245,095, forward strand.
TTAAAATACATTCTCAACACCAGGGAATCAATAGATGGTGCTATTTAAGGATGTCTTGATCAGAGAACAGAACTATTAAAAACATATAAGACTAATGGTTTAAAAAAAAATAATTAATTTTGTTTTTCAGGCGATTTATTTCTCATTATATAGTACTTATATGTTTAATTAGTCCTAAACATTTTAGTCCATTTTTTTCAAGTAATAGCTCATTAGATTATTTATTATTATTTTTGATGTCTAGAAATATAATGTAAAATTTCAATTAATTTTTTATGACTGATAATTACATATTTATTAGGTGTAAATGTCTTCGTTATTCAAGCTATATTTATAAAATATTGATTATCTTTCATTTTATAATACGTTACCGTAAAGTGTTTATCGGTTGATTTAAAAAAAATAAATAAATTGATAGAAACTTCAAAATCATCGATTGTATTTATAATGTTCAACAAACAAAGGAAGCTGACAAAAATGAATGAACAACACTGTTGAATATCGATTAAACACGTTCGTTGCTATGTGATGATGCTTTGGTGTTGGGGCTGTCACCTTAGTTGTGACTTAGAGACAAACTTGTTAACGTGAATAAACGTTATTATTTTTACATAAACGGTTATATTATATTTCCCAAAATTATACTATTGATCTACTCGATGGGTTTCCCATCTTGAAAAATGAGTGAAGATGAAGTGGCGTCAATGATACGATGTGATTAATGAGGCGGTGATAAAATCGGAGAAGACTGAGGATCTCTGAGACAATAATGGCCGCTCGACCGCCCAATATTCCACTGATATTAGAACGCTCATCATTCAAACACTTAGCCAAAATCTTTTCTTTTTTTTTTCTTCTTCCCATCACCTTCTTCTTATTTCCTTCAATACCCTGGGAACTGATGGTTCTGATTTGAAAACGGACCATAGCCCAGCACCTGAAAAATAATAATTTTATCTTTAAATCAGTTTGCGAAAAAATGACTTAGTTATTAGTAAAAACATATAGGTATGTGATAAGTATTTAAAATTTTTATTTTCCACCCGAAATTTAACTAGTACCTACATAATTAATTATAATAAAGGTTGCAGTAATATATAGCACATAATATATAAGGTATAATATTAGCATTTGTTTAGATAATAAAATTAAACACCCCTATTATAATGATAAATAGATGAGTTATTTACCGAAAAGCGGAAAATATTGATAGATAATTATGAGGTATAACTAATAGGTAAAATTAACATTAACATAAAGTGTGATAAATTAGTATTAGATAATGAATTTACTAGGAATTTTAAATATTCTGTTAATTCTATTTAATGTAATATTATATTAGAATAGAAAAATTAAAAATTGAATGGAGCAAAATTTCATGTTTCAAAATCTAGGTATATTTTTTTTTTTTTTAGGAATAACAATAAATCTATCCTAAAAGTTTAACTTAAAAAGTCTGATATAAAAAAATACTGCATCCAACTATTTAACTTGTTAAAAGAAATTTTTTAAAAAATACATTCAATTAAAATGGTTATTTTAATTCGTCATCTTCATCTTTCTCAACAATGAATTTGTTGGTTAGATGAATATTTATCTTAACCTTACGACCAAGCTAATAAACTTTCAAGACAAAATGTTCTTATTTTAGTCTTTTTATAAAATAATTGAGAACTATCTGTTTTGTTATTTTTATCTATGAATCTATATTATTTTTTTATAATTTTCAAAATATTTTGTTTGAATTGAAAAAGAATTTTCGTTAATTTATTTTTTGGCATTTTAGGGATTACCCTCTTCAGCTCATATAATTTAACATTTTTTTTTTTTAAATAAGAATTTTGCTGAATGCATACAATTAATTAATTTTATTTCTTAACATTTAAGAGAAGCTGAAAGTCAAATAATTATTTTAACATTATTTTGTTTATTTGCCTATTATGGCCAACAAAACATTTTAAGAAAATAGTATTAATCTATTAAACTTATCATTTATTTGAATTTTATTATATAATTATAGAAATGTTATAATATTGTATAATTTTACATTAAATTATAGAAGCTCAAGAGGAAGATGTGGTGTCTTCGAAACGTCCAACAATAAATGAACTAAGCAACATAGTTCTTAATTTTGACATAAAGACAGTATTAAAAAAATTAAAAGTAATCAAAGTCAGATTTTGAAAGAAATTAATAAAAAAAAGAAAGTATAAATTGGCAACGAAAGTATGTACTAAAATATGTACCTACCAGAAAAAATTAAAAACGATGTGATATTCAAAATATCACATAGAATTATAAAAATAAAAACTCAATAAAATGGAAAAAATGGATCGAAATATATACTAGTGAGAAAAGTATGTAAAAACGGTGAAATATTTAAATAAAATTATTAAAAGCTTCACAAAATGTTCCTAGGCACCAGACACATGTACATAGAAGTTTTAGAAAAATATGTGAAAATATAAAATCCCATTCCTACTCAACATCTATAAGTTTGTATTTGTTATGTAAGAAAAAATTAATATAACTTTGTGTGAAAAGAAGAAGGTGGAAAAAATATGTAAAAACAAAATAAAATCCTTGAACGAACAAATTTTATTATGTTATATTCAGGTTATAGTTAATTATTGTTGTCCCTACAAGAAAAAAAAGTAAAACTGATGTGATATTTAAAATAAAATGGAAAATATGGACCGAAATATATACCTGTAAGAAAAATATGTAAAAACAGTGAGATGTTTTTTAATATAATTATTAAAGGCTTCAATATTTAAAAAATTTATATTAAAAAATATAGGTTTACAATATTAATATATGTTAGTGTTTACATATCCAATCATGGGCTGATATCTATGCAGGCAGGGTGCTTTAGCAACCCGATATATTTTGGAGAGCATTGCGGAATAAAGGATTTCTCTCCCTCTATTTTGTTTTCCAGCCTATTCCAGTTGATCTTTTTAATTTTTAATTAACCATTAATTTGTCCATTTTGTCGAGGGGATTTATCCTACCAAATATTTTTAAATATATAATTAGAAAATAAAATGGATAATAACAATGACATTAGTAAATTTATGTTTAAACATAGGTTAAACATAAATCAAATAATAAAAACATAAGAAAACGATGTAGATAAAGAATTAAAAAACGAATAATAACATTTAACTCATCATTCGTGAAATATGAGCAGTAATTTTTTTTTTTTTTTTTATGTTGAATTTTTTTATCAGCTTTGTATTCATGATGCATTTTAAATGTATATACAAAAATTGACTCTTTTCGATTAATAATAGATCATATACTCAAGTATATGCGGATTGATGACATTTAAAAAAAAATCACTAATTTTAGTGGGTCATGCATAAAATTGTCCACACTCACTATCTAGTGAGATCGAACGTAGTTCCATCTATTGATATTCGTATAAGCTTGTTTTTTCAAAATCATTTTCTCTCTCTTATAATTGACAGCGTAAATGGTACTAAAATTAATAGTTTTTTTTACAAATTTTCTAACGAAATAAAGTAACAATTAGGATGATTGTTCCCCAGTTTTGATGGAGACGCTAAAGATTTTTATTGTATTTAGTTTGTGGTGGATGAGAACCTTGATCTTTAACCTTGCACGTTTTCTTTTGAGGCTTGGGTCTTGCAGACCATCATTACATTGTCTCGAGCTGGGCTCTCCTGAACATGGACGGGAAAGCATCACTTTCGTTTATCTCCTGCCTGCATAAGCTTGATTCATCGGTATAGAATTTCTCTTAGGGTTTTCAAAGAAAACATGAGTACGTGTTTAAATTAGCTTATGGACGATGTTTAAAATGAGTAGTTGAGCTTTGCTTTTCTATTTTTCATTTATTATATTCCTTTTTTTAAGTATCAACTATTGTATATCCATCTAAAACATGTGGTGCATAAAAGTGCCTACACACTCTCCAGCTTGAGCATTTGTTTTTGTATGAACGAACATTGAAAAAAGGTTAGGTTTTACTTAGAAGTCTTCATGGTGATTACTCTAATTACAGCTACAAATGATCATGCATCTTTGAGGTTGTGTAGACACCTTAATGAGGAGTCCGAAAAGACTGACTTTTATAACCTTTTATGCAGCTAAATGCACTCGTACAAACCCGGTGTTCTATGGGTGTGCCTTATAGGTCATGAGTTCTTTTGATCTGTCATTTTTCGCATAGTTTCTGCATAAATTACATCATGATCTGACTAAATCGAAAGTTTATTGCATATTTTTTTATTTAATTTTTTTCAATTTCTAAACTTTATTTATTGATAAATATTACAATCTGTCATTGTTGGGCAATAGGTAATAGTGATAACTGATCACATTAATACTAAAATAAAAAAAAAAATAATAAAACTAAATAAATAATAATATAAAATAAAATAAAATAAATAAACGAAAACAATACATAAAAATAAATAAAATCTCTCTCTAAATATATGTAAACAAAAGGATAAAAATCAAACTATGTACATGAAAAGAAAAACAAATTATAATCTTAACACTTTCTTGAGACTGGTTAATATTGTTTAAATCATTAAAATTTTATCCATTTTAGTCCCAAAACATTTTTATTCCATTTATAAGTCCCACGTTTCGGCCAATTCGGCAATCCTCAGGGGCAAACTTGATACAATTTTAGAACTAAATCATTTTAAAAAACTGCATGCAGCCTATTTTGCCCAGGCCAATCCAACAAATTATCCTAATTAGTCAATTTTCACATTAAATTAAAAATTAAAATTATTTATCACAACCTCCTTCTTTGTTAAAATTTATCATAACAATATTTGTGAGAGCTTAACAATGATGAAGACTATGGTAATTAATTTTAATTTTTAATTTGATGTGAAAAATGACTAATTAGGGTGATTTGTTGGATTGGCCTGGGCAGAATAGCCTGCATGATGTTTTTTAAATGATTTAGTTCTAAATTGTATTAAAATTGTTCCAGAGGATGGCCTAAACGTTGGACTAATAAATAGAATAAAAATTGTTTGAGACAAAAATGGATACAATTTTATTAAATAAAAAATATTTATAATAATAATAATAAAATAAAAATAATCACTAAGTCATTGGATATTTTAAAGTTAATATTTGAAGTTAATTATTTTATTTTTATCTTCATTTATTTATTTTTATTTAATGTTTGTATGATTGAATACCTATATCCCTAATACTATACTAGTATTATTTCAATAAAAGAAAAAGAAACTAGTTACAGCATGTGTATTCTTCTTTCATGTCCATTTTTTATTTTTACATATTTATTGGTGCTACGGTCCTACAAGAACCTGAGTCTGTCTTATTATCTTTCACCACTCACACCATTTTTTTTAGGTTATTTCTGACGTATGGGGGGTATAGGGGATTATGTGCAGGGTACCATACTCCCTCAGCTACAGTCGGCCCATATATACTCTCACCTGTCACGGGCAAGAATATGCCATCTTCTAATGCCCATATTTTCCAGTTTTCTCGACTTTGTCCGGCAACCTCAACTCTTCCTGGTCCCCTATCATTTATTCCACCAGGGCAGGTTTCGAATAAGCGTTTAGAGAATGATTTCCTCAGCATACGCGATACAAGACTCTGCCATATGATTCGGCTCCCTCTACAATTTCCACCAAATCCTGTTTCGCCTATATATCACCATACTCTCTCTTAACTATAAAAAATCAGATCTGGTGTGATAATGCACTTATGAACTGTGTTAATAGAGCAAGAACATCTTTAACGATTTTATCCTTGTACCTACCTGGTAAAAAACGTGATTAAAAATAACGATTATCAATAAATAAAATTTAACGGTTAATTAATAGGAAATCAAATATAAAAAAAAACTTCGAAATAAATATAAAAACTTAAAGAAGATCCATATTAAATAAGAAAACATCATTCACTTTGTTTTGATATCTTGCCTCCGAAAAACATGATGAATATGAATCAATCCATCGTCATCAAAGGATGACGTCTTTATGTAGAGGATATTGAAGAGGATTTTCAGAAAAAAAAATTTAATGATTGCTTAACAGATTATCACCAAAATATTCCAACAAATTGTGATAGTTCTCTTAAAAGTACAAGAATCCGGTGAAGAAAGTCTTTTACTTCACCCCAACTTTGTAATAATTAAATGAAAACTGCATATAATTACTTGTAAAAATTGATGAGTCTACAAAGTGTAACTAGGGGGATTGCAAAATGTCGGCTGCTTCAAAATATTTTTAAAAAATTAATTTTTCATTTGATGCTTCATACCTTTGAGACTACACACAAAACTAGAACACTTAATAGAATATCATTTAAAGTTGAGTGAATTCTTAATAGAACTGTTCAACAGTTCTCGAAATATAGTTTTTTTAAATATCAACATTTGATGAAATATGTGCTGAAAAATCAGTAGTTAGTAAATTTAATGTGGTAAATCTTAGTCTCAGAAAACATCAGACGTACAGATGTCTATTAACGCTCAAATTAAAACTAGTTGAATGTAATATAATTTATTTTATAAGGTATATCTTCATAGGACAGTAGTTTTTGTCATATTTTCCGAAATAATTTCACAAAATTTTGATTTCTAGTTGTTCCAACAATAATTTTTATTAATGGAAAGCTACATCTCAAGAGGGGGCAGCGGTAGCAGCGTGGCAAGGCGCCAGTATACCAACCCTAAGGTTGTCAGATCGAGTCCCGGTCCCACCCAGGATTTTTTCAAGCATAAAATAAAAAACTCACAACCTCCCCGGGCATTTGTGAGGGCCGTTAGTGAATAGGTGGCACTCACGAAAAATAGGTGTGGTAGTGACGAAACCAACCTACGAAAAAAATACGTCAAGAAACGTGCGATGTATTTCCTAATTCACCGCGCGAGGACTTGGACCTGCATGTCACCCATATAATAATAATAATAATAATAATAATAATAATAATAATAATAATAATACATCTCAAGAACCATTGGACGTATAGATACCTGCTAGCAAACAAATTAAACATAGTTTAGTGTACTATAAAGTAGTTTATAACGTGTATCTTCGCAGGGATAGTAGTTTTTGTGATATAAAATACCATAAAAACTATTATCCCTACGAAGATAAACCTATAAACTACATTATATTACGTTCAACTACTTTAAATTTGAGTGCTAGTAGATATCTGCACCTCTCATGATTCCTGAGATCAGGATTTGCCACATTAAATTTACTAACTATTGATTTTTCAGTATATATTTCATAAAATGTTGCTATTTGAAACTATTAAAAGCAAACAACTCTATTAGGGCTCATATTTTAGGAAATTAACTCTACTGTAAATTTTGTAATCCCCTAACTATACTTGGCAGACTCAACAATTTTCACTTGTAATTATACGTAGTTTCCATTAAAGTAATTAAATATTGGGGTATAATAACACCTAGTATTATCTAGTATTAAGTAAATGGACATTTTGAGATCGCCAAATACCTTCTGTTCCAGTTGAATATAGACAGCATCTTAGTTTTGTCACTCAATTAAACGACACGTTAAACCTGGAATTGAGAAGGTTTTGTAGACCATTTAAAATTTGGTATAGTACAGCTTGAGTAATTGGTGTCATAGCATTTCTAGCAATGATTCAGACCAGTTTAAAATCCGCTTAAAGATTTTAAATTTTTCATGACATCAGTCAGTCCCTATTGAGAGAAATTCTTCATTTGGTCATGCTGCCCAACTGCTATGGGTTGCTATAACACACAGCGTACCCATCTATCAATAATTGGACATATATACACTACAATACATTAACATTTTTCAAACAATAATCATCAATACACTAAATACAATACAATTTTTTTCTTTCCTATATACATATATTTGTTTCCCTCCTTTTCGCACAAAGCCAAATAACAATTTATTATTATTATTTTTATTGGCGCGACAGAACGTGGAGGTGCAAGGTACTAAGGAAATACATCGCGCGTTTCATGATGTGGTTTCCATAGGGTGGGTTCGTCACTCCCACGACTATTTTTGTAAGTGGCACCCATTGGTTAACGGGCCTCACAAATGCTCTGGAGGTGGTTTTGAGTAAGTATTGTATAATTATATGCTTGAAAAAATTCCAGATAGGGCTGGGGATTCGAACTCGCAACCTTTGGGTTGGCAGACAGGCGCGTTACCACGCTGCAACCGTTACCCCCGAATAACAGTTTACCAATACATTATTCCTCCTGTTTCACTCTTTCATACTTCTCCTCTTCAGTGATCCGAAACAACCGTTTGATCAATTAAGCAAATTTACAAAAATCATCAATAGATAGCAACGTATAAATAAAATTTAAAAAAAAAATCATAGCAGTAGTTTACTAAAAAAAACAATTAAATAAATTTAAAAAGAACTAATACATAAATTTAAAGGCAAAAGATTTATTCGATTTGAAGGGAGACCAGAGGTGAAATATGGGCGTTGATGATCTCAGGGTTTTACACCCTAAAGCCCCAGACAACAACATCAACATAAATTTAAAAACATATAAATAAATAAATAAATTAGAACACACAAATAAATAGGTTAAAAGTATTGGTAGTTATATTGATAATATATATGTATCGATTCATTCAACAATAAAAATATATTACTTGGGGTTCTGTGATAGTCTTCAACCACTCCGCAGCTGTAAGTGTGGAATTTGAGATGGATTAACTGAAAAAGTTAAAAAAAAAAATGAAAGAAGAAAATGGGCATGGAAGTGTTTGACGTTTAGAAATAGAATTGATTTATACGAGGTATCAAAAGAAAGGGGATCATTTCGGAGCAGGTCCATATTTCAAAACGCTTAAGCCGCAAGGACCTCCACCTTTTCTAATAACAGGATGGACAGATTAAATATGGCCGTTCATTAGAAGTTATATTGGTGAAATGATGGCTCTTTAAATGAGACGGTCATTATCATTATCATCAGTCTTAGTGTTTGAGATAAATCCTTAACGGCTAACTTCCCCTTCAATATCAGTCCATCTTTTATTTTTAGTTGGCTAATGTTTGAAAAAAATTGTTTATGCCGTTTTGTTATTTAACGCTCTTAGTCCATTTAGTAGCTTTTAATGGAAAGAACTGATTGAAAATGTTTATATTTACTCCCTTCTGCTTTTCCCATTTTCATCTTGTTTAAAAAAGATATCCTAGGTTCCATTCTGTATACATTAGGGGTATTCATGATCTTTGGTTTAACATGTTAAAGCGTGTTAAATGGAAAAACTCATGTTAAATCGAAAAAAATTGCCTTCTTTTACCGTGGTAAAACGAAATAACATTTAACATGGCTGAGAGTCTGTTACTTGGTCTGTTAAATGAAGAATGACGTCACACAATAGACCAGTTGAGATCGCCGCCATTTTTGTTGTGACAGCTCAGTTCTTTCGTGTGTTTGTGGTATTCATATCCCTGTTATTAAACCAGAATGGATAATTTTAATGATATATTTGAGAAAAAAAAAACAGTAAAAAAAACAATGTAATTTCATTCTACTATCTGAAAATTTGTAAACGCTCGCCAGATAAAAATCTCACTATATGAACCATGTAATTATTCTTAGGGGACATATGTCCCAGAATAAAGTTATTTTTTCATTTCATTTCATAAGATAAACTTTCACACAATTTCCACTTTTCACTCATTTTAGGCATGTTGTAATTAATTAATTAAATCAAAACTGAAGTAAACAATAACATGAGGGTCTGGAAGGAAGGTTATAAACATAAAGGCTTATACAAATGCTGAGAAAATCCGCTAGGGGCTCTTGTGCATTTAACGTTTAACATGACTTCAAATAGGGCTGCTCACAATCTTATAGTTATAACATTACACATGGTAAAACATTTAACATTTAACACAACATCATGAATACCCCTATTTTATACAGCTGATATCCTAAAACTATCATAACATTAGCTGCTGCATCATATATCCTGCGATCACATATAACATCCATGGAAGGAGGGTATCAAAACTAGATTAAAATAAATACTGACAATCCCCATCACATTTAATCTCTGTCGTTAACTCATTGCGCCCTCCCCAGCAATATCCTATTCAATGCCCCACTAACGCCACCTGAACAGATCCGCTACTTAGGACTCCTTGAAGAACTACTTACTTGGAATCCCAATAACAGGCTGAAACGATACGAAACTCCTCATAGGTTCCGATTACTATATTTGTTTCAAAAACGATCCTAACTCACGTTCAACCATAATTATTGGAGCTTGGGATGGAGCTTAGGACTCCCACAAAACCGTTGAATTCCTAAAAATTAAAAATCCTTATTAAGTCACAAATAATATATACATAAATAAATTGATATCATATATGTAGTAAATATGGCCAGCGATAGTTAAACATCATTCAATTTCAAAATCCGTACTCACGCAAAGCTACTAGTTCTTAACCTTCCATCACAAACTATTCCAACAGTCTGAGGCGTCTAAAAATATGGCCACGGGATCTTTTAACTTAAAATAGCAATTGAAGTTCTACTGGTAGGTGGTTCCATCACCAGTTATTATAATGTGATTTAATTCACAAGGCATCATTTAATTACAATACAATACTAGTTATAAATTTCAATTAATAAATAACAACAAAATGTGTTATGTGAACATTCAAGCCATTTCGGGTCCGGCAGGTCCTCCTGGTCCGCATCCGTCCAAGTGCCTATTTCAACACGCCAGCCAGGTCTCAGTCTATGTCCGCTTCTTCTGCTCCATCTTCCCCCCAGTGGCTCGCTGATGCTGTGTAGTCAACCCTTCCTGAAGGAAAGTGTCCCTTACCACCTTCTTCCACACATAGATGAACTCTCTGAAGAAGCGAGTTCTCTTCTTCCATCAGACAGAGAAAATTCAACACGGCGCGGGCGAATATCCTCGTCTTTCTTAACAACCTTGATTGGTGTCCTTCTATCCATATTTCAATATTTATATTCCATCCCTACATATCCTAGACAATTTTTTTTTTTTTTATATTAGTTATCGATCAGTGAAATTTTAATGTAGACATTACGCTATATCAGCATACCCTTTGGAATAAAAATATCGTTATTTTGATATAGTGATATTTTTCCAAAATCTCAGAGGTGTAGTGGAAAGCACGCGACTAATACACCAAGTTTTAACATTTATGTATGTCAATTTCATTATCATAATAAATCTGATTATAATCTGTCCCTTAGGAAGGATACATTGGCTTATAAAGATTAGAAAATTTCAAAAAACAGTTTTTATCTAGCTTTAGTTTTATTAAATTCATTTTTTTTAGTTTTTTAACTATTTTTAGTTTAAATCGTATTAAACCGCTGACCATGTAATATGAAACAAAAAAAATCTAGAATAATTAAAATTTATTTTAAGTATTTTGAACACAAATTATTTTAAAATATTCATAGAATATCACTGTGTAATTTGAACAATCAAACTTGGCAATCATTAGAGCCATTTTCTCAAAAATTGGTAACATACATGCTAATATATAGGTCATGTAATTCCATACCACACTTCTTGGCAAATCCGAAGCCAAATTTAGACCAATTCAAAAACGAACCTCGAATTTATTTTTACGAATTTCAAGTTTATTAAATTTAAATGTTTCTCAAGAAGTGGGACATCTCTACTTCTAAAAACATCCGCAAGTCAAGTTTCTGCTATTGTGTCCGCTAAGAAATATTTTGTACACCCAAACAATGTATTAAAGAAAATTGTATATACTTTCAGATGGTGCAGATGAAACTTAATTACTTAGAATAGTTTTTGATATTAGGCAAAATGTGAGACAATTTAAAAAACAAAACACAAAATACAAATTTTAGCATTTTGTGTAGAGAATCGAATCAGTCTATGAACTTTCTTATTACTCTATAGGTCTACAAACTCCTACTCAGGTAAGAATAAGTGTAATTTGTAATACTATAATATAGTGAAATGCAATATATTATTCTTTTTATTTATGTTACTTTCAGAACCATCTGTTTACATGAGAACGAAAATTATCCTATTATAGGACTCTTTCCATCGTCCTGGCTTGAATCCTCTTCCTTCGAACGCGTCTGTTAAGTCTTTGATCCAATGTACTTCATTGGTCGGATTCTCTTTTTTTCTGTCTAGGTACAAAGTCGGGATTATTCATGGCCATCTCTTACCAGTCACGTAACGTACCAAACCAACTCATTTTTTTTTTATCGAGTTCACTATGGTAGGTCATTTTTTGTCTCTCCTCCTTATTTCTGAGGGGGTATTTAGTGGAGGCCAGGATTCGGATGCGCCAATCGTTCTTGATTTACTAACAGCTACTTCTTATATGTAGGTCCATTTTAGCTATAGATTTGTCAGGTCTTTTCTCTTTATAAATAGATTGATATCTGGGCTTTACAACACGTGAGATCTAAATAATGCTAAGATTTTTAAACGTCCATTTAATTTCACATATAGGTAGTCTAAGTAGTAGTCCATTGCCATTTAAACTGTTCACAATTTAGAAATTAGCATCAAAATTTCATATATATGCAGAATAAGACCATTTTTTTAATATGTAAGGAAAACAAGAGAACAAGACTAAATGAATTCGAGATATTTGATGTTGGATATCAGTAAAAGTTGCAACTTGATTGGTCTTCAACAAGTTTAACGGGTTGACAACCGTTCCTTAGGACAACTAATTAAGGCGCACCAGTTACAATGTATACAATTTTTATGATGGTATTAATTCAATGTCAAAGAATTAACGGACCTAGATAGTTGATCGGACGTTGGGTGAATGCAACAAATCATTATCTTATATGGATCGAAACGTCTTTCACATCTCTTAAATCTTTCTTCTTGGCAGAATTTCTTCCACCCATTATATCCATTATTATACTTATCTTTTCTTCTATTAAAGAGATATTTGATTAATAACTTTTTTGTAACCCTCCTATGTAGAAATAAATATATATATATTTTTTTTTTTATCTTTATTGGAATTTACAACTGTATAAAATTATACATTCAGTAAATTTGATATATGTTATTATGGAGTGATACAGGCGTGTAGAGAAAATACCCATTGGTTTTTACATTGGCAGGTCTCGTGGCCATCTTCTTTTCAGGCCCCCCGGAGGATTGTCAGGAATGGAAGAGGAAGCAAGATTAGAAACAAGTGGGTTTGGGTGGTTATGGTGTTTATAGTGGAAGGATTGATATATGGCTCGGGCTAGATCGGTTACGTATCGAACATTAAGGTCTTTATGTACGATTTTATTTGTGACTAAGTAGTTAGCATTTTGGATTGTAAGGATTAGATACGAGAGGAATTCGAAAGTTTAGTGGAGCCCCAAAGCTCAACCCCGTATATCCAGATTGGCCTTATTTCTGTCATGTATATTAGTCTTTTGTACTGAATTGGAAGTTTAGACCGTTTGTCAAGTAAGAGCTGTAATAGTCGAAATCGATTTGCATTTTCCTGTCTTTTCAGTCTTCTGTGAGGATTCCAGATTAGTCGTTTGTCCAGATGTAGTCGAAGGTAGCGAATCTTTGCGACAGGGGTAAGAACAGCATTATTAAAGGATACTGTAGGACAGTCGTCGGTTTATGACGAAGAGTATGTTGGGATTTATTTTAATCCTCCAATTACGACACCATTCTTTGAGGGCTGAGGTATGGGATTGGTGAATTTGGGATGCAATTAAAGGGTTATTTAATTAATTGCGAGCACATATGTGTCATCGGCATACGTGATATAGTGTTAGTATTGGTTGGAATGTCAGCTGTATAGACGAAGTAGAGGATGGGACCGAGAATAATACCTTGAGGAACAGCAGAAATAAATATAGATGTTTTATTACGTTCATTATGGAACTTAATATAATTTTTCACTTTTGCACAAATAGTTCCATTTTGAACCTGTTACTTTATTATCATTTAAAAGGGAATATCAGACAGTTAACAGTCCAAGTGCCGTGGAGTGAGGACACTCCATGCACATTAAAAGCTATTAAGGACTCAGCAAAAACAAGATGAGACCCCTGCTTTCAAATCGCTCTCATTATTCAAGACACTGATGCTCAACTCAAGTTGAGTGTTTGCGGCTTTACCGCACTTGCTCATCCTCCACTGGCTCATATCAGTGATGCAGTGAGAGGGATGCACCTCTGCTCTACCCCTCACTTATTATATATAAGAGTGTAAATGTGACTGGAGATTATTTTATTAATTTATTTTTATTATTATTATTTTTTTTTAATGTACGTAGTTTAATTATGTTCATTTTCTTTATCCTTCTCTATGTACTTTTTTTCATTTATTTTTAATTTAATTTTATTTTTTTTTAGTATGAATTTGATCAGTCATCACTATTACCTATTGCCCAACAACGTAGAGGCAGATTGTAATATCTATCAATAAATAAAGTTTTGAATATTATAAAAATAAATATTTGTTGTATAAAGAATTTCATTTTATATTGTTTTATATGCTGATGTAAAAATAGTCTCTGATTACTTTTCTAATATTAAATTATGTATTATATTTCCAGGTTTAAAAAAATTTTGTATGCGTTTGTTCAAAGTTTATTTTATTATTGTTGTAATGGTTTTAATGATTTATATTACTGTAACTGATTTAATCATAACAATTTTACTTTCACTTAACTATGTATGGAATATATAGTATGTGGGATTATTGCGATTGTGGTAAAGTTAGGATTCGAGTTTTTGACGGAAATTCACTTTTTGATCACTTAACTCAAAAACGAAAAGTCATATGGAACTGAAATTACAAATTTATATGTATGCTTGGAATGTTACAGCAACTTTTTCGTTATAATCGACCAATTGGAAGTGCGATTTTATTTTCATATTTATTCCTTGAGTCATAGGTAACTGGTTTCTCTAAATGCCAGTATGATGTCATTATGATCTTACATCAAATTTACTAAATGCATTATTATATACAGTTGTAAATTTCAATAAAGATATAAAATAAAATACATTTTTTCGACCGAAGAATTAACTCGATACGTCAATGTACAATCAAGCGACCTTCAGTAAAGACTTATCCGCGTGTAAAAAGTTTAACGGAGTTTAAATGCTAAGTTTTCAAAAGATGTTCCTTTAGAGTACCTTTAAATTTGCTTTTCAGAAAGAATTAACCATTCTACATTATCAACAGCAATACAAACGATAAACTATGAAATAATTTAATATTTAACTGAAGGAGAAAAATGTAGGAATAGGGACAGCAGTCTAGACTATAAAATCGAAGACAGCCGAGTGTATTCGATCACTCCCGATTGCAGCAGAATATTTAGCAGAATACAGCTTTGTTATATTGCTATATTCTTGGTATGTACAAAATTTATGTTCGTTATTTGCACTTCAAGAAACTGTAAAATGTGAAATTTTATAACAACAGAAAAATTTAGTGTTTGAAATTTTCACCTTCCAAAGAGATGAGGAACTACGAATTTTTTTTTTTCATTTCATTATTCATACATTCTTACAATGTGATAAGCACAAAACACTGTTGTTTTTTTTTTACGATTGTGATATATATTTAAAAGGAATAAACTGCGTTTTCGAGTTTCAAAGTAATTATGTAATAAAAAAAAAATAATGTCATGATTCATAGTGCAGATATTATTATTAATTTGATTCACATTCAGGCCTTCCATTTTAGGATTCATTTTTTTTATTTTGGCTTTTCCTGAAACATTAAAATACGATAATGTTTCATTCATATATTTATATCTTGGACGTTTCGTGAATACTGTCTCAATCTACAGCATCTATAATTTAACATTGAATATTTAATAAGATTTTCTGCAACTTGTTATTATAAAATTTCATTTTTAATTGTTTAATAAACTAAATATATAAATCAAGCATTACTTTGTTTTAATTATTGACCTAAAGGTAAGATAAAAATGTATTAATGTTGTTAAAATTGATTCGTTTTTGTTAATTTCTCTATCACTTGTAACAACATTGTCTTGCTAATATTTCCCGCTCACGGATTGTACTGTCATAGGGCGGGATAGCCACGCAACACTGTATTAAAATACTCGACAAACAAGTCGATTATAAAAAAAAAATATGCATAGTTCCTTCTTTTTTTTTTTTTTTCTCTCTGTGATCTTTTAATTCTTACAATGTCAAAACGAATTATTTGCTTACGCGTCACTGCAGGAAATCTTTTCATGCAAACTGGTTTATTTTTTCCACCTCTGTAAATTATAATTCGTCTAAAAAAGAAGTTTGTGACACCGTTTGTTTTGATTGATGATTTGTTTGTTTTTTATGTATTGTCAATTCATGTGAAAAGGCTTACGTGTTCTGAATTCGTATCAGTGGAGGTTTTTAAGGTTCTGTCTCAATTCTGCTCTTGATCACTTTATACTGTCCGTTTCTTTTTCAACAGATCCCGAATGTCAAGGAGAAAAGAGATGCAGGGCACAGCCTAATGTGATTTATATTAAAAAGCATCACGTCTGTACAAAGTATTATTCTATTAAGTTATTTTATAATACTAAGTTATGGTATAAAATTTATATAATTAAATATAAATTTACAAAAGTCATTCTGGTCATTTCTCAAATACGGGAAGGGTTTATCTAGAGGTAACCAACCTATTGTAACTATGGTGGGGATCAAGTTTTCATTTCGTGAGACCGCTACAGAAATTAAAGTCGACCGGCGCCACAGCATTCACGAAGCAGTTAAAGTTGACGCTCCAACTTTCTTAGCTTCAAACGGTCTAATGGATTATGCATTCGTCAAAATGGCAAGATTGGACTATTAGTTATTGGAAGCAGTGCCATTTTGACGCAAAGGCCTTGCGATCCATGGGGCCTCCCAAGTTCTATCATCAATTAATTACTAATAGACCAACCAGTGACTAATAATGGCTATTTAAAAAAAAAATTATTTATTGATATTTACAACTGTATTTACATAATAATACAACTCTTCAATTTGATGTAAGATTATAATGGTATGATACTGGCATGCAGAGAAATTACCCATTGGTAATATTTTTACATTAGGTCTCGAGGCCATCTTTTTTTTAGGCACTTCGGAAGATTGTCAGAAATGGAAGAGGAAGCAAGGTGAAAAACTAGAGGGTTTGGGTGGTTAGAGAGTTTATAATGAAAGGATTAAAAAAATAAAACATAATAAAATCAAATAAAAATAAAATCAATGCTATTTTTATCCCTCTGCCCCACTAGACCTTACTTTTCGAACCTATAAATTAAAACAAAAGAAGAATTAACTCTGAAATACGATTTATTCAAGAAAGGTTGAGAAGTTCATCACTAATGTTGATAGAAACTGATTTACTTATAAAATTTTAAGAAATAATTCCTTCGTCTTGCCCTACAGTATCTTTTAATAATACCCCACTTATTCCTGCAGAACAGATCCGTTACTTAGGACTAAATCTGGACAAACGGCTGACATCGTTTGACATGGAATCCTCATACAAGACTGAAAAGATAGGAAACTGCTCGTCGATTCCGACTAATACAACATTTACTAGACAAACGGTCCAAACTTCCAATCCATTACGAAAGACTGATCTACATGACTGTTATAAGGTCTATTTGGACATACGGGATTGAGCTCCACTAAATTATCGAATTCCTCTCGAATCCAATCCTTACAGTCCAAAATCCTTAATGCTCCTTACTTTGTCACAAATCTAATCATCCATCAGGACCTCAATGTCTCATATGTTGCCGATTTGGCCAGAACCAGATACCAATCCTTCCATAATAAACTTCCCAACCACCCAAACCAACTCGTTTCTATCCTGGCTTCTCCTTCATTACCTAATAATCCTCCAAAGCGTCTGAAAAGAAGATGGCCTCGTGATCTTCTCCTTTAGAAATGTTTTTGGAGTTCTATCAATGGGTAGATTCTCCAGATGTTTGTATCATGTCATAATATCATTTACAGCAAATTTACTTGATGTGTATATATGTATACAGTTGTAAATAACAATAAATAAATTATTAAAAAAAGAAATAATTCGTGATTTTATAAAAAAAAGAAAAGTACCTCTTGTAAATGTTTAAGTTTTCTTTTTAATGTTTGTTGCTTTTCAAATATTTAAAAAATTAATGATTTTAACTAGAGCGTTTATAACCCAAAATACTTATAATGATATAATAAATAAATAATTTAATAATTAATAATAATTTAAGAATTAATAAGATACACCCTCCAATATGGAAGGTCTTGTATATTAGATTGAAGTCTATCCTGATTGGAAGGAGCTGTTGCTACTGATGATCCCTGAGACAACTCGTTGCCTACTTACTAGCTAACTGTATATCACGCATTCGTACTGGGAATACTGAATGGTTTCTATATGTGATTGCCTTCTTCACTGTTTCCAAGAATGTGGAAGCATATAACCAATAAGAAAAGAAACGTATCCTCACAGCCGTTTCCATTGCCACCTCAGAATAGTGTTTAAATTCGTTTGTTTTGTTTTTTCTGGAAATTGTAACATTAAAGGTTAAATTTAAATATAAGAAAATGGTCAGGGTTGCGTTAAAAAAACAAAACAAATTGTTTATAACTATCTTAATGTCCGACGTTTCGCCCCACTTTGCAGGGCTTCATCAGGGCTAAAAAGATACAAAAAACTGAGGATATTACAACAATGAGATACAATAAGGTAATTTAAGCTAGGATAAATACTATGTAAAAATAAAGTGATAAGAAATTACATATAAATAAAAGGAAGGAAGACATAAAATAGTATCAATATAAAATAAACAATGATAAGAATAAAAAATAAGTAACAATGGCAAGAGTAAAAATTTTAAAAAATATGTGAAATATACAGTTAAATATTGTATATTTTACGTTAACATTATAATTAGAATTATAATAATTTTATGTTAACTGTATATTTTACGTATTTTTTAAAATTTTTACTCTTGCCATTGTTACTTATTTTTTATTCTTATCAATGTTTATTCAAGTTTATTTTATATTGATACTATTTTATGTCTTCCTTCCTTTTATTTATATGTAATTTCTTATCACTTTATTTTTACATAATATTTATCCTAGCTTAAATTACCTTATTGTCGTAATATTCTCAGTTTTTTTTTGTAACTTTTTAGCCCTGATGAAGCCCTGCAAAGTGGGACATTAATATATTTCTAAACTATTTGTTCTTTTTTTGACCGCAACCCTGACCATCTACTTATATTTAAATTTTTACGGTCAACTATATATATACATATAAAGGTTAAATTGCATGCATCAAATTATTTTCTTGTATGGACTTCATCTTTATTTCAATAATTATCATGACTTAAATGTGGAATTGTCATACATAATTTCTCTTTTTCTATTTCATACATGAGCGTAGTCTCAGTAAGCCCTTTTATTTCTGTTTTGTGAACAAAGAGTAACTTTGGGCAGTATTTTTTAATGCTTCATTCCTACCTTATATCAGTAACACTATATGCAAGACATCGTTTAAATCCTAAGTAACATAATTTTATTATACTCGTTACATGCAATAAAAGAAATAGAGTAATGGGTAAGAATAAGATGGTTAAATACAATTGAATGATTGCTCGGTCAGCTATCTGTTTTTAGAATTTAGTAACAAACTAGTAATATTATTATTACAAATTATTTAGTATAAATTAGGTATGTA
This sequence comes from Halyomorpha halys, assembly GCF_000696795.3. Taxonomy (NCBI): domain Eukaryota; kingdom Metazoa; phylum Arthropoda; class Insecta; order Hemiptera; family Pentatomidae; genus Halyomorpha; species Halyomorpha halys. The sequence continues at coordinate 264,810 of NW_027107511.1, forward strand.
TAACGTGTCTGATGGTATCTGGCATGGTTTTCTCGTATGATAAGGATTAATTTGAAAGTCCATCCATCAGTCATATTTTACTTTTATAGAGTTCGTGAGATATTTATATTTTCAAAAATAAGGAAATCCATTAAGTTTTTTCCGTAAACGTGAAAGTAAAAAGGATCCCTTTATAAAGAAATTGGAAGATTGTTGAATACATTTGATAACCGTTTTGTCTGAAAAGTGACAAATCCCACATCTTGTCGGATAATTTTAATGATTTTTATACACTATTGTTGGCGTTTGATTTTTCATCTTTATAGATACACAACTATTACAGTCTATGATGTAGTTTCTAGCATGACTGTATATAAAGAACGTCTTTGTTACATGTTCCTGATAACAAATTAAGGGAAATCAGGAGTGACGTCTTTCCTTGGATATCAACAACTGGAAGTGTGCGCAGAGAGGAGATGATTTTGACGCGCCTTCGAATAGGTCATACGCACCTGACCCACGGTTATATTATAGCCCGCGATTCTCCACCTGTATGTCAAACTTACAGAACATGACTTACTATTAAACACATTTTGACTGAATGACGATCATATAACTCCCTCAAATCTTTACACGATACAATAGACTAAGAAGCATACAAGAGGTTGCCATTAATTTTAACTGGGTCTTACAAGTTCACAATCTAGCAACAGCGACAAATAGTCTCAATGAACTAAACGAGTTCTAGAAAACGGGAATGCAAAATCAGAAGAATACCATTATAGAAAAAATGGAAAATTATCTTCAGACTCAAGACATCAATAGAGCTCTAAATTGAAATAATAACCCAGTCTACAGAACTCTCAGTCATCTAGATTTTTCTCCTGAAGAGTATTTAATTAACAAGATAAAAAATTAACATGATGAAGAAATCTGTAGTGCTTGTAAACAATATATATTTAACAGCCTGCACCATCTTCTTTTCCAGTGCCCATCATCCAATGCATTTAGAGAGAGGTCCCTGCAGCAATATATATTCGATTCAACCCCTTATGTTAATGCAGCGGACATTCTCAATATAGACAGTATCGAGAAATAGAATCATATATATTTATTTTTATTATCTGTAGCCAATGTGTACTCTATTCCCAAAATGATACCATCCCTTACCAATTGAATGGTTATTTTCAGTGATTTTTTATCATTAGGGTATTGATCCGGTTAATGATTGTTTTATTGTTTGAATTTCTTTTATATTGCTTGGTATATATAAATAATTAATTCATAAATGAAGTAAAATAATGTATCGAATACCAGATAGCCTATATTTATTATAATAAGAGTAATTATTTGTTTAAAATGCAAGCTTTATTATGAATTTAGGGAAATGACTCACATGAAGACATATTTTGAATTATTTGTACAATAAATCATGTTCTTTAACAATTAAAACAAGATAAAATGAAATGAGAATATGAATACATCCTGCCCAAACATAAGTAAACCAATATAATATTCTAATTATTAAATAGTAATCAGACTTGGGAACTCTAGACCAAGTATTCTGGCCCTCATGTGGAAACTAAGACTCCAAGAGAGATCCCAGCGCTTCTCTCTCAGTCGCGTCATTGGAATTGAAAGCTGGAAGGTGAAGTGAGACGCCATGAGCTCCATACGCTCAGAAATTGAGTGGAGAAGCTGACCAATTCAAATATTGAGTTCATTCAAATTTTAAAAAAAAATTGCTCCTGGTTTTCTTGAAAATAGTTTCATTTTTGCTTAGGCTACACAAAGGGAACAGTAAATGTGTTCTTAAACAGTAAATGTGTTCATAAACAGTAAATGTGTTCATAAACAGTAAATGTGCTGTTCTCCAAATTTGGAACTATTTAGGTAAAAACAAGTTTTGCAAATTAAAGTCAATTAATTAAAATTGCTTGTAAGTTTTTTTTTTTTTTTTTTTTTTTTTTTTTTTTTTTTTATCATTGCCTTCAGGGAATTCTCCTTGATAATATCCTGTACAGATTACACTCTTCATATAATAGGTTTTTAGTTTTTATTATAATTTTTTTTAAAATGTTTTATTGAAGAAAAACAATGTATGACTAAGGAGTGATAAAACAAAACAGAACAGCTAATTACTGTATTAATTTTAATTGCAAATATTTATTTAGGAGTGACCAGTCTTAACTATTTGATCTAAAACGATTTTCAACAAAAAAAAATAGAATGGAACTCAAACAAAAAAAGGTATTAGGTATTGTCTCATACAAAAGACACCCCTAACTATATACATTGTTATAAATAAAAAAAAAAAAGATAAAATGAATAATTAACATAATAATTCTTAATAAAAAATAAAAATAAAATTAATAACAAACACAATGACATTTATGGACTTAATAAAATATATAATTTACTTCTAGTGGAAAAAAAAGAAAGTGAACTAAAGAAAAAGATGAAGAAAAACACAAAAAAAGAAATTAAGGTAAAATAAAATTTTAGAGTGACAATAATAGAACTGATAAATATAGAATTTATAACAGAATGTCCTGGAGCAGCCTAGGCTTCAGTCTTCGGGTTGTGGTTGGGTTTCCCAAGTTGTAGGTCACTGATCCTTTAACTGTCGGTAACTGGGAGTGGAACTTCAGGAACTTTTTTTTTTATGTGATGCTCTACTGTCAAAAATTTTCGTTACTTTGTCATACTGTACCTTATATTCTTGAAACTACCTACCATACTAAAGAAATTAATAGAACATTATTTAAAGTAGAGTAAATTTGCTAAAATTTGAGCGCTAATAGAGAGCTGTTTACGTTAAATAATTCCTAATATACAGTTTTTCAAAAAGCAATATTTTTCTCAAAATAACGAAAAAACAAAATATTCTTAATTTATTATGGAAAATAACATGGAAGATAATACTCCTAAAACGACGTAAAGGTGTCGATTAGCTTTCAAAGTATCATAATAGCGTTAAATGTTTAAGCCTCTCTGCTACTCTTTCAACTGATGGATTTAAAGAGAGATTGGGTTCTTTCTAGGGTTATCATTAGAATACAAGCTGTTTAAATTGGAACAAGTTGCGTATCTCTAACCCTGATATGTTGAAACATTTGAGGGATTAAATGTCACCATTTTCTTGGGTTTAGACATTAATTTTGGTCTTAATTGATCTAGATACCTTTTAAGGGACCTTCCTGAGTCAAGGTTGGCAATATTTTGGCTTTGGACAAGTTTCTTCTGCGTCACATCAAACTTTCATATATTGTATATATTTCATATATATTCAAATATACATATATTTCACATTTTTATTTATTAATGAACATTTATTCTTGTAATATTGTTAGAGATATTCCGTACTCTGCTTGATTGACATTGAGCAGATAACTATTGGAATTGTTCTACATTAATTTAGAAACTCATATTCAAATCACACCTTTATTTAAAAGTGGAATTTGGATCAGAAGTGAATATTTTATAAACAACAATCAAATATTTTCTTATAGATTAAAGATTTATTTTATTTTGTTTACGGATTTTGTATTTATTATTATTGTAGATATTGTATAAAATATTTTTATTTTGTAGTTTCCTGTTAGATTTGTTTAGGTAAAAGTGTATATTTCCGTAATTAAGATGGGACCTACCACAAAATATTTATTTATCTGTCCTATCTGGCTAACTTTTTATCTATCTATCTATCTATCTATAGATATAGATTAAAATTTAATGTGTATAAATGTGTATTACGAGCTGATAATACAAATTAACGACACCAGCTTTGAACTCATGGTTATATAATAACAAACTAAAGAAAATATAAGACTATGGGTTGTTATAACCCATCATTAAATAAAGTGATATATAACATGTGTTTTTATGGAAATAAGAACATCAATTTAAATGTAACATTTATTGCTTTAACAGCAATTTAGTGGGTAAGGCATTGTGTGCTGATCGTGAACAACTATTTTCTTATATGAATCGTGGATGATGCGATGGTCGATAATAGGGGTCATAGTTGGTTTGGCCATACTTCAGATCATATAAGGTCATTTGTAGCCGAGGAAGCTAAGATGTTACCACAGCAATCTTGAGGCAGAATTGGCGTCGGTTCGATTCCGGCTTGGGTTGGTTGGCTTTTATTTCGTAGCGACCCCGAGGAATGAAAACTTGACTCTCCTACCCTGGTTAGAATAAATTGTTTGTCTGAAGGATAACCACACATCCCCCTTATTTCAGAAATGAGTTAGAGGATTTAAAATATGTATTTTGGACTATCAATAAAATTTATGAACAAATTTTTAATTTTGTATTAAAAGATCTCTTTAGTTAGATATGTTAGAGGCTGATTTTGGCAGGTCTCTTCCTTTGAAATTTCACTTTAATTTAAAAAAAAAAAAACTGCCACAAGTTCTACTTAACAATAATAGATAATTGAAAACATAAATGGATTAAGTTGTTACGTTAAAAGCATATGTATCTAAGAAAATTGAAAAAAAAAAAAGTGATATTTTATATCTATTGTAAAATGCAACTCAATTTTCTATTTCTGAAAACTAATTTTAGAACAATTAAATAAGGTGAAATGTTGAAAGAAGTATTTAAAATGATGGTCAGGGTTGCGGTCAAAAAAAGAACAAGTAGTTTATAACTATTTTAATGTCCGACGTTTCCCCCCACTTTGCAGGGCTTCATTAGGGCTATTAAGATACAAATAAAACTGAGAATATTACAACAATAAGATACAATATCTTTTTATTTTATTATCTTATTTTCTTATACTTTTTATTTTTTATTTTCACCCTCCCGTAACGTTTTCTTTATAAAAAACACTTAGTCATTGTTGTAACGGTTTTTTTAATTCTGAGTTTGACCACCATTAGTGCTGTATCCATTAGGCGCCCGATCTTCCAGTGAACAGGTTCGTTTTTATTCTTTTTTTGTTTTCTTTCCCCTTTCTTTATTTTACTCTTTCCCCTTATTTTCTCCACTTCTATCCATTTTCCTTATCCGCGTTATAAGTTTTGTACACTATACTTATAATTTGCCTCTTTATCATCTATTATTGTTACATATATTTTCTTCCTCTCAATTTTCATATTTAAATTTTAAATTAATAATAACTAATATGTTCATACTTCTTTGCATTATATAACTTTATTTTTATTTCATTTCCTTAAGTATGTTATTGTACCCACTTTTTCAATTACCTATGTATAGATTTTATTTCCCGCTTCTCTCATCACTTCATTTTATTAATTCTATTTTGTAAAATTATTCGTGGTATGTGTAAAATTATTCTGTTTATACTTTCTTTTTATATTTTTTTATTTTTCTATACTTACTGTGGTTGTTATCTTGTTTTGTTTTTAGCCCTGAAGAAGGCTAGAAACTCTAGCCGAAACGTTGGCACATTAAAATAAGTTAATCATACTTATTTGTGTTTTTCATTGACCGCAACCCCAACCATCTTCTCCTCATTTATCATCCACGGTCAACTATCTCTCATAATTAAGATACAACAATCATATGATATTATGATTATCATTTAATATCATTAATATTATTTTTATTTATATTTATTCTTTCCAGACGTTTATTTAATCTCTACTTTCTTATTTTTTTTCATTATTGATTTTGTTTTATGTACGTCTCCTGTACATTTTTAACTGTATATTTTACGTATTTTCAAAAAAATTTTTACTCTTGTCAATGTTACTTATTTTTTATTCTTATCATTGTTTATTCAAGTTTATTTTATATTGATACTATTTTATGTCTTCATTCCTTTTATTTATATGTAATTTCTTATCACTTTATTTTTACATAATATTTATCCTTGCTTAAATTACCTTATTGTAGTAATGTTCTCAGTTTTTTTGTATCTTTTTAGCCCTGATGAAGTCCTGCAAAGTGGGGCGAAACGTCGGACTTTAAAATAGTTATAAACTATTTGTTCTTTTTTTGACCGCATCCCTGACCATCTTCTTATATTTACATTTTTACGGTCAACTATATATACATATATATATATTTAACATATTCTTCCCAGCACAAATCCTCATTCATATTTTATTAATCAGCTCAAAAAAATATGTTGTTATTAATGATTAGTGAGGCACGGTGGGACAGAGGATAATATAGAAATTATAAAAGAAATGGCTGCAAGAATAGTGAAAGATTTTAGGGTTTTTTTTTGTTTTGTTTTTTGGGCTTAACAAAAGAGCAATTCGGGAAAATTTGTGACACCAGCAAAGTTATCGATAGTCAAACGAGTATCGATAGGCCGACGAGTATGGATACTATCGATACTGCTAACGACGAACTATCACCAACCCTCGGGCGTAGGGCCTCAGAGAAGACGCCTAATGGGGACTCCAATCATTGCCCATTACTTCTCTTAATTTCCGCGTTCCTTTAGCGGTGATGATTCCTCCTCGGCTTCTAGATTATAGCCGCGGCCAATATTCTCCTCTAACTGTTCCCCCTTATCCGTTCTCCTCTATCGCTTCTCCAATCTTCTGCATTACGATAAGAGAATGTAGCTTGTAATGGCTCCGCACAGTAATGACGCCTACTAAAACCCCTAACATGGACTGCATCTGTAATACGTTAACATTTAATGGAACGATCTTTGATGTTATTTTAAACTAGACATCCTTAAATGTCTTTACAATACACCTATAACTAGACCATTCAATACCTTAATGTACCAGTAAAAATAAAGAACACAAACTCGAAACCGATATTAGTCCTGATTGGAAAATTTATAATTTAAAAAATTAGAAAAAAGATAAATAAATTTCATCATCACTACTTGTAAGGTGGAATAGGATTTTCTTACATAAATTATAAAGTGTGAAATAGTGGGAATGTTAGAAGTTAATCGCCATCTGCCATGCCTATTATTCGTTGATTCAATTATATTCATGAAATAAAAAGAGTATTATTTTATTTTTTTAATTATTACTAAAGTAAAAAATATACAACACCATAAGTATGATATTAAAATAACTTTAATAATGATAACCTAAAATTCTAACTTAAAAAAAATGGTTAGAAAATCTACTCTTAGAATGTACATAGGAACAATTTAAGAATGATATTATAAAAATAAATGTATGTTCATTACTTCATATTAAAAATTCTACCCTAATCGGTACTTACCTCCACCTTTATTTGTTTTTGCTTAATTAATTGTCCTCTTAAAGGATTTAGTAAAAGCTGAGTGTATCTCACCAGGGTTTCACAGAACTTATGTTCTTGAGCCACCATTTAATTTTTATTCGATTTGAAGAAATCAGAATTTGTACTAGTTAAATATGCACAGCATTCTTCTTTTTTTTTTTGGTGAGTAGCCATTTTGTTTTTCCACAAACTGATACACTTTGAGTGCTCCGCGAAGATCTTACGACATTTCTCTTTTCTTAAACCATTATTTCGCTTTTCTGCGACTTGAGATACTTAAGACTTTGAATTTACTGCAGTTTTCTTTTTTCTTTTTCATTTTTTTTTTTTTTTTAGAGAGACTTAGGAGAGGACGGGGAAATGCTGTAAATTTGAAATCATCTCATTTTGTCAAACTTTTTACCTCCTAAAAGTTTTTGATTTATAAATTTTGGTATTAATTCACTTTAAATCTATATAGACATTTTATATAAATTTTACTCCCTATGATATTATCTAAAGACTGTGCAGAATAGGGAGTTGTACAGTGCAGAATGAGTAGTGATACCCTACAGTATCCTCATACTGTATATATGCTACATAACTCCCTATTAGTATTAATTCATTAATAGTGAGTACGTGATAGTTGAGCAAGTTTGAGCTAGTATAAATTAATCTTGACATTCCCACATTGGGACTGTACAGGTTCTTTTCTAGATGTAGGACTTGAGCTAGAAAAATGGAGTTATACCGTGCAACATAAGGGGTATTACCGTGCGGTATGAGCTGTAATATCGTACAGTTTATATTTGACATATAATATCTTGTAACACATAAATCTGTAAAATAGGTTAAAAATAAAACAACAGAACAAATCAGACTTTTAGAATTTATTCACAATACATAAATTGTAACGAATTATAAAATGTCAGATAATGACCAAAAATATCTAAAGCCTCTTTACTAGTAAACTAATAAGTGAACATTATTGACTCACATTTTCTCAGTAAACCTTTAAAGAATAATTTAAACGGGAGAAGTCACAAATAATGTTTTCTCAGGTATTCAATCCTGATCCCTAATCCAATAACATCTTGACGAATAACTAACGTTTGATAACTAAAATTAGCTCAAGGAAGGTGTAATTTAATATATTTACTTTAAATAATGTGTAGCTACTTACATATTTATCTCAATTCTATACTTACTAAGTACTTACTAAGTTTGTAATCAATAGGGTGAAATCAATCAAAAAAGTACTTTGAACCACGTTCCGTTAAAAGCTCAACGACTATCTGGATTATATTGGAATTCCCCCTACTACGAAACTTTCATTTCTATAGAGCTAAACTACTAATACTGTACTATTAAGTTATATACGGTATTACTCTGCTCTCTCCTAATGGTTTGCTTTGGAATAATCGTGTCTATGTATACAAAACCTTTCTAATGTATTCATTTTATGGAACCTTATTCCGTTTGACATTAAGCCTAAGCCTCATAACCATAACGAGATAAAGGTACTAGAAGAGGCATTTTGTAACTTGTATCTTATATTTATTTCCTTTTTTCTGATCTTTACTTATTCTTGACTGGTCAGGTGCGAGATTAAAGGTAGGACGAGTCAAAAAAATTTTTATTTTTTATGTTTATTGTGTAATATTACATTCTGTCATATTTTTATACAATGGCAATATAGATCATAGAGCTCATTCACACCATATTTAAAAATATATAAATTAAATAATAACAAATTAATAACCAGAATAAATTTTTTAAAAAAAGTCTGCAGAACAGTTCAGTCTGCAGAACTCTGAACCGAGCTCTTCTCTCTGAGAGTTCGACTTCAGAAGATCCCAGCGCTTCTCTCTCAATTACGTCACTAGAATTAAAACCCAGTGGAGGATGAGTAAGGGTGCTAGCAGATAATCATTTATTTAAAAATTGGTGCCATGAGCCTCGTAACCTTTCCTAAATCTCAATTTTTTCGAACAATAATAATAATTTAACCATTAACATACATTAAAAGAGAAAATCAAATCGATCATTTAATTTCTTACTACTTTTAGCTATTCATCCAATATTTGGTCTTTTATAATTTTACTTTATTTATTTTATTTTTTTTTACTATTGAACAGATTCGATACTAAGGACTCCATCTTGACAAGAGACTTACTTGGAATCCACACACAAGACTGAAACGACAAGAAACTGCTCGTAGATTCCGATTGCTACAACACTTACTTGACAAACGCTCTAAACTTCCCATTCATTACAAAAAATTAGTATACACTACAATAATCAGACCAATTTGGACATATGGAATTGAGCTCTGGGGCTCCACCAAACCATCAAATTCTTCCCGCATCCAATCGTTACAATCCAAAATCCTACGTAAAATCCTTGATGCTCCTTATTACGTCACAAATAAACTCATTCATAAAGACCTTAACATCCCATTCATTGCAGATTTGACCCAAAACAGATATGCGTCTTTTTATTCCAAACTCCTTAACCATCCTAACCCATTAATTCTTAATCTTTCATCCTTAACAATCCCTGATAGTCCTCCGAGGAGTCTGAAAAGAAGATGGCCACGGGACCTTCTAGTTTAAATTAATGTTTGAAGTACCACCAATGGGTGATTCCTTCCCAAGATATTCAAGTGTATATGAAACATACTAAAAATTTACCTATTGTATTATTTTGTACAGTTGTACATTACAATAAATAAATAATTAAAAAAAACAATTTTAATATTATTAATACGATTACAAACTGAAGCCACTATAGAGAACTTTAATATTTGATTTACGATTTTGTATACCTTAATTAAAGGAATTCTAACCTCTAAGAAATTAGCTAAATAATAAATACTCTTGGTATAAATTATTTACCAACCAACTTGTAATCAAGAGTAATTGAGGTTTTCTTATGCATTATTATGTTTACAATTTGAACGATTCAACTGCGTTTTCGTTAGCAACATTCGAATTGTTCAGCTTCCAGAAGCAACCCATTCTTCTTCCTGTTCTGAAGACGGAGAATCTCGAGTGTTCCTTCTCCATGTCCTCATTCCTAGGTTTTTTGTTCTTCAGTCGCTCTAGGGCTCTTCGGGCGCTCTCTCACACATGCCCTCTCTCTCTCTTTTTCTTTCTTCTGTTCAACATTTTTTTCTATTGGTTTTCGCGGCATCTCGGCTATATATCAGAAGTGACCATATTTGGTCATGGGTCCTTGATCCGTTTCTTTAACTGGATGTTTTTTTTTTCCCAAGGAAAACATTTCGGAAGGGGGTTAGTAGATACTCGATGGTACTTTCTTCAACAAGAATTTTCAAAAACGAAGACATTTCTCAAAATCTCATCAAGCTTAAAAAATATCGGGGATGGTTAAGATTTTCAATCTTATTTTTATAAATGCCTGAAATATCTAGTGAGATAGGATAAATATTTTGTTGAAGTTTTAGGGATCATATTTAATACTATTCCACACTGTACGCAGAGAACAGCCCTTTATTTCATCGTGCTCGGTTTTTGTTAAATGACCGTAATCTGTTTTTTCAGTATACTTTTTAAATATATATTGCCAAATTAGGTTGTATACATTGGGGCTTGGTCGTGTCTTACTTCTGGTATCCCGAGCTTATGTTGAAATATTAAATTAAAATTAGTGTAGACGGTAGTGTGGTGAAATTATGAGACTTTTATTAATCAACATATATATTTCTTTTAAAAGCCATGTAAAATCCCTGAGGGGGCAATCGAGTTAGTAGGTGTTAGTTTAAATAATTTAAGTATTTAACATAAGGGCAAATCATGGGGTCTCATATATTAGGAAATTAGCTTATCTGGTGAGGTCTTCGCCGCCGCGAACTCGTCCTCTAGCCGCTTCCCTCGTCCAGGTTGTGCTGTGGGCGAAGTGGTGAAGACCATGTACTTTTTGTCCGGTGTTCATAAAACATTGCTTCTCCCTCAGAGGCTGGCCAGCATGTCCTGGACTCTGGCGTGATGGTAGGGGCAGGCCAGGTCCTAGCTTGCATACTCCATAGTTTGGGACGGGATTGCAGTCGCGGCGTCTTCTGGGTCTTCCAGTATCCGCGGCAAGGGGGGGGCATCAGAAAATCAGACCCCCAACCCCGATTTATATAAAATCAAAAGGCCCCGGAAAATTCGGATTATGTAAATCCGACAAAGGTTTTAAATTTCTTAAGATAGGAGCTCTTTAGAACTTGAATGCTTTGGACTCAATTAATAAAACATTTGCATTCCAAGAAGCAAAGGAAGATCTACTAGATATGTGTGCCAATTCAGTTAGACGTTTCTTCAATTACCACTTTTAATAACTTTTTTTAAAGAATTGAATTTTATGAATTATTTAATCACCAATAATGTATTTTCAATAACTATTCTTCTATCTAGCAACATAAGATAGACACAACTGGTTAAATTAGATGCGTTGACTTTTATGGTGGTGTAATGAAAATTATACCATTATTATTGCAGAACATGCTGAAATGTTTGATAACAGAAAAACATCTAGTTGCTTATTTGCTATGATTATATAGAATATAATATTTCTAATTAAACAAAAATTAAGTATTATATCAGTTCTAGTATCTGACATATTTAGATCTAAAGCTTAAGGGTTGTGCAGGCTTTGTTTACCATGAATTAGCAAATTATGTTTATTTTTCTTAAACTTTTTTTTTATCAACGATAACTTATGACTGTCAATTACTAGTGTACTGTTGGCTGCTGACTGTATGAAGTTCAGTAAATATCAAATCATACCAAAAATACAGACAAAAGAGAGAAGCAATAACATAAATTAATAAGGTATGATAAAAATAATATACGTACATACTTGTAAATATGTATGTACAAAGTAAATGTACCTTTTTATTTATTATTTTTAGTTCAATTGTATTTGATTCGTTTTAATTTTTTTTTTTTTTTATTAAAAGTTGAAAGCTTCTTATGATTTATGATATGATATATAGTTCCAATTTATTTGTTCTATCTTTAAATATATGCTGTTAATTATAGCTATTTGTACTTTATCTTCCCAATTCATTTATTTTTTTTAATAATGATTTATAATTTCATATATATTTTTTTACTCTAACGCTCTAAAGCCTGTTTTGGACGTCTGTAATATTATTCTAAAGATACTAGTCCAAGAATAAATAATGATTACTATTACGTCACAAATTTTTAAAAATGTATAACATGAAATTTGTAAAAGCCTTGAAATTGTTTTGTGTGGTGTCCTCAGTTTCTGGTAAGTAGTATCAAGTCCAATGGCGGGAACTTCGCGTTCCTTACGTTATGTCACCTAACTTAATTTGCTTATGATAGTAATATTCCTACTAAGCTTACGAGTGGGAAGCAGTTTCATGTTTAGTATTGCAGGGAAGCGTGTACACATCCGAAGAGCTTGAATGTTTCATTTTAACCAATCATGGTACTGAGAATTTTTTTTATGGTCACCATTATTTTACTTTGTGTTTGCAATTTTTATTTCACATTGGGGCCCAAATGTCCCTCAGGTTTAGTTAAGTATGGCAAAAGTGAACAATAATTACATATTTGGCCCAGACATATTTATTCGACTGCACTCGTTAATAAAATTAGGAATGTAATTAATACTATTACATTATTATATAATTAATTAAAATGCAAAATATAAGGTAATCTCCTTATATTAAAAAATGAAAAATTAAATGTCCTTAATAAAATCTTCTTTTATAATAAAATATTTGAAGAAAATGTGTATTTCATTTTACAAATCTGTTCCAATTTTATTTTCTCATTTTTTTACTACATTTACTCACCCAGAAAATATTTGCAATATTATAAGAAATGTGGCCTATAGAGGACGTAAAAAAACAAAAAAACTTGGAAAAATTAATGTTATTGCAATATTTTTTATGACTAAGTAAGAAGTATTAAATCCTATAAATGATAGAAGAAAAAAAATTTAGTATAATGAAATTACTGTTCTGTAAATGAGAGCTGAAAATCACCTATAGCAATTTGGGTCCAAATTACCTCAGTTCGGCATATGTAAATTATATATAAAAATTAAATAAATTGAATGTAATTTTTAATTACATTATAATGACAACATAATCTTGAATATATTAGTACCGTTATAATGACCTACTAATAAATTTAGAATTTGAACTTTGGGCAAAAATTGTAGTTTTAAACTAGAAATTGAATACACAATTTTTATTAGTAATTTCAACTACTTGATGAACCACTGTTATTGCATAATGGTCTGACATTACAATTACTAGTTGAAGTAATCTCAATTAAATTTGACTGTAATTAGTAATTGCAATTACTTTTTTCCCAAAACTGAACATCATGGGCCTGATGATTCCGGTTCTTGAGATCATGTGGGCATTATCCGGATCAAGTGTAGTATTCCCTTTGGAGGTCAGTCATTCTGGGAAGAGCAGTTCTTCTGTTGGTAGGCTTTCTTTATCCAGAAATCCCGGTTCATAGCCAGTCTTGTCTGACTGGAGAAGCTGCTTTTCTCAAGTAACAATACTGGTAAATTGGAAAGCTTGACCTTCTAAGGATTTCGATTTCCAATTACCCTTAAATTGATAATTTATTATTACAACAACTCAACTAATACGTTCCATATAAAATATAAAATGCCTAAAAAATATGATTTTAAAATTAAAGTTATTTCTAAGTACTCTGATGACGAAAAAAAAACCTTCTAAAAAGCTAAGTCATAAATTCAAAACCCTAGTATACTTTAGGAATCCCATTAATTTTGATGCTCAATTTGAGTCATAATAAATTATATTATCTCATTTGAAAGCATGTCATAGCCTGGTAAAAAAAAAACAGATTTAAGTATTTTTTAATTGAAAATTTATCCGACTAAATAAGGACTAAAGTTTTAGTTGGAATTTTTAATCATAAATAAACGTTTTACACGTCTGAAATTCTACCCGTTAAAAATTGACTTAAAAATTTAAATACATTTTCAAACGTTGATTTAAGCTAGACCAAAGCTTTAATTTAATATAAACTGATTAAAAAAATAATAACGCAATATTTAAAGGGAAGATGTGAAAAAATACGAAAGATGATTCGCATTAGTTGTGAAGCAGCATTTTTCTTATTGAAATAATTACTTATTTATAATAAGATATTTAATTTTTTTTTTCGTGGATCGTGAGATTTTAGCCTATTGGTTGTTTTTTTTAATAATTTTTATTGGATTTTATGTTTTTTATTTATTCACAACTATTAGTTTGTTCATACTTTCACAAAATAAAAGTATAATTATAAATCAATACTTTTTTTAATTTATTGTAAATTGTAATATCTTAGAATAATTTGTAGAAGTACAAAAATTTTCCCAAAATGTATAAAATAAAAAGAATTATTGACAAAGTAAAAAATATCAATAATTCTTCGAAATACGTACGCTCCCGCTCCTTGGACCAGGTAGCAACCACAAATCTCAGGGCTTTAATTGTTATACCATATTTTTCTCTTTACGATCATTCTACACTACCTAAAACGAATCTGTTTGCGCCGGCGTGTTTTTATTTGCTTGTGGTTAAGTGGCTATAACCTGGGCGTTTTTAATTCATCGAGATTAATAAAGATATTTTTTTCAAATGCTATAATAATTACAAAAAAATAAAGCACTTAGCTTAAATTTAAGGGTTATAGACGTTTACAGAACGGATGTTTAAGAATCCGTCTATAAATGACACGAAAAGTAAATTTAAATCTCTTGAAAAAAAAATCATTTAAATTCCGTACAATTAGCCTTAAGCTATAACTACTTCTTCTAAGGTCTTCCCTTATCTGAAAGCTAAAAACATTTTATGGGTCTGATTCAAAATTAGATTATTATTACTCTTGTTTGTTTTTGTATTATATTACTATTATTTGTTTTTTATAGTTCTTCATAACCAGATAGGCTTGGTAGGTGTTAAATGGTCATTATAAAAATTTGCTTTGCTTTTGAAAATTGACGAGTTGCGGTTTAGTCTCGTACAAAATACAGCCCTAACCATTCATAATGTTATAATTATCGAATGATTTTAAATAATAAAAAAAAACTATTTAAAATAATGAATAAACAAAGACCAAAAATAATTTTGGTTTTGATGTGAATACTCACTAATTAGAAATTGTTGTTTTGCCCTGGGCAGTATAGCCTGCATGGAGTTAGAGTTTTTAAATCATATAATTCCAAAATTGTATTAAGTAGATTGGCCCTGAGGATGGTCGGATTGGCCGAAACGTCGGACTTAAAATAAAAATAAAATGTGTTGAGACTAAAATGGATAGAAATTAAATTATTTATTAAAAAAAAAATTTAACAGTCTCAAGAAAGTGTTTAAGATTATAAATTATTTAATAAAATAATAAATATAAGAAGTACTTAATAATTATGTAATTGAAGGGTAAAAGAAAAAAAAATAAGCACACTAAAGGAACTAATGTTTATAGAATTTATAAAATAATGAACTTACATATATACAAGCAAAATAATTTGAGAAAAAATAAAACAAAAGATAATTACAGTCTTCATAGCTGAATGTTTTTTTTGCATTAGACCTGCTAGTAACTGGGAACGAAATTTTGTAAAACATTTTTTGATGAATTCATCTATTGATTCCAATAGTAGTTCGCAATGCTCCTAACTATTTATGTTAAAAAAAAAGTTATTCTTAAAATCTTGTTTTGAAATTATTGAATTTCTTTTTTATTTCTGTCCATTATTTTTCCTGTTTGACTAAACAAAGCTGTATTTTTTTTTTAGAGAAGATATTTATTATAAAGCAAAGATTAAATTCATAATAATTATTTTTTCATCTGGTGAATTTAAAGTTATATATAATTGATATCCTCCTATAACGTTAAGTAGCTGTTTTTTTTTTCAATAGTACTTTCGTACAGACGCCCATTAAATTTTAACAAAATTTGGTTGGAATCAAAAGTTGGGTAAAGTTTCAATTAAAACTTTAAAAAACTTGACATTTTTTTTTAGATAGATTTATTTATTGATAGATATTACAATCTGCCACACAGTTGTGGACAATAGGTAATAGTGATGAATGATCTCATACATACTAAAATAAAAAAAATAAAATAAAATAAAAAAATAAATAAAATTAAAAAATAAATAAATAAAATTTTTTTAAAAAAAAACAACTCTTTGAAAATATATACAAACAAAAGAATAAGCAATATGAACATTATCAAACTATCTGTATGAAAAATAAATAAATAAAATAACATAATGATAAAATAATATATGCAATATTTACACAATCGACCTGAGGATCCCTGAGCCCACTCTATCCCCCACGTGTGAGGAATAGAGCAGAGCTCAAAAGATCCCAGCCCATCTCTCTCGCCGCATCACTGGTAATGAGCCAGTGGAGGCTGAGCAAGTGCGCTAAAGCCGCAAACACTGTGTAGTATTAGACCCTTGAATATTAATATTGAATATACTATTATTATATTATTAATATGTGCAGAAACATTTTTTTTTTTAAACAAGGATCTTATATTGTCGAGGACATGAAGCCACCATATCCATAATAAGACTTTTTCCAGATCTTGCCAAAAAAGTTCGGCCAAAAGAATTTAGATGCAAAATAAAAACTCTTTCGTATAATATCGTATCCTATCTTGTACAAACGTGACCACCTACTACATTCCAAGAACAAAAGTGAAAATTCCGAGGGAAATGAAATCGAAAGGAATCAAAAAAATATATGAATTCCGGGCTCAACAGATCCACTTTTTTACTCGACGCCAAAAGAAATGGAAATTTATTACAAGAGCTTAGCAATCCAGTTTTAGAACCTATATACCGGTTCCATCTCATTGAATCGCTTAGTTTTATCTGCACACCAATTTATCATGTGATGTATGTTGTCTCTTGCATTCGGTTAGAGCATATCTTCTTGACATTTTGTTCTATGATGCAATAATTTATATATTTATTTGATGATAAAGTTTTACCAACGGAAAACATTACATACGGCACACAGTCATAAAAAAGATACAATATTAAAAAACAAATTAACATTATTATATAAAAATTAAAAGAACAATTTAATAATGTATATAATAATAAAAAAAAAAAAAAAAAGCGAGCCTATTATTAATGTTAAATTTGGGAGTGGGTAGCTTCATAAGGCTATGGACTACTAACTCCAAGCATCCAGATCCGAATCCGGTTGTAGCAGATAATAATCATCTGTTACCTTTAGCCTTTAAGTCAGCCCTGTGGGTTCAGGAGTTCCCCGGGATCAACCCAATCATATTAGATGTACAAGTAACTTGGCTTAATCGGATTTTTAGACGGTCTACAGCTTTATGATTATTAATATTACACTTTATTAATATTAAGAGCTTGGCCAGATGCATTATTTGGAAAACTATAAATCTATCTCTAGCCTTATGAACCTCAAATACGTAAATATTCACACCTAGTTTTCAAAAAGGATAAACCCTAAATTATCTATTAGATGAGAATTAAAAAAAAAAAATGTTCCTATGTACCATTGCTATTATTTATAATAACCTTTAAGGTTATTTTAAACTAATTGATTGCTATTATTTATAATAAACACTGTCTTTATCTACCTTTATTTATTCATAGATTTGCCATGTGATTATTTAAAATAAAATATGAGAAGTCGAAATCACAACATGTTTTTCACTGATTATGAACGGAACATGCAAGTACTCATAGGAACAAGGATCCAATTCTTAGGTTTTACTGATTCAATTCATTTACAATCTTAATTAAACAATTCATGATTGATATGGCATGAAACGTTGTAAAAAGATCAACACCTTGACGTATATAAAACGTATCATAAATCATATCGATATTCCACGTGAATTTGAACTAGTAAATGCACTATGACTGATTCAAGAGTATTTCAAATCATATATGAAAGTCAATAAAACTAGATTATTGAATATCACCTCTTATCGATAAGAAAAAGGAATAGAAAATTGGGTGATGTCAAAAATATTGGCCAGAAATTATGTTCCTTTAAAAATAAAAACAAAAATACTACAAAATTATTCTTCCTTACTCATTATAAGTATTTACTTTCATGGTATCCAAATCGGTAAAGTATTCAATTGAAAATGTCTTCTGAGGGAGTCAGGTTCTATAGGCAATAATCGGACCGCAGCTCAAATAATTTGGTTTAGATAAGCTAAAAGCATTCTTATAATTTTCATTTGATGAAGACAAAAAAAGCTGGGATGAGGGACAGCAAAAAGTATTATGAATTACATCGGTCAAGACCAAATTAGTGTCGCTTATTATTATTTCACGCCGTTTTTCAATTTCATGCGCTTTTTTAAATATTGCTCGATTCAACTATCTTATAATTTTCTTTTCCCGTTTTAAGCTAATATTTCAAAAGTGATATAGGACCATCGCTCGGTCTTAGTGGGGCGTCCGGCAGGGAAGGATTGCCTTTTTTTGTGTCACGATTTCTACTTGTGAGATTGTAATTAAAAACTACCAGATATACATACAACTCCTATATGTATGGATTCAATAACTTACTTCGTCAGTGGGGTACGAAAAAAAAAAAAAAAAGGAATAGTAGTAGCAGTTATATATTCATGTAAATTGTATATATTAAAAATTAAGAGGTTAGAAAATAAAAAATAAAAGGGAATAGTAGTCTAAGATATTCAACTAATAGCTAAAATTGCCATGGATACGACATTTATTTATCAATCGTTCATTCATGAATAAGGGTCGTATCCATGGCAATATTAGCTATTAGTTTC